>NC_057398.1:22723326-23059189 GCF_019320065.1 Cervus canadensis
TAATAGTGTTCTATGGAGACTCAATTTTAAAGACCCTTTGTCTGGGCATTTTTTGCCCCTAGAAAAGATCTTTGAGGAACTTTCCTTCCTTGGTCTTACAACACAGACCATAAAGTTGTTTGTGGGGAGAAAATGTTTCTGAAATTTTTGAGATCCTTAATTTGGCAAGGTTGTGCTTTTAATTTAAACATCTAAAGGGTGGGTGGCAGTGTGTGTTATTTCTAACTTCTGTCTTAGGGTAGTGTTGTGATTAAGATTACTGGAATCAGGTTACTAGGTTTCCTTCCTTGAGACTGTAAATATTAGCTCCAAAGATTTGTTGCTTGGTTGGTTTAGTCACTAAGTTGTATCCAACTCTTGCGACCCCATGGACTGCCTGCCAGGCCCCTCTGTACATGGGATTCTCTAGGCAAGAATACTGGAGTGAGTTGCCATTTTCTTCTCCAGGGGATCTTCCCAACCCAGGAATTGAACCAGGGTCTCCTGCGTTGTAGGCATATTCTTTACCAACTGAGCTGTGAAGGAAGCCCGAAAGCTTTGGGGGTGGGGGTGCTAATTTTTTATGCCTAAGTTTCCTCTTCTACGAAATCAGAATATGGTATCTTCTACATAATATTTAGGAATAAAATTAGAAAATACATGTGGGAAACTCAAGGTAAATGATTAATCAATAAATAATAAATGTTCTGTCATCTTCAATATTGTATACGTTAATTGACATAGCTAGACAACTACTTGTTTTTCATTGATCAGATATTAATTTTGCAACATGCAAAACATATTCTCTGTGTTTAAGTGATTTATAATCTACACGACTGAGCTACTTCACTTTCACTTTTCACTTTCATGAATTAGAGAAGGAAATGGCAGTCCACTCCAGTGTTCTTGCCTGGAGAATCCCAGGGACGGGGCAGCCTGGTGGGCTGCCGTCTATGGGGTTGCACAGGGTCGGACACAACTGAAGTGACTTAGCAGCAGCAAACACAAAATATTTATAAACAAATAACTGTGGTATAAGCTTGAATAAAAGAAATCCTTAAAAAAGAATTATCACAGAAAATAGTGGCCCTGGAGGGGAGAGATGACTTCTAATAGGGAGAATTTTAAAAAATTTTATGAAGATATTGGCTTCTGTGCTGTTCTTCATAAATACTAAAAGAGTTTCAGAAAGCTTAAGACAATGGAAAGACCATACCTGGACAGAAGACTGTAAACCAGCATCTGGTGACTACCAGTCAGGCATTATACGATAAGTTTTATCTGAATTCAAAATCATCACTAGAAATCTTTTTTAAGTTACATACTTTTGAGGTCTGTCTGATGTCTGTTTAAAGTGAAATTGAGGTTCAGAGAGGTTAACTGGTTTACCCAAGACAACACAACCAAATAAGGAGTAATAGAGTTGGAAATTGAACCCAGGTCTACCTAACTCCAAAATGCACATTCTTTCTGCTACACTGCCTTTCGTGTAGTTAGAGGAAAATGTGAACTAAGATGTTGATGAGGGAAACTGTAATGCAAGTGGGGAACACTTCTAATAGAGTATTACACGACAAAATGTGGGTGGTGGTTGTGGTTTAGTCTCTAAATCGTATCTGACTTTTGCGACTCCATGGACTGTAATCCTTCAGTCTCCTCTGTCCATGGGTTTAGAAACTCTATTGGGGAATGAGGCCAGAGAGGTACCAGAGTATACAGTCTAGAATAACACACAGGAAAAGAAGTCTGGGCTCTCTTCTATAGGGATTAGTAAGCTCCTAACGCCCAGTGTACCAGGAGATAAGCTTATCCCATGAGAATACTTTTGTAGCCATGTATAGAGTGCATTGTAATGAGAGGAGATTAGAGGTAGAGAGTTCAGTTAGGTTATTAAATAATTTAATCAGTATTTTCCTATATTTAATTTCCCTTTAAAAATGATAAAAATTGCCCTCACATATTATAAGCTTGTTTATTTAAAGGTATTTCAATATAATTCACTTCAAAAAAATCTTTTGAGCTGTTTTTTTTTTAATTAATTAATTTATCTTTTTTTATTGTTGGAGGCTAATTACTTCACAACATTTCAGTGGGTTTTGTCATACATTGATATGAATCAGCCATAGATTTACATGTATTCCCCATCCCGATCCCCCCTCCCACCTCCCTCTCCACCCGATTCCTCTGGGTCTTCCCAGTGCACCAGGCCCGAGTATTATCTCCCACCTAATGATGATAGATGGATAGTGATAGATGACTCTAAATGGCATGAAAATAATAAACTTATGGTGAAGCCACTGTCATATTCTGAAAGTGGGATAATGGACATTTATTCTCTCTGTGGAAGCAATTTGGTGAGTTACCCTGTCACCTAGGAGATGAGGGAAAACTTTTTCCAGAAGCTTCTGTCAAAGTGAAGTTCTAGAAGCTGAGTTAGCTCCAGGGACTTCTGCAAAGGTTGTGAACATTAGGTCGAGCTGCTTCTCAGGTCACCAGTACCGTTGTTGTTGTTCAGTCGCTTAGTTGTGTCCAACTCTGTGTAACCCCAGGACAGGAGGAGAAGGGGGCGACAAAGAATGAGATGGTTGGATGGCCTCACCAACTCAACAGACATGGGTTTGCTCATTTTCATGTCCATTAAGTGGGTGATGCTATCTAGCCATCTCATCCTCTGCTCCCCTCTTCTCCTTTTGCCTCCAAACTTCCCCAGCCTCAGGGTCTATTCCAATGAATCGGCTCTTCACATCAAGTGGTCAAAGTATTGGAACTTCAGCAGCAGTTCTTCCAGTGAATATTCAGGATTGATTTTCTTTAGGATTGACTGGTTTGATCTCCTTTCAAGCCCAAGGGACTCTGAAGAGTCTTCTCCAGCACCACAATTCGAAGGCATCAATTCTTTGGCGCTCAGCCTTCTTTGCAGTCCAATTCTCGCATCCATACATGACAACTGATAAAACCATAGCTTTGCGTATACAGACCTTTGTGGGCAAAGTGATGTCTCTGCTTTTAAATACATTGTCTAGGTTTGTCATAGCTTTCTTTCCAAGGAGCCAGGTGTCTTTTCATTCCATGACTGCAGTCACCGTCAGCAGTGATTTTTGGAGCCCAAGAAAATAAAATCTTTTCACTGCTTGCACTTTTCCGTTTCTGTTTGCTGTGAAGTGATGGGACTTGATGCCATGATCTTAGTTTTCTGAATATTAAGCTTCAAGTCAGCTTTTTCACTTTGTTCTTTCACCCTCATCAAGAGGCTGTTAGTTCCTCTTCACTGTCTGCCTTTAGAGTGATATCATCTGCATATCTGAGGTTGTTGGTATTTCTCCCAGCCATCTTGATTCCAGCTTGTGATTCATCCAGTATGGCATTTTGTATGCTGTACTCTGCATATTAGTTAAATAAACAGGGTGACAGTATACAGCCTTGTTGTACTCCTTTCCCAGTCTTTGGGACCCCATGGACTGTAGCCCACCAGGCTCCTCTGTCCATGGGATTTTCCAGGCAAGAATACTGGAGTAGGTTGCCATTTCCTTCTCCACGGAATCTTCCTGACCCAGAGATAGAACCCATGTCTCCTGCTTTAACAGGCGGATTCTTTACCACTGAACCACCTGGGAAGCAAGAATTCACCAATACCATCTAATGCCCAAATCTAATAACATGTTATTGTTAAACAATTTCTTCATTTTCTCATGATTTTGGACAGTTCTATCTTTTCTTTTTGAAAAAAAAAAAAAAAAAACCAAAAACCTTGCTCACTTAGAAACAGTTCCTTATAGGATGCATACTATATGCCAGATACATTAAGTGTCTCATTTCGTCATAAAAACAACTCACTTAGCTCAGTTTTCTTTCCACCCCACCCCTCCCCTTCACTTTTTCCTTCCATTAGCTCTGTGAGCTCAGTTTTCATTAGCTTAGTTTTATTTGATATTTGAAGAGACTGAGAGTCAGAGAGGTTTGGTAACTTGTCCAGGATGACATAGTTTGGAAGTGTTATAGAGCTTTGAATTCAAGTGTTTCCGACCACAATGACCATGTTTATTCCACTCCGCCACTTTCACTCTACATAGCATAATTTGCCTGCATATTTTGTTAATTTGATTTTAGAGATAGAGATTTAGGTCCATTTCACTCAGAAGGCCAATTACTAACATGTCCCAGAACTCAGAAGTGAATTCCGTGGAGGTGCTTTATTTTGTAAGAGAAGCTGAAAGATCTCTCTGAGGTGATCAGGGGACTTAGAATTGAGTATAAAATACAGTTTGTCACTTTTACAAACGTGATCCCAAATTGGGGGTAGAGTTGCTTGATATCCTGAAATCAAACAAGAAAAGAATCAGCTGATAGAAAACTCATGTTTCCTTACATCTTGAGAAAGCTTTGCCATACATTGGAACTTCACAGTAATAGTGCTAATTTATCTGGAAAGATTTCACATCTAATCATTTCTAATCATAGCAATTGCTCCAGGAACTCAGAACCAAGAGGTGGGAGACACTCACTTTTCCTCTATTCTTTTGTACCGTTTGGATTCTTACCACACATGTCTATTCTACCTATTCAAGTAAACAAATTTCCTATTTTAAGAGAGAAAGAATCAACAGTGCCTAAAGAATAGTACATTATTGTCCCTATTTCTCAATCCAGGAGACTCGCTAGACTCTCTTAGCAATTTTAATTATGCACTTCTACATGTTAAGGATTTTTTTATGCATACAACAGTATGATCCACAAGTAATGAAAGTTTAATCTACCTTCCCACTTTTGGTACCTTGGTACATTTTGTTCATGTAGACTTATTCCAATGGCCAGGTACTTTAATAGAATATTAAATAGAGGTTTTGATATCCAGAGGGAAAACCTGATTATGTCACTATTATATATGATTTCTACTTTAGGATTTTTGTAGATACCCTTATTAAGAAGTTTCATTTTCAGTTGTGAAGTTTTCTTGTCATTAATGAATGCTAAAGTATATTATTGCTTTCTATTGTACCTATTGATGTAATATTTCTTTTTGAAATACTGATGTAACAGGTAGCATTTTTTTTCCTACTGTTAAACCAATCTTTTGTTGTTGGAATAAGCCCAACTTGTTCAAGATATAGTATCCTTATATCAATATATTGTTACAATTGACTTCCTGCTATTTTGTTTAGCATTTTTCCATCTATGTTCATGAATAACATAGGCCTATAATTTTTCTTTCTTGTATCGTCCTTGTCAAATTTTGATTGCATAGTTATGTTAGCTTCATAATACAAGTTAAGGAGTGTTCCTTTCCTGTGGAAAAAATTGTGTAAAATTGGAATTGCTCCTTTCTTGAATATTTGATTGAACTTGTAGGTGAAATCATATGAGCCTGAGGTAGAAAAAATTTTTGACAGTGGATTCAGTTTTTTTTTCTTTTTTTTTTAATGTAATGCCTGTTTTACATTATAGGACGATTCATGTTTTCTATTTCTTCTTGGTCAAGTTTTTTTTTTTTTTTTTTTTTAAGTGAAAGAGTCGTGTCCGACTCTTTGCGACCCCGTGGACTGTAGCCCACCAGGCTTCTCCATCCATGGAATTTTCTAGGCAAGAGTACTGGAGTGGGTTGCCATTTCCTTCTCCATTCTTGGTCAAGTTTTAATAGGAACTTTTCCACTTGGTTTAAATATTTGATTTGTTAATATAAAATCTTCTATTTCTATTTTTTCTGCAAAATTATTATTCTGAGAGAAGGAGAAATCAGTTTAACATGCTTAACATTTGGAGACTAAATAAGGAAAGGGATATATTCTGATTTTGTTTCATAGGGACCTGTGTCTTCAGATTAAAAAGAAAGTGTTTATCATCCTGTGTACCAAGACTTACACATAAATCCATCCTTATTTATGGGGGTATCTCTCCATGAACATGGTATCTCTGTCAGTTTATTTACGTGTTCCTTAATATCTCTCAGTGTTAGTTTATAATTTTCAACATGTAGATCTTACATGTATTTTGGTTATCTCCAAGCAGTTTCTATTTTGATGTTATTATAAGTGATATTTTTAGAAAAATCCCTTTGCTAAGTATTCATTGCTGGTTTATAGAAATAAATTTTAATATAATGACCTTGGATCTGACAGCCCTACTAGGTCAAAATATTAGTTCTAGCAGCTGTTTTAAAGATTTTTACAGGCTTTTCTACATAGGCAGCCATGTCATTTACAAATAAAGACAGTTTTACTTCTTTATTTCTGATCTGTATGCTTTTCCTTTCTTTTCTTTGACTGTTGCCCACTGGGTAGGACCTCTAATACAGGGTTAGATACAAGTGGTGATAGCAAGCATCCTGCCCTTGCTCCCAGTCTGAGAATTAGTTCAACGTTTCACCATTAAGTATGACATTAACTGGAAGATTTTCATAGGTATTCCTTATCACCTTGAGGAATTCTTATCTATTCTTAGTTTTCTGAGAGTTTTTCCTATGAATATGTATTGAATTCTGTTGAATGCATTTTCCATATCTATTGTAATTATATGATTTTTCTCTTCTGTTAAAAATTAATTACTTTCATTGTCTTAAAAAAAAAGTTAAGCCTACTAGAATATCTGGATTAAAACCACTAGAGCATGATGTATTATTCTTTTTATACATCGCTGAATTCTCTTTACTGGAATTTTTTAAGAGTTTTTACATCTATTTATGCTTCCCTGGTGACTCAGAGGTTAAAGCGTCTGCCTGCCATGCGGGAGACCTGGCTTCGATCCCTGGGTCGGGAAGATCCCCTGGAGAAGGAAATGGCAACCCACTCCAGTATTCTTGCTTGGAGAATCCCATGGACGGAGGAGCCTGGTGGGCTCTAGTCCACGGGGTCGCAAAGGGTCGGACACGACTGAGCAACTTCACTTTCACTTTCATAATCGGTCTGTAATTTTTTAATAATATCTTTTGCTTTGTTTGACTCAAACTGAATTTGGAGGTATTCCTTCCTCCTCTGACTTGGTCTTCCATCATATTTTGGAATTGAATTGTCTTTCATACAATTCATTTATTTCATTGTGTGTCAACTTTATTGGCATAAAGTTTTTTCTACTCACACTGTCTTTTTCTTTAAATATCTGTAGGATGTCCAGTGATAGCCCCTCATTGTGGATATTATTACCTTACCCTTTCTCTCCTTTTGTAGAGATTTTTCAATTTTATTTCCAGAACTAGCTTTTGTTTTTAATAATTTTTACCCATTTTTGTCTTTTTATTTTATTTGGTTTCTGCTTTTTATTACTACCATATTTATATTTCTGTTGTATGTAATTTGCTTTTTTCCTAGCTTCTTAAGCTGAAAGTTATTATGTCATTTATATTAAACTTTCTGCTTTACCAATATAAGTATTAAGAGGTATAATTCTATCTAAGCACTGTTTTACGTGTATTTGTTATTGTTTGGTCACTAAGTCAAGAATGCTGGAGCAAGTTGCTATTTCCTTCTCCAGGGGATCTTCCTGATCCAGGGATTTGAGCATGTGTTTCCTACATGCAGGCGGGTTCTTTACCAGTGAGCCACCAGGGAAGCCCTTAGGTGTATTACACAAATTTTAATATATTGTTTTTTCAGTATCTTTCAGCATATTGCTTCTTATTCCCTTGTGATTTCTTTTTTGAGCCCTATGTTGTATAAGAGTGTTTAAAATCTCCAAATATTCCAGGTGTCTGTTGTTACTGATTTTTACTTCAGGTCTGTTTGGTCAGAGTCCACATTTAAATGTTTCATTCTTTTAAATGAACTGAGATATGTTTAATAGTCTGGGCACATGGTCTGTCTTGGTATATACTTTGTAGGTAGCTTAAGAATATGTACTTTTACCATTTAAGATTTTATATAAATATTAATTTGTTCAACTTGTTTCTGATAGTATTATTCAAGTGTTTTGTATATCTTTTTTTATTTTCCATCTACTTATTCTTCGAATTATTGACAGATGAGTGTTGAAATCTGCACACTCAAGTGTGGAGCTACCTGTTTCAATTCAGTTCTATCGGTTTTTGCTTCATGTATCTTGAAGCTCTATTTTATTTATATATTCACATTTAGGATTTTTTTTAATGGACCCTTATTTAATTATAAAATGTTTCTCTAATTCCTGGTCATATTCATTGTCCTGAAGTCTACCTTCTATGGACTTTTTGCTTGTTTTTTTTTCTCCTTTTGGCTGTGCATTGTGACTTGCAGTCTCTTAGTTCCCTGACAAGGGGCTGAACCTGGGCCGTGGCAGTGAAAGCACTGAATTCTAACCACTGAACCACCAGGAAATTCCCAGAAGTCTACTTCTTCTGATATTAGTAGAATCATCCCAACTTTCTTATGATTAATGTTTGCATGGTATATATTTTTTTTTTATTTAAAAAATCTGTTTTTCTTTAAAGTGTGTTTCTTGTGGGCAACATAAACTTGCTCTTTTATCAAGTCTTATCATCTCTGCCTTTTAATTGTAGTATTTAAGCCATCTACATTTACTTGTCAGTCTAGTTAGGTATTGTCTACCATCTTGCTATTTATTTGTTGTCTGTCTGGCCTATCTGTTCTTTATGCCAATATTTCTCATTTTTTAATTGGATATTTTATCATTCATTTTGTCTCCTTTAGTAGTTTATTAGCTATACTGTTTCTTTTCCTTTTCTAGTGGTTTCTCTAAGGTTTATAATATTCATGTTTAACTTATCGCAGTCATCAGATATACCACTTATGTTACGGAAGACCATTCCAGTGTACTTGTATTTTTTACCCCTTTTATCCTGTGTACTTTTGCTGACATATATGTTGCTTCTATTTATAATAGCGTAATATATTGTTATAATGTATGCCTTAATTGGTGATTATCTGTTAAAGAAAATTAAAGAACAAGAAAGCAGATATCTTTTATGTTTACCCACATATTGATCATTTCCAGCACTCTTCATCATTTTGTTTAGGTTTAAGTTTTATAAGAACTTCCTGAAGCAGTTCTTACAGTGCATCTATGCTGCTATCTTAGCTTTAGTTGTTGTCAAAATATCTCTCTTTTTACATAATATTTCTAGGTTGATAGGTTTTTTTCTTTATCCTCTTAAAAAAGCTGTGTCTAATTGGCTTGAATTACTTCTGATGACAGTTGGTGACCTTGTTCTTCTATATGTAATTGTTAACATAAAACAGCTATTTCTGCAGCAAAAATGAGTTTTTCAGGATCATCAAAGAATTGCAATTCATAGTCTGCAGCTATGTTGAGTCATGTGCAAGTCTCCAGCAAAATGGAGAGGAGATCTCTTGTAGAGGGGAAAGGAAGTTGGGAGAGCTAGAGTAGACAAAGAGTCCATGACTTTTTCTTAGCTGAGTTGTGCCTGTCTCTTATTGGCTGAGCTCTTGCCAGGCAAGAAGACGGTGTCTTCCTGTGGCTTTGCTGTCATCCTTTTTTTTTTTTTTAAATTGAAGGATAATTGCTTTACAGAATTTTGTTGTTTTCTGCCAAACCTCAACATGAATCAGCTATAGGTATACATATGTCCCCTCCTTTTGAACCTCCCTCCCATCTCCCACCCCATCCTACCCCTCTGGATTGACACAGAGCCCCTGTTTGAGTTTCCTGAGCCATATAGCAGTTTCCCGTTGGCTATCTATTTTACATATGGTAATGTAAGTTCCCATGTTACTCTTTCCATATCCCACCCTTTCCTCCCATCTCCCGATGTCCATAAGTCTGTTCTCTGTCCATAAGTTTATTCTCTGTGTCTGTTTCTCCATTGCTCTCCTGTAAATAAATTCTCCAGTACCATTTTTCTAGAGTCTATATATATGCATTAGAATACAATATTTATCTTTCTCATTCTGACTCACTTCACTCTGTATAATAGGTTCTAGGTTCATCCACCTCGTCATAACTGACTCAAATGCATTCCTTTTTATGGAATGCATTCCATAAAGGTTGCTTCCATGTTCTAGCTATTGTAAATAGTGCTGCAGTGAACAGTGGGATACATGTGTCTTTTTCAATTTTGGTTTCCTCAGGGTATATACCTAGGAGTGGGATTGCTGGGTCTTATGGTGGTTTTATTCCTAGTTTTTTAAGGAATCACCATACCATCTTCCATAATAGCTGTATCAGTTTACATTCCCACAAACAGTGCAAGAGTGTGCCATTTTCTCCACACTGTCTCCAGCATTTATTATTTGTAAACATTTTGTTAATGGCCATTCTGACCAGTGTCCATTCATATGGAAACACAAAAGACCCTGAATAGCCAAAGCAGTCTTGTAAAAGAAGAATGGAGCTGGAGGAATCAGCCTTCCTGACTTCAGATTTTACTGCAAAGCTACAGTCATCAAGACAGTATGATACTGGCACCAAAACAGAAATATACACCAGTGGAACAAGATAGAAAGCCCAGAAATAAACCCATGCGCCTATGGGTACCTTATTTTTGGCAGAGGAGGCAAGAATATACAATGGAGCAAAGACAGCTTCTTCAATAAATGGTGCTGGGAAAACTGGACAGCTACATGTAAAAGAATGAAATTAGACCACTTCCTAACACCGTACACAAAGATAAACTAAAAATGGATTTAAGACGTAAATGTAAGACCAGAAACTATAAAACTCTTAGAGAAAAACATAGGCAGAACACTTGATGACATAAATCAAAGCAAGAGCCTCTATGATCCACCTCCTAGAGTAACAGAAATAAAAACAAAGTAAACAAGTGGGACCTGACCTCATTAAACTTTAATGCTTTTTCACAGCAAAGGAAACTATAAGCAAGGTGAAAAGACAACCCTCAGAATGGGAGAAAATAATAGAAAATGAAACAACTGACAAAGGATTAATTTCCAAAATATACGAGCAGCTCATACAACTCAATGCCAGAAAAACAAACAACCCAATCACAAAGTGGGAAAAAAGACCTAAACAGACATTTTTCCAAAGAAGACATACAGATGCCTAACAAACACATGAGAAGATGCTCAACATTGCTCATTATTAGAGAAATGCAAATCAAAACTGCAGTGGGATATCACACCTCACACCAGTCAGAATGCTGTCATCATTTTAATTTGGGGAAGAGGCTCCGAGGGGTCTGTGTGACTCTTGATAGGATGTGGACACTCCCCCTTCTGATCTCTCTACTCTGTTTATTTTACACAAATAAACCTTTTTTCCCTCTGGCAGTTTTCAAGATTTTCTCATTCTTACTTATTTTTAGTGTTTTATGATGTATCTTAATATATTAGTGTTGTGCCTTTTTCTATTTGAATATTAAGCTTCTTAGATTATGGGTTTTCACATTTGGAAAAATTTTAGTTTTATATCTTCATATACCTTTTCTATCTTTTCTCCTTTGTTTGAAATTCCAATTACACATTTATTAGATTGCATATTGTCCTATTGTTTAGTCAAATACTAATATTTTTTTCTTTCTTTCTTTCCAGCCTTTGCATCAATTTAGATTTTTTTTTTCCTGTGTTGCCACATTTATTGTTACTTTATTCTTCGCTGTCTTATCTATTGTTAGGCCCATCCAATTAATTTTTCGTTTCAGATACTATCCTTTTCAAGTGAAGAAATTCCATTAGATTTTTATATTATATCTTCCATTTCTTTTCTCATTAAGACCATTGTTTCCTTCAAATATTTGAATATAATTATACTTACTTTAAAGTCTTCATTTGGTACTTCTATTGTATTTTCATTTCTACGTCTGGTTCTACTCATTGAAATTTTTTCCTGATTATTTTTGTCTCTAAAATGCTATATATTATGAATGCTTTATTGGTGAATGTCTAGATTTTGTTTAATTCTTTTAAGAGTATTAAAGTTTGTTTTGACAGAAAGTTGAGTTTTTGGAGACAAAGTTGATTCTTTTGACACTTGTTTTTTAAACTTTATTAGGATAGCTAAAGTAGCAGTTAGCAAAACTCTTTCTTAAAGGACCACATTGCAAGTATTCTAGCCTTTACAGGCCATATGGTCTGTTGCAGTTCCTCTATTTTGCTACTATAGTGCAAGAACAGCTATAGACAGTACTTACCTACCTTCCTTGGTATTCACCGGGGACTGCTTCCAGGACCTCCAACAGATACCAAAATCCGTAGACACTCAAGTCTTTGTATAAAATGGCATAGTATTTACATGTAATCTAGCACATCCTCTTGTATACTTTGTCATCTCTGTATTATTTCTATCTAATACAATGTAAATGCTTTGTAAATAGTTGTAAATCAAATGTTGCCACAAATAGCAAGTTCAGTTTAGCATTTTGGAACTATCTAGATTTTTTTCTCCAAAATATTTTTGATCCACTGTTGGTTAAGAACCAGAGAGTCAACTGTAAACTAATGACTATGGCTGGATTCTGCTAAAAGTGAAGCTTAAAATACAGGCAGTTTGGGCTGGATTTAGTCCATAGGATCAGTTTGCTAATCCCTGGTCTAGAGGAACATTTGTTTTAAGGCTAGGTTAGCCCTACTGATAAGGCCTGACCCTCTGAGGACTCTATTAAACCAGGGCATTGAATGTTGTCTTCACTCTGGTTTGTCTAAACTCCGACATCTCCTAACCCTGTGTGAATTCTAGCATTTGATAATGTTTTAGATTCTCAGTAGTTGTACTGTCCCTTTTCATTGTTATTTTTCTGGGTTTGTGTAGTTTCACCCTGTGAGCACACAGTGTGTTATTCTTATGTACAATCAAGGGCACCCCAGTACATATTCCTGGAACTGTACTTTTAAGTGGCTTTCTCCTCTGTGGTACTGTGCCCTGCAAATCCCAGCTGTTCCACAGATGCCCCGTGCTTGCACCTTTGTCTCCTCACCTTACTCTGCTATGGTCTTCTCAGGTTCCTCTCTGTCGGTTTGGATTCCCCTCCCTTGCTCTGTGGTCCAGAAGTGGCCTCCGGGCAGAAATCCGAGGTGACTATAGGATGACCTTCTTTGTGTCTCCTCTTGTAATCACAGTCCCGTGCTGCCTGTTGTCCAGTGCTGTCTTTTATATCGTGTTCAGTTTTCTACCTGTCTAAGGTAGGAGGGCACATCCATTGCATTTATTCTGTTACCAGCCAGACATAGAAGTTTCTTAATCACATATTTATATATCTAGTGAAGCAACTTCACATTTAAAATTGATTATGACTGTCTCTAGGACTGTATCCTCCAGTTTCAAGCTAAATGAGTAACTGTCAGTTCTCAACTTGCTCAGGATTTTAATGTAGTAGCTATGGTAGCTCTTTTATAGGCAAGCTGGCAAAGAAGAAACAGTTCCAGTGGACGCTAGTTTTGTTTCAGTGTAAGTTACTGTGGTATCTATCTCCGGCTTTCTCAGTAAGTTCATATATGCTTATGTATTTGTCTTCTACTTTTGTAAAAGACTTGCTGCTGATTTTTCCGTAGTCTTTTTTAATCTCTTTATCTTAAGAAGAAAATAGTAGGAGCATTGTTGTCTTAACCTTGAGGAAGTCTTTGTAGGAAAACTGCCAGTTTCCAAGAAAGAGGGAGAAAATAATGAGAACTACTGGCTGGCATTTTTCTTTTATTTAGCGAGTAAAAGCAACACATTGAGCCAGAACTTTCTTATTTACATTAGCGCTCTGGCAGGCTACAGCTAAGAATTACTAGTCATTCAAAATGCAAACAAGAATTACTCAAAAACTATAGTGATAACCTTGTACTTATCACCTCTGTACCTCTATGCTGAATAAAATGCCTGGCTTTATTTTACTTTTGCATGTAAAAATTCATTTATCTTAAGCTAATATCTGCCTTTCTGAAAGGCAGTTTAATCCTAAATCCCTTTTTAATATATTTGTTTGCTTTGGAGGGAGGGACATACTGAGAAGTGAACCTATTATTTTTCTTTTATTTTTTGTCACGTTTAATAGTTTTGGGTGTTTCTAAAAGTTCTTAGGACTTAGTTACCTATATATTAGTCCTGAAAGACAGTACCAACTGGGTAATCACTCTCTGTGTTAGCTTATTTGTAAATGAGATATTTCATCTGTCTCCACAGGAAGAAGTGTTTCAAGTTACTTTCTTACATTGAGCATGCAATTTCATACTGTATGGTAATATATCATGTTTTTTCAGAGGTTCTTCCAACCTTTGAAGAATTACAAATTTATGTTGTATAATTAATAATCTCTGTAATTGGCGGAGGTGGATTGCCCTCAGGATGAGTCTTCATCTCCACCAGGTTTTTCTACTTTCTTCTGTATTGAAAGATGACTCGAACCAAAATGGCAGAAAGAGAGGTAGCTTTGGGTCATAAATTTTTCATTATCCTGACGTTATGTGTTCCCATAGCAGAGGGAGCAATTCTTGGTGACTGCCTCATCTAGCTTTAAACAACTTGTTTAAAGTTCTTGTGAGAAAGAAATTGCATTAAACTACAGTGCCTTTTTTTGTGGTTTTCTGCAGCATATACAGAAATTCCCCCTCTTGAGAAGCTCACAGTGACTTATTGTATTCCCTAAAGATGCCTAAAACTCACTCCAACAAATTTCTGAACTTAGTTTACTAAAAGAGTAGATTAATAAGAGGGATTTGGGAATACCCCCTATCACAACCACCCCTCACCCCCGCCGGTATGGAAGTATTAACGCTATGCACATTCAGTCATAGCCCATAATTCCCCAAAGTGGATATTGAAACTAATTCTGATAGTGAATGCTATTTTCCTATGTTACTGTTTTCAAGAATGTATGTGCTGTTCAGTTCAGTTCAGTCACTCAGTCATGTCCGACTCTTTGTGACCCCATGGATTGCAGCACACCAGGCTTCCCTGTCCATCACCAACTCCTGGAGCTTGCTCAAACCCATGTCCATCAATTTGGTGATGCCCTTCAACCACCTCATCCTCTGTTGTTCTCTTCTCTTCCTGCCTTCAATCTTTCCCAGCCTCAGGGTCTTTTCCAATGAGTCAGTTCTTCGCATCAGGTGACCAAATGATTGAAGCTTCAGCGTCAGTCCTTCCAATGGATATTCAGGACTAATTTCCTTTAGGATTGACTGGTTGGATCTCCTTGCAGTCCAAGGACTCTCAAGAGTCTTCTCCAACACCACAGTTCAAAAGCATCAATTCTTCGGCGCTCAGCTTTCTTTATGGTGCAACTCTCATCTGCTGATTTAAGGGAAAAGGTCAGCTAGGAAATAAGCTGAAGCTCCAGTCCTTTGGCCACCTGATGTGAAGAGCCAACTCATTGGAAAAGACCCTGATGCTGAGAAAGATTGAGGGCAGGAAGAGAAGGGGGCGGCAGAGGATGAGATGGTTAGATAGCATCTCCGACTCAATGGACATGAATTTGAGCAAACTCCAGGAGATAATGAAGGACAGGGAAGCCTGGCGTGCTGCAGTCCATGGTGTCATAAAGAGTCAGACACAATTGAACAACAACAACAGGGAAGGAAAACGTTTTTCGTTACTCTCTTAGGGTCCTTGACTGGTTCTGTAAATTCTGAGAGACAAGTTAACAGGAGGAAAGCATATAGATTTATTGAATATGTTTTATATGACATGAAAGCCTTCATAAGGAAATGAAGACCCGAGGAGGTGAACCTGTGTATTCTCTGCTGTGCTTGTGAAGAGTGGGTGGTCATGAAGCAATGTGGTAGGTTAGGGAGTATGAGGTAATTGTACTCAGGAGTAGGAAGCCGCAGGAAACGGATTGTTCTTAGCATTCCTTTGTTGTTGGAGATAAGGATGTTCCTTTACTTGGTATAGGGAGGACACCTCCCACATGAGAATTTTGTTTTAGGGGAGAAGGGAAGGATATGGAAGGGCAGAGTAACCTTCCTGCTTCTGCCATTTTCTTGAAATCCTTTAGCTTGAAATATTCAATATGCCAATGTGCCATATTTGGGGATTCTGTGTTCCAAACCCTATCATCAGCAATTCCCATGCCCACTTCCAGAAAAAGCATGTCTTTGGTCCTTCCTTTTTATGTCTTATTTATTTATTTTTGGCCGTGCTGGGTCTTCACTGCTGCTCGGGCTTTCTCTAGTTACAGCGAGTGGGGGCTGCTCTCCAGTTGTCGTGTGCTGGTTCTCGTTGCTGTGGCTCCCTTGTTGGGGAGCACAGGCTCTGGGTGCACAGGGCTCAGTAGTTACAGCATGTGGGCTCAGTAGTTGTGGCTCACGGGCTTAGTTGCTCCAAGGTATGTGAAATCTTCCTGGCCCGGGCATTGAACCCATGTCCCCTGCATTGGTGGGCGGATTCCTATCCAAGGGAAGTCCTCTTTATTCCTTCATGATACTGACCATTGATGCTGTCACCACTGACTGCATCCAAGAAATAGTCTGATCCCCCAAATTTGGGATTAGCAGAAGAGATCATTTTTTTCCTCCTACACCAATAGCAACAAGGTGAACAGTTTTCAAAGGTAACTTTACTTGCAATCCAAAAGAAAGTTAAATGATAGAAATATAGATGTTTGTAGAGCACAGATGCTTTGCATCAAAGAAACTAAGGTTTAACTCAAGATTGGTTGCAGTAACTTTCCCAGAATACAAATCAAAATTGTTCTTTATTTTTATCACTTTCTGATGAAACCTGTAGGATATTCAGGCAGATCCCATCCTTCATTGAGGTTTGACCACTTTATCTGTTTCTGAGAGCTATTATTTGGACTTGGACTTCACATCAGTCAAATGGCCTCTATGGCAGTTTTGAATCTGTTTACTTCCTTTTGACTGCCTGCCCTGAAAAACAAAAAGACTCGTGTACACTCCAAAGCTCAAAGCCTATTAGACTCTTTATAACAGAAGGCATGTCCCAGCTCTTCCTAATCAGTGAGATTCTCTCTGGTAAACTCAGTCTTGTCTGTTTCCTTTTCCATCCTTTCTGCTTTCCAGAGAAATAGTTTTTTCTTAAGGCTTAGAATATTTAAACAATATGTTGCCACATGCATTCTATTTGAAGTAATCACCAAGGTTTTTAAAATGCATATAGAGTGATAGAAGCGTTGAAAACAAAGATAGCCGTCTGTCTACAGATGAATATTCACATTCTGTTTTATTTTGTTTTCCTAATACCAGGTAGCTATCCTTAGAGATGTGTAACAGTTGCTGGTTTCTCAGGGGATAAAATGAATGAAGGGGAAGTTGTCCAGGGAAAGAACTATGTACTTTGTTTTTCTCAAGCTATTATTTGTGCTTTGTTTCAGTCTTTGTTTCTCTTGGCTTTCCTCCTAGTGGCAGTCTGTTTCTCTTTTATTTTTCTTTACATTTGAAAGTTTCCTACTCTGCTTCCAACTTTTTTTTTTTTTAATTAAATCTAATCCTCAAAATATGGGATTTTGAATTTATAATTCATAGTTAAAAGCATGTTAAAGTTGCTTCTCCAGTTTAGATTGTATTGGTGTCCTAGGGTAAAGTGAAAGAAAGAAGGATGAAGAGGAAATTACTCTCCTGGGCTGCCCTGCGGGAATTCCTTCTCTGTACTCTAAAAGTTCTTGTTCTTTTCTAGGAGTCCAATGTGCTGATTGCTGCTAACAGTCAGGGTACAATTAAGGTAAGCTATTTTATACATCTCCATTTTTAGGCTATAGCAGACTATAACTATAACACGGAAATACAGAGTTGTACTAAGCCTTAGAGAGCATGCCAAATCATGAGTCTCTGTCTGCTTGGAAATGGCTTTGATTGAAGGGGAGAAGAATAGGTAGCTTGCAACTTTGGGGGAGATGATAGTACTTGTTAGAGGTTATACAAATGCTGAAGGGTCTGAAAGGCGGTCAGAATGACAAGATGAAGACTATGAAGCGCTCACCGTGGGCCATTCACTGTTCAGCTTCTGTTATGCCTGTGCAGCTGTCCCGCTGGGTATTCAGGGGACAGAATCCAAGATATAGCAACAGATGCTTAGACACTTAGCAAATTTTAAAATGTCTTTAACTCTTATTGTATTCTTCTCTTCGTCGTGTTTTTCTTCCTTTTCTATCTTGACAAGCAGATTTTTCCTCAGTTGCCAGGGGAAGAAAAGGAATTCTACTTTTCTGTTGAAAGTTGATTGATTGTGTGATCATGCCATTGGTATAATCTGAAAGCTTTGATTTCTCTTCACTCACAACCTCATTCCCAAATTCAGATATAGTATTCCACATACTTTTCCTGGTAGTTAGGGGTTCAAGGAAATAAAATTTTATCTAGTTACACCATTGGATACTCAGCACTTAGGCACAGTACATTGGATAAATAAATCCTGAGCTAAGCAGTGAGCTTTTAATCGAAACATCGTCTTAGAGAAGGGTTTTCATTACATGGGTTTGATTAGCACTTAGTTTGTGGGTACCAGTTCTTTCCACATATTCTGTGCTGCTATAGAAGTATCGGAATGCATTTTTAAAAATAAGATGTGTCTATTTCCCTGCCACTTAACATTAATTTTGCCATGGCTTCCTTCCACTCCTCCCGAGTAGAGAATGACCAGGTAATCAAGAGAGCAAATCCAGGCCTCACACACTGTCCTACAGAGAGGAAAGGAGCAAATGCAAAGCAGAACAGCACTATTAGCTGGTCAGATTAGTTTACATGGTATACTTCTTTTGATATATCTGGTTTCTTTTATTTGGGAAGACTTATTAGAGTCATGGACAAAAGCCAGTGCTGTGTTATGGAAGCCTCATACAAGATGGTAGAAGATCTTAGAATCTCCATTTTAAGTGATTCTGTAGTCTCTCAGTTTCTCCTTATTCTCATGGCAAGGCTGGTATTGAAAAAGCTGTACTTTAGTCTTCTACATGTTTGGCCTTTGAGGCAATTGGGATTGCTAATGTAACTACAGAAAGCTCAAAGCTACATACATACTTATAGAATCTTCAGTGATAAATCTTTAGATTTCTGTTCAGTAGCCCTGACCTCTTATGTAAAGTAACATGCTTGCCAAATGTAAAGACAAAAAGCGTTAGGGAAGCACGGGTATAACTCAAGCCTTAGCACGGCAGGCTATAAGTTGCTCCTTTAATTCTTGATGCTGCTGAGGCTGCTGCTAAGTCGCTTCAGTCGTGTCCGACTCTGTGCGACCCCATAGACGGCAGCCCACCAGGCTCCACCGTCCCTGGGGTTCTCCAGGCAAGAACACTGGAGTGGGTTGCCATTTCCTTCTTAGCAGCCTAGAATTACAGTCTTCATCTAACATAATCCTCTCTGACAGTACTCATAACTGTCCTCACATTCAGTGTCCTTTCTCAGCCATTTCTTCTACTCTTTTTATAACTGATCATTGCTTTTTCTTATTTTTAGTTTTAGCAATATCACAATTTTTTTTTGTATGATAAGGTACTACTCTAATAGCTAACAAAATATCTTGATACCCAGGCAGTTGACTAGAAAATAAAAGAAGCAATAGGGAAAGATTAGATTTTAGGTCCTGAATACCTTGATCACTATGAGATGCTTGTCAATGCAAGAAATAGATTAAAATTCTAAACAGTAATAGTTAAAATTTTTCTTATGATTATGGAAAGATACTAACTTAATATTCCAAAAACATCATATTCATGCTATGCATCAGACAGTCATTTATCTTTATTTTTTATGTAGTTTATCTCAAAGACACCCTAGCTAACTATAGAGATAACTAACCTGAAAGAGTTCATGCAGCTATCGAATTGAAAGTAAGAATGGATTAATGTCTAAACCCTTCAAATTCTTCAGCATTTTAGCAATTGGGAAACGATTACTTGGTTTGGTTCTTTATTTACAATGTAATGAAGACTGATTAAACTTTTTCTATATTGTAAAACGGTTTTATTGTACTGATTCTTTTTTTTCCCTATTAGGTGCTAGAGTTGGTATGAAGGGTTTCCTCAAGTTAAATTGTACTAGATCCTGCTGAAATACATCTGCAGCCGACAATGAGAGAAGACAGATCCTGCAATGTCTCTCCCCAAAGTCACCATGGGTTTTGGATTTGTTTTGAGTATTTTTTTCTTTCCCTGTTTTTCCTCCTTTTGACCTTCGGGACATTGGGAATACCCAGTGAACTCTCCACCATCAATGTAACTCTACAGACTTTGCTGCTGTTGGTGGTATGCTTATCTAATTTTTGTGATAGGGAAACAAATTCTTTTGAATAAAAATAAATAACAAAAAAATAATAAAAGTTTATTGAGCCACAGCTGAGCTGGGGAACTTTTTGTCAAATGTGGCAAAAGATAATTTTGTCTTTTCAAGAAGCATAGCACACCTGAATTACAATATACTGATGAATAATTTGTAAGATCCGTATTTCTCGACCTCTTTGGAATTATGCATATCAACATAAATGTAAAGCATAAGGATTCTTTTCAGTGAGTTTAACGTTTACAATCGATGGGAACATTATTAACTTCACCTTATGAAATTCTGTCTTCATCCTCTGACCAGTTATATCATCAGCAAGTAGCATACTCCTCATGCCTCTGGATCTGGCCAAGGGTCTAACATGTTGACCTGTTGAGACCACATTCAGACAGAAAGGGAGTATCAGTCTGTGACAGCTGTCTCTGTCTTTGCCTTTGAAATGTCACCCATAAGGCCTTAAAGTGAAAGTGAAAGTCACTCAGTCATGCCTGACTCTTTGCAACCCCATGGACTATACAGTCCATGGAATTCTCCAGGCCAGAATACTGGAGTGGGTAGCTGTTCCCTTGTCCAGGGGATCTTCTCAACTCAGGGATCGAACCCAGGTCTCCCACACTGCAGGTGGATTCTTTACCAGCTGAGCCACCAGGGAAGCCCAAGAATACTGGAGTGGGTAGCCTATCCCCTCTCCAGTGGATCTTCCCGACCCAGGAATCGAACGAACCAGGATCTCCTGCATTGCAGGCATATTCTTTACCAGCTGAGCTACCAGGGAAGCCCTAAATAAGCCCTAAATGCAGACAAACCTACTTATTTTATAAAGTCATGGCTCTGATGTAGTCATAGGTATTAGTACCCTTGTGGGCTAATCAATTTGGATCAAAGCTCAGCAAACCTTTTTCAATAAAGGGCCAGATAGTAAATATTTTAGGTTTTGCAGGTCATATGGTCTCTACCACAGCTACACAGCTCTGCCATTGTGGCTGAAAAGCAGCCACAGACCATATATAAATAAGTGGGCATAGCTGTGAAATAGGCGGAAGCCCACAGACCATCATTTGCCAGCCTCTCACTTAGAAGAAAAGAAATTGAAGCCCTATTTCCCAAATATTCAAGCCATGTAATCTCTTAGACTGTCTGGTTAATTTTGCACATTGATTTCAGTTTGTAAAAGGAAAGAACTTAGAGTAGCAGGTTAAGCAAAAGTAAAAAACAGAAGTTTTCTGTTTGAGCTACTTTAAGTCTGAATACGTGTTAGACAAAGATAATCAGAATTATATACCACATGTATTTTATAGAAATAAACACCTAGAAAAGTTTAGTATGACTAAGTATGTAGTTGATAAAGGTGATCAGACTATCCCATGTATCCCTCTATTTTAAATTATTGAAACCTCCTACAGGTCCACATTTCATTATCCAAAGCCCTTGGGCCAAATGCATTTTGGAATTTAGAACTTTTTGACTTTTGGGAAAGCAATAGAGTGGTAGTGGTTTAGTCACTAAGTTGTGTCCGACTCTTGAAACCCCATGAACTGTAGCCCACCAGGCTCCTCTGTCCATGGGATTTCCCAGGCCAAAATACTGGAGTGGGTTGCCATTTCCTTCTCCTGGGGATCTTCCTGACCCAGGGATTGAACTTGAGTCTCCTGCATCTAGGTGGATTCTTTACTGCTGAGCCACCAGAGAAGCCCTAGAGTACCTATACTATGTATTATATAACACCCTCTGACAGAGTCTGGAGGTTTTTAAACACATTAACATTTCTGCAGCAAAATGTATCAGTGTTCATGTTATGTGAGATTAATAAAGACTAAAAATAGTCTTGATCTGTTCAAGTCAGTTTTTACTGCCAAATGAGTAAGCCTGAAACCTAAGTGAAATTTTTCAGTTTTTAAAGCTTTAAGACAGTTGTATCTTAACTAATAACTTCTGGGAGTTAAGTACCTGATAAATGTTTAGTAGTTCTGAGAGGAAGGATCACTATCAGAAGTTCAAAAGTTACACCTGTCATCAACCAGAACAGTGTCGGTTGGGATTCTTTTCTGAGATTAATGAATGACCTTTTGCAAAAATAGAGAAAGAATATTCACATGTAGATTCTTCACTTCAAGAACTTTACTCAGGCACATATGTCCAGAAAGTCATCATGGTAGGAAGCAGAGAGTTAATGCTTCTTTGAATTCATTTAAATAGAAGCAGGTTATTAAGATTTTTGTTTGGTCTGACTATTTTTTGATGTTTTGTCTCAAGCTGTCAGCATTATAAGATTATGTTAATTTCCATACATTTGGAAAATTGCAGTAGGATACCGTTAGTTATCAAAGGGACGCAAATTTTTTAATAACTTACTAAGAAGGTGGTGTTTTCTTTAAATGTGTGTTTAACTCTTTCTTGTAAATAGAAAACATTTTAAAATTTGAATTAGTCTCTGCAGGATGTCAAAATCAAACAAATATTACTATTTGTCAGAAAAATAACATCAGTTAATTAAAGCTCAAAGATGATGTACATTTTTAAGACCAAAAAAACTTCTAACTCAAGAAGAATATGAGTTTTTATATTTTAATCTAGTCTTTATTTCAGTGTGTTTGTGAGGGTTTCTCAGACAAGTTGCCTTTGTTCTTAGGTACACAACTCATGCACAAGAAACATTAAGGATTGAAAAACTGAAAAGTTCTTATAAGAAGATTGAGCTACTAGACATCAAAAAATTTACGGGACCATGCCATGACCTCAGAAAGATAAGCATGGCCAGACCATTACTAGTTAAGGAAGAGATGAGTGTGGAGTGTCTTTGAAGAGATAAAGGAACCCAAAAAGTATGGAACCTTCTAGGGCATGTGTAAAGTTTTGAATTTTGTTATAAAAGCAGTTAAGTGGTTGTGTTAAATGGAATGACATGATCTCATTTATGGTAAATGGATAGATGGAGGCAAGAGTGCATTTAGGAAAGGTGATCAGTCAAGAGTTAATGGTGGCTTGGACTAGGGTGGTAGCATGATCCAAACTAAAAATCTGTTTCATCTTATTAGAGTTCATCTTATTCCTATATCTTGGAAGATTCTTGATTAATTTTAAAGTCATTTTCTCATAAGTATTGACAACAACAAGTGCAGCTCAGCACATTTTTTTTTTCTTCAGTGGATATGCAGTCCTCAACCAGTAGTAAGTCTCTTGGGAACCTCATAACTGAAATTCCTGTGTCCTGTTTTGGGAACACCACTTGTCTAAGCTAAGCAGAACTAGAAGCTGCCTAGCTTTGGTTCCAAATAAAAAGGTCATTGGTCATTACCCTTGACGTAATTGTGCATATATAACTGAAATTAATAGTCAGGAAAAGTCTGCTTACTTAGAAATGAGACATGAGGAAGTGCTAACTTAGATCCCGAGCTTATTGCGTTACATGACAGACTTTGACACTTGTAATAGTACCACTTTGTAGCTCCTACCAGAACAGTTAATAACCAACTCCTGTATGGCTTCTGGTTAACATATTAGGCACCCTGGTTCTTGGACTAAAGAGAAAACCATAGTGATCATTCTAGAAATACTTGCTGAGTTCCTTCTTTGTACAAGCAAGGCATTATGTATTGATACTGTATATTAGATGTGTAAAATAAATAAGATGTAATCTCTGAGACTTCCCTGGTGGTCCAGTGGTTAAGAGGCCCCCTTGCAATGGAAGGGACGTCGGTTCAATCCCTGGTCCAGGAAGATCCCACATACTGCAGAGCAGCTATGCCCATGTGCCATAACTACTGAAGCCCAGCCTCTTTAGAGCCTGTGCTCCCAAGTATGAGAAGCCCCCACAAGGAGCAGCCCTCAACGAAGAGTAACCCCTGCTCACCGCAACTAGAGAACATCTGTACACAGCAGCGAAGCCACAAATGAGAGAAAAAGAATCCACCTGCTAATGCAGGGCACATGGGTTGTCTCCTTAGTCCCACATGCTGAGGACTGACTGAGCCCGTATGCCACAACTGCTGAAACCTGCACACTCTAGAGCTTGTGCTCTGTAACAGGGGAAGCCAGCAAAGTGAGAAGGCAGAGCACCACTGCTAGAGAGCTGGCCCCGCTCACCACAACTGGGGAAAAGCCTGTGAGCAGCAGCGAAGTCCCAGCACAGCCATAAATAAGTAAGTAAAATTTTAAAAAAGATGTAATCCCTACCTCAAAACGTTTATCATCCACTGGGAGAAACAGATAAGTAAAAATATTATAAGTACCCTAGTAGCTGTAAATTTTAGATGTACTGGAAAATACATTTAGGGATTAAGGATCAGGGTAAGGGAGTTATATCAGGAATATTTTTCATTTCAGCTGAAGACTAAACATTCAAGACCAAGGGAAGCAAAGAAAACGTATCGAGTAGCTTCTAGTAGCCAAAGTTGGAACAATTTGAGCAACACAATAAATTAGTGTTGGGATATAGATTATAACTCAAAATTTAAGTATCTTTGAGTCCATGCTTATATAAATAATTGAATAAATGAAAAGTTTCTCACGCAGAATTCCACATTATATAGCTATTCAACCCTCAAGGAGATGGAACATAATTCCCTACTCCTTAAGTATGGGCTGTGCATAGTGACTTCCTTCCAAAGAATCCAATGTGGAAAGAGAGAAAAAAAAAAGATTATAGTGGAGGAACCTGACAAATAACTACCTTAGCCAAGTGATCCAGGTCAACGTCAAAAGTTATGTCTTGTTGATACTATGTATCCTGGATATGATATAATAAAAATGACACTTTAACTCTGTGATCTTCCTCCAAATTCATAAATCCAGTCTGAATGATAAAAATTTATTAATACCTATTGAATGACATTCGACTAAACTATCAGTATTCCTCAAAACTGTCAAGGTCGTCAAAACAAGGAAAATGAGAAGCTCACAGCCTAAGGAGACGTGACTGAATGTAATGTGAATGTAATGTGATGTCCTGAACGGGATCCTGAAACAGAAAAGGATGTTACGTAAAAGCTAAGGAAATCTAAACAAAGTATGGACTTTAGTTGATGTTAATTCATTAATTGTAAAAAATGTACTATGCTAATGTAAGATGTTAATAATAGGGAAATTGAGTATAGGCTATATGAAGAACTCTTCACAATTTTTCTGTAAATCTCAAAGTACTGTTCTAAGGTAAGTTTGTCAAAAACAAAAGGTATGAGGATAGTTTCAAAATGAAGTGCAAGACAGTAGTGTGATTTAAAGCTGGAGGAGTACATGATAAACCACCGTGATCTGTCACAGCTACCCCTTTAATTAAAACAAAAATGGCGGCAAACATGGAGTTTAGAGGAGATTTAAGTGAAGTCTCAACTTCATCCCTAAGAAACTGTAGAGTTTTGCAAAAGTAAACCTCTACACTCCAAATTTATCTCTAAATTCTACTTACTGAGAGTAATAAGCTCACCTCTGATAATAAATTAGATTATACTATGGAAAGTCCATTGTCATTCTTGTGACTTAGTCACTAAGTAAGGCAAACACAAGTAATTACTTGTATAAAGATTTACGTTCAGTTTTATACACCTGAAAGAATCTGTTCTATTCTAGAATCGTTTTTGTAAATGAGCTTCAGTGCAATCACAACCTAATAGTAACTCAGTTTGGACTTCCCTGGTGGGTCAGTGGTAAAGAATCCACCTGCAATGCAGGAAACGTGGGTTCAATCCTTGGGTGGGCAAGATCCTCTGGCAACCCACTCCATTATTCTTGCCTGGAAAATTCCATGAGAAAGAGAGCCTACGGTCTCTGGGGTCACAAAAGAGTCGGACAAGGCTGAGCACATAGGCTCAGTAACTCAGTTTACTCCCATGTCTGGTATCCTTAGCTAGTGGTTCATAATGGATATGGGCTATTGCTCAAAAGAGATGAGTAAGGTCCAATGGCCACTTACACATGGTGCCTCTATTCATTCAACAAAAATCAAAGTCCCTTTTATGAGGTAGTCTCTTCCATGCTAGGGGTCAGCAGAAATTTTTTCTGTAAAGGGTCAGATTATAAATATTTTAGGCTTTGTGGGCCATATTGTCTCTGTCATGACTTCACTCTTGCCATTTTAGCATGTGAAGGCAGCCTTAGACAAAGTGTAAACAAGTGAGTGTGCCTGGGTTCTAATGAAACTTTATGCATGGACACTGAGATGTGACTCTCTATCTTTGGCTGCACCAGGTAGGTATTGTTTGCGGCATCCGGGATCTGTCTTCCTTGAGGAACATGGGGTCTTTGATGCAGCATGCAGGATCTTTAATTGCAGCATGCATACTCTTAGTTGTGGCATGTGGGATCTAGTTCCCTGACCAAGGATTGAACCCATGCCCCCTGCATTGGGAGCATGGACTCTTAGCCATTGGACCGCCAGGGAAGTCCCTGAATTTCATTTAATTATCAAGTGTCATCAAAATTTTTCAGAATTATTTTCCAAGCATTTTGAAATGTAGAAACCATGTATTGTTCATGAGCCATCCAAAAATCCACCAACTGAATTTGGCTTGCAGGCCCAGGTTTGATGACCTGTGTTCAAAAGTGCTCACCAAACAGCAGTGACAGAGAAAAAGGAAAACCATGAAAAATCCAATCAATCTGGAGCTTGCATTCAAGAAGATGAAAGTATTTGTATAGTACTGGGGTTCTCTTGCCATAATGGTGTGTCTCTAGCACAGGAACCCAGGAGGCCGTTTTGGAGGGCACACCACATAACTAAAGCTTTTTTGTTGCTGTGTTGATGGCAGTTCCACAGGAGTGCACACAAGCAGTGTGGATGCACACTGGTGTTGCATTTGCACAGAACCAAGGGACACTCTTTTCCGTCAAAGCTCAATAAACAGTAAGACACTTTAGACATTTACTGTTGGAATGGAATATGAAGATCTCTATGCCTTGAACAGAGAGGGCTGAGAGGCCTGGGATTGAGATTATTTTCACTGAATACTCCGAAAGATTTTTGCAGAAGGCAGCCTGTTTTCTGTGTGAAAACCGAGGGTATTTTGCAAAGCTGGCTTCCCCGCCCCTTTCCTTTCCTTTCTGGGGCTTTCATCCTGTGCTATTGAAATTTCTTTTCTGAATATAAAAGCAGCTTTTCAAGCTCATAGCACTTTCATGGAGAATTGGAACCTGACAGATACTTTCTTGCACTGACTGAGTCTCTTAGAAGCATTCAGTTTGGAAGGTTAAATTTTGAAAAATGTAACAAAATAACTTTTTTTCCCTAAATTAAGCAAATTAAACACTGTTAAATGCCAGCCCAGTTAGCAAGCACTTTATACTTTTTCAATATTTTTCATGTTTAAAAACCAAACTCTGGCCAACTGTTGTACTATAAGGAAGAGTCCTCATTTCCACTTTTCAAATTCTCTTTGACCAGTCCCAGGAGAAACTTCTCATGAGCTCTGTGGTTCTCTTGGGAAGGGAACCCTGCTATTCTTTTTTTTTTTTTCTTTTTACCCTGCTATTCTTAGAACTGGGATGTGGTATTCCTATGTTTCTGAATTGCAAAGCTTTGCAATTTCAATAACATATCTTCTCTGGAAAGGCCTCCGGCACTTTTGGAAATTAAAAAGCATTCCTTGAATACAGGGTAGTATTAGCATATGCATATTAAAATTGTAGTTACTTTTCAGTTTCTTTCCATTATGAAGAATAATGAAGTATAAATTATAAAAATTGCCATCAGACACAAAAGTTTAGATTAGCTGTTCTGGAAGCTTCAGTATGTCCATATAATGGCTTTATCCCATACTCTCTGAACATGGACTTCTGAGAGGACCTACCAGAAGTCCACCGTCATAGCTGCTATGAAAGGTTAGGAAAATGCCCACAGTGAAACTTCTGAAATGTCCCTTTTCCCACTACATGCCCAGTGCCTTCGCTCCTTAGAGAAGATTTAGAGTAGGATTTAGGTGACTACAGGCTACAGAGCTAGAACACCTTTGCTGGGGTCTTGCTCTGCACAGGCAACCAGAGTGGAAGAGGGAGGGGGAACTGTGATCGCAGGCCAGAGAAGAGATTGCTTATCGTGGAAGAGAGTGATATCCATAGCGCCACAAGTGGAGGCCAAAGATGTTTCCCAAGGTTTCTTTCCCCAGGAAGTGTTCTTATCTTCTAGCATCTAGCCACCCTTTCTGGTCATAACAAATCTTTAGGACAGGAAAGGGATGTCTCTGTCTCTCCCTCTCCTCACCTCTCCTTGGTTTATGAGGGTAAGCAATCTAGTGACACCAAGTGTTTTTAACTCTTTATTCTTATTTCTACATTACCAGAACCTTGACATTAGTTTTCACCTTTCTGAGCTGAGGGATGGGGAGGGAAGGCCATTTGAGCAGAAATCCAGCCCTTCTGACCATATAATCTCAGTACATTTCATTAAGTAATCCCTTCTTTTTTGCTCTCGGGGTCAAAGAGCCAGTCCTCTCTAGAAAGCAACCAGTGAATTGGATACCTTACTCAGTGTCGGAATTCTTCATAAGGCGCTGTGATTGGTGGTCTTGTAGTGTCTACTGAAGTGCATCTAGCACTTGAGAGAGCTCGCTGTTTCCTGAAGTTTCCTACCTGGATGGTTCTAATTGCTAGGTGGGTTTTTTCCTAGATTGAGCTGAATTCTATCTCAGTGGAATACCCCTTACCCACCCCACTAGGCCTAGATCTTCCTGCCAGGCATGCTGGAAGATACCCAGTGGTACACGGCGTGATCCCTTCATGGAGCTTTAGGCAGATAAGATACACACATGTGAAAATAATTTCTATATAACAGTAATCCTGTGAAGTCAGCATTATTTTTAAAGCATATTCAGAAGGGTTAAATTATTTACTGCATATATTATAGTGGGAAAATAGCTTAAAGGGCAGATTAGAGTGTTAAAATGGGTTATATAGAGAATATAGCTTCCCTAATAGCTCAGTCGGTAAAGAATCTGCCAGCAGTGCAGGAGACCCAGGTTCTATCCCCGGGTTAGGAAGATCCCCTGGAGAAGGACATGGCAACCCATTCCAGTATTCTTGCCTGGAAAATCCTACGGACAGAGGAGCCTGGTGGGCTACAGTCCATGGGGTCACAAAGAGTCGGATACGACTTGGGAACTAAACCAACCATAGAGGATATAGGATTTCAGTGACATTCTTAAAATATTGAGTCATATGTCTAGTTTACTTCCACTAACCAAAGAGCTGCTAAATGACGTGGGTGAGAGTTACCTTCGAAGATGAGAACAGGTACACATGACTGTTAAGACAGTGAGGAATCCTAGTTTGATGATAATCATCTAGTGATGTTTGTCTGATCATTAATGTGTAGCAGCTGCTGCTGCTGCTGCTGCTAAGTCACTTCAGTCGTGTCCGACTCTGTGCAACCCCATAGATGGCAGCCCGCCAGGCTCCCCCGTCCCTGGGATTCTCCAGGCAAGACCACTGGAGTGGGTTGCCATTTCGTTCTCCAATGCATGAAAGGAAAAGTGAAATTGCTCAGTCGTGTCCAACTCTTAGCGACCGCATAGACTGCAGCCTACCAGGCTCCTCCATCCATGGGATTCTTCAGGCGAGAATACTGGAGTGGGTTGCCATTGCCTTCTCCAATGTGTAGCAGAAAGGACTTCAAATAAGCAAAATAAAACTCTCTACCTATCAGATTGCTAAAACACCGAAAACCTCTAGCAACATTAGTGGGGGGCCTCTCTATCCTGGGAGGTCATCAGAGGTGATCACAACTCTTGGTCCTAAATGATTCAGACACTCAGCAGCCAGAAGGCAGAGGCCTGGAATCATCCTTTGGAATCATCCTTTCAGACCTGTTTCAGATCTGAAAATATGATCCTAATTCATTGACGCAGAGGGCGAGGAAAGCAGGGTGGAATACTTGTCTGCCTATTGCAGGGGCAACTATGAATTAAAAAGAAGAGGCTTAATTCTTCCTGTTGAAATTAAGGAGAAAGACTTCCTCTCCTTTTTCTTTCAGAACTTCTTTCCTTTTCAAATATATACAAATAAATCTTCATCATGGCTAAATAAGCCTCTTACCAGCCTCACAACTCAGGGAAATGATATTTTTTGTTTTGTTTTTGTTTGATTGTTTTGGCTATGCTTAGCCTTCATCATGGCAGAAAGTCACCTCTAGTAGTCGTGAGCAGGCTCCAGAGTGCTTGGGCTCAGTAGCTGGAAGGCAGATTCTTCACCATTGGACCACCAGGGAAATCCCCGTCTCACATCTCAGGGATGTGGGAGTCAGAGGTGCTTTCTCTTTCTCCACCTTCGTCTGCTGTCTTAGCCCCTCTGCTCCTGCTGTCTCACTTTCCCCTCCCTGTCTTACGCTGACTCCTGGGGATGAGTAGATGATGACCTTGTAGATGGTGGTTCCCTCGAGGAGGGGGTTTCCCTGAGAAAGATGTGACTTTGCTAGCTGGTAATGTGTTACCTGCTGATGGGGGATGCAGAATGGTGTGCCTGCTGGACTAGCCCTGAGTCTTCTTCATGTCCTAGACCAGACTTCACCTCCTAGAGTCCCTGTTCATACACACACCATGTAGCTAGAAAGGCAGGCATGAGAAATGATCAGGATCCTGGGGTGACTGAGAACTGAGTCCTTATATCAAAGCTTCAGGGTGGACAGTATTTGCACTGGATGCTCGGAAAGACAAACGAGAAAGGAGTTACACTGATAAATACAAATATGGGAAAAGAAACCAATGTGCTATATAATCCTGTTTTCTATTTCAATGTGAGGAAAACCAGCCCTCCTATTCGGATCTCTAGCAAAGCTGGGGCAGCTGAGAAGCCACCCAAGCCCCTCAGGCACAAAGGAAATACAGAGTTGACCATGCCCTTCTCCCCCGCGAGTGTCATTCATTTTTTTCCCCTCGCACTTCAGGAAGATCCACAAAAGTTGGCAGCAATGCTCCTCAGCGTATTTTCAGTTTACAGCCCCGGGTGTGCACTAGATGCTGCAGGGAATTTTGGTACCAGCAGATTTGAAGTATTTGATGGAGCAAGCTCATTGTGGACCAGGAAATGATCGCCTACAGGAGGGTATTGTGCCGAGAGAAGGCTATACTCCACCACTCCCTACAACCACAGAAGAATTGATGGCCTTAAAGACCCATGGAGAGGGGTTGTTGATGGCAGGACTGGATGCCTTTCCAATAAAGATGAGCTGGGAGAAGTTGTGGGCAGTGTATGCGGAAGGCAGGGAGTTCACTGTTGATTTCTGTGCTCAGTTTGTTGAGGCTTTCTCTAACATGAGAATGGACTCAGGGGCAGATCAAGTCCGCACTCCAGTCTTAGCAACCTTTCTCTCGGCTCTCTTGCCAATTCTCCAAACCCAGATTAAGGAGAAGGTGGCAGGATGGCAAGCATAGGCTAGTGTTCAAACCTTAGCCCCTGCCACTCGGTTTGGGGATGATCCAGCGGACAAAGAAAAGGAGCGATTAAAGACTGCTGTGTTGGCTTCACTAAAGGGAATAATACCAACTCTGGCCAACCTATAAAGAGCAAAGGAAGAAGAGAAAACTACACATCGTCATTGCAGAACACCAAGCCGTGGAAGGACCGTGAAGAGAGATGGGAACATGAGGAGGTTGCAGAGGCGGGTGAATCAGGAAAGTCTAGCAGGAAAAAAACCTTTGCTGGGGAATATTTGGCAAATGGCTCAGAATGAACAGATTGAGGGACTCTCAGAGGTGGAATGTGGGGAACCAAATATGTTGATACATTTTATTCAGGTTAATTTATTCTTGCCTTTTCTGGTAGAGAGGGGTGCTACTTATCATGCAGTTTCCTCAGAAATTTCTTGCTTTCCATGTGACAAAAGATAGTACAAGCTGTTGGTATTTTGGGTCAGCTCTCTTGTTCCTTTTCCTCTGTGATTCCCATACAGGCAGTTGCCCTCGCTGAGGAGCACATGTGCTTTATTTTCCCCAAATTCTCCTGTAAACCTGTTTGGTAGAGACCTGCTGTACCAGTTGAAGGCTGTTATATTCTGTACCCTGGACAGAGTGTTCATGGAGCTCCCTAAAGCAGAAAAAAAAAAAAAAAAACCACTTGGATTATTTGCTCTGTGCCCTCTGGAAGAAAAGGGGGATGGCAGAGTGGCAACCTCAAACCATGCTGGAAAAGCACTCCGGAACAAATTGAGGCACCGCTTTGGGCCAAAGGAATTAATTCAACTCAAGATCAAGTCAGGCACGATGTAGTGACTAAGTAACAACCACAAGATTGTCAGCCGAGGCCAAGAAGTGTCACAGTCTGAGAGTCAGCCAAATTTGCATATAAAACAGCCTGCTACCAAAAAACATAGACAGTATGGGGGACTGGGTGCTATCAGTAATGGATCCCAGCTTTTGCCAAATGTGCATAACCTCTGACAGAGCAATTCCATAACTCTCCAGACCCCCTCGTCTGCTGCTTAGAATCTAAGAGGTTTTGCAGTACTGAAATTGGCTATAGCCTCTCCCTCAGCTTTGGGGATTCCAGATTTTGAAAAAAAAAATTAAAAAAAACCTTCCCACTTGTTTGATGATGAACTACTACTTAGGAAAGTATTAACCCCAAACTGGGACTAGGCCATAGACGAATAGCTTATTTCTCAGACTTTCTGGATGTTGGAGTACTGGTAATGCCTCGGTGCCTCAGAGCAGGGGCAGGGGCCGCAGCCACTGCTATTGAAAAGGCCCCGTCTCTTACCTTGGGTCATTTGACTTACGTGCATGCCCATCAGCTATGACAGCGATCTTACAAGTGCATAAGCCCAGCATGTGTCAGCGTGCCTTCAAGCCAACTATGAGCAGGCATTGGTATCCAGTCCTAATACCGTGCTTGGGAGGTACAGTCTCCTAAACTGCTACCCTCTTGTGAGATCCTGATCAAGTCGATGATTGTGATTATTCAATAGTAATAAAAGAAGATATTAGGCCTCAATGTGATTTATCAGATGTCTCAGATCAAAAAGCAGATTTGATAATGTTTGCTGATGGGTCGTGTACCCAGAGTAAGAATGGCCAACTTTAAGGCTTCCTATGCTGTCGTTACTTCTCATGAAATCTTGGAGGCGTATGTTCTATCTAAAATTAAATTGGCACAAGCTGCTGAGTTAATGGTTACTAGAGCTGCAATTTTTGGTTCTGGACTTACAGTGAAAAATATGTATTTGTAGTAAATATGTGTTTGGTGTCTGTCATGCAAAATTTTTTAAAAATAGAGGACTTTTGACTTCAATGAGAATGGAAAAAATCTCGTGTCAGATTGAAAGCTGATCTGTTAAGCGCCTTACAACTGCCAGCTCACATAGCAGCAATTCATTTTGCTGACAGAACTGCAAAAGCTGCTGTCAAAACATGGCAGAGCTCCACTTTCAAGACAACAGGAAATGTTTGCTCATTTTTTAAAAAAACTTTTTATTGTGGTAAAAGTCACATAATGTAAAGCATACTATTTAACCATATCTAACTGTGCAGTTCAGTGGCACTAAGGACATTCACATCGTCGTGCAGTTCTCACCGTTTGTCTCCCAAATCTTTCACCTTCCTGAACAGAAACTGTGTCCCCACTAAGCTCTCACTCCCCATCACCTCTCCCTGCCAGCCCCCCGCCACGGCCCCAGGGCCTCTGGCAACTACCACTGTGCTTTCTGACTCTGAATTTGACTATTCTAAGCACCTCACATAAGTGGAATCAAACATTATTTGTCTGGACCAATGTATATTAGAATGCATTTTTAAGGTTAACTTAATATCTGTCCTGTCAACAGATTATACCTTTTTTTCCCCTATGCTATGCATTAGTTATTTATTTTATACATAGCAGTACATATATGTCAGTCCCAATCTCCCGGTTTATCCCTCCCCCCTCTCCCCACCCCAGGTATTCATATGTTTGTTCTCTATGTCTAAATCTCTAATTCTGCTTTGCAAATAGGTTCATCTGTACCATTTTTCTAGATTCCACATAAATGCATTAATATACAATATTTGTTATTCTCTTTCTGACTTACTTCACTCTGTATGGCAGTCTCTAGGTCCATCCATACCTCTGCAAATGGCACAATTTTGATCTTTTCTATGGCTGAGTTATATTCCATCGTATATATGTACCACATCTTCTTAATACACTCCTATGTTGGTGGAATTTGGGTTGCTTCCATGTCTTGGCTATTGTAAGCAGTGCTGCGATGAACACTGGAGTGCATGTATCCTTTTAGGCCATGTTTTTCTCTGGATATATGTTTAGGAGTAAGATTGCTAGGTCATATTGTAGTTCTATTTTTAGTTTTTTAAGGAACCTCCAGACTAGTCTCTCTAGTGGCTGTATCAATTTACATTCCTATCAACAGTAATGCCATGCTTTGCAAAAGAAAATGGACCATGGAAATTACCTAACACAAACTAGTGCCTTTTTGCTTGGTTGATGGTGTGTCATCAACAAAGTCACCTGAATAAAAGAAGGATTTAAATACACTAAGCTCATACTACACTTACCAAAAAGGTAAAATAATTCAAAACATGTAAAGAAGAGATGTGTTATTTGTCAACAGAATTCTTTACAAGTCATTCTGAAAGCAAGCTCAGAAAGTTCTCCCTGGCCAGCATTACCAGGAAGCTGGAAGCCTTTGGATTTCATAGAAGTAATGCTGAGGAAGGGTGGGTAGATTGTGTCTACTTACATTGTGTACCAGGTTTGGGTGGCCTGAGGTCATCTCCTTTCCAAAAGCTGATGCCCAAGCTGTGGCAGAGGCTCTCTTACTACACCGAATCAGAGAAAGGCACTTTATTTCTACTGTTGTCCAGGAATTATGCAAATGTTTACAGAGTCCCACAAGCCCCAGTCCTCTGGGCACGGAGAACAAGTGAATCAAACTTTGTTTGCGTGCTAAGTCACTTCAGTCGTGTTCAACTCTTTGCGACCCTATGGACTATAACCCGCCAGGCTCCTCTGTCCATGGGGATTCTCCAGGCAAGAATACTGGGGTGGGTTGTCACACCCGCTTCCAGGGGATCTTCCTGACCCAGGGACCGAACCCATGTCTCTTATGTCTTCTTGCCTTGGCAGGTGGGTTCTTTACCACCATGCCTTGAATAAGGTTCAGCATCTGGCGGGTTAACACTGGCCTAGAGCTTTATCACTAGTCTTGTTAGAAATTAGAATGGCCCCTGCAAGCAGGCATGGACTGTCTTCTTTTGAACTTATGTTTGTCAGGCCTGTGAATTAGGGTCTGAGGCCATGTTGTGTGTCCAATTTAATGGAATCCACCGATATGTTCAGTACTTAAAACTGTGTTCAAGACTTGTCTTTTTCCAGAAACCTTGAGAGTTAAAGTCACAAACATCTGGAAGGATCTCCCAGAGGAAGTCGGCCACCCCTGTCAACTGGGAGACTTCACCTGTGTCTACAGGAGAAAGATGGTCCTCATTGAGTGGGAAGGGATGCTTTCTGCTGCTGTCCACCCATATGCCACCAAAGTGAAGGACATGCTTCCCATGTGAAGCTAGTACCATGGGAGACTGGATTGTGGGTCCTTCAAAGGACTTAACACTTAACTTTTCCAGAGGAAGCAACAGGCACTGACCTCAACTGTAAAGAAATATTCTGGAAAATGTATTACTACTCTCCCAGGCTGCCTACCTGTCCTATTCACAGCCATGATTATTCCACTTACTTTGAAAATCACGTTTATGAGAAAACAAACAATATTTTTTGTCATCCTACTCTCTGTACTCCCAGTAATGGTCCCCACAACCAAATATTTCTCGACAGCTCTATATTGTGTTCTCAGTATGGATATGGGCTGGACTTTAGCCCAGCAACCCAATTATTAGCAGAATACAATTAGGACCATCTTCACTAGAGGTTTTGACGATAACAAAGTGAAAATAATTAATACGTACCCAGGTGCTCAAGCTCTAAATTTGACACACAAAAAATGTTAACTGCTTTGTTTAGAAAGATAATGTGGGAAAGAGGAGCATCTAATTAACAGACAAACAGAAAGACTGCAAAAGACTGGTCTGATGTCACCAGGTTAACACTGGGTTATTCTGTATATGTCATACTGATTATTTAGATTCATCCTTATGTTAAATTGTAATTCTGATCATTGCTTTGTGCCTATTTTACTATGAACTTACTGGATATGTAGACAACTGTAAGCTGCCCAGAGAAAGGTAGATACCACAAAGGAAATAATTAGAAGCTTATAAGGTTATTATGTTGTAGTAACACAGGAAGGAGATTGTAAGGACAAGCAGAAATTAAAATGAGGCTTAAGTCTCCATGTTGAAACTAAAGGAAAAGACAGCTCCCTTTTTCTTTCAGAACTTCTTTCTGTCCTTTTCAAATGTATTTAAACCTTCATAATGGCTAAATAAGCCTCTTGCCAGTGTCCCAATTCAGAAATGTTTTCTCCTGGACCTGGGACTTCCTGGAAGACATTTTTTGAAACACAAACATCCAGGGAGCCAGCTCCCCCATCTCCCACTTCGTGTCAGAGGGTAATAGACTTTCGTGGGCACCACGTTCCAGTTTGCAAAACTACCTTTTGTTCTAACGATATGAGAAGTTTCTTTTGCCTCCGGATCAAGTCTACCAAGTGGTCTCCCTAGTTACCAAGATTAAGTTAGGAGAAACCATGCGTGATAGAGGTGTTGTCAAGTCCTCTCCCTTGAAGACTAGTGATTGATCACCTTGGGAACATGCATGTAATGGCCTATGTCTGCTTGGCTAGATAAGGGGGAGATTCTTTCCATCTCTGCAATCTTAGTGGGTTGCCTGTGTTGCACATCGTATTCTGGCTTCATGCTCGTTCAGTCATCACAGGGGTTTCTTTCTCTACTCCCTTTGTGGAGAGGATATCTGAGTTGGCACATACTGTGTTTTTTTATTTTTCCTGTTGCTCTGGGTCTTTGTTGCTGTCTGCAGGCTTTGTCTAGTTGCCACAAGAGGGGGCTATTCTTCATTGCGGTGCTTGGGTTTCTCATGGCAGTGGCCTCATTGCAGAGCACAGGCTCCAGGCACAGGCTTCAGTAGTTGTGGCACATAGCCTCAGCAATTGTGGCACATGGACTTAGTTGCTCCGTGGCAGGTGGGATCTTCTCAGTCCAAGGATCGAACCCATGTCCCCTGCACTGGCAGATGGATTCTTATCCAGTGCACCATCAGGAAAATCCAGGGCATCTTGTTTTTAATTATACTATATTGTGTTGTAATTCTATTTCTCCAACACTCGCCTAAAGCATCACCAAACGTTACTGGTGGTATCACTGTATTCTTACATCTTGCACAAAAGGTATGAATTCCGCTCCAAACAGCCCTGTGGTGGTGTGGCTTTAACAACCACCAACCCCACCACCTCCCAGCCTTCAGGTGACTTTAAAGCAAGGGCCTCCCTCAGCTTTGAGAAGAGTGCTGGGCTGTTGCCATTATTCGTTTTCTCTCTCTGTATGTTCAGATTCTGTTAAGCTGGACTTGAAGAGACTTGTCCAGCTCCTCCCACCAGCCTTAAGCCTGAGGCATGTATCTTTCCCGCAGCAGGACCAGATCCCCCGAGACTTGACAGGGAGCAGGCTTCCTACGCCTCCTCCTGCACTGCTGCCCCCCCAGTGTCCTTTGCCTTCCACCAGGCTGAGTTTCCATAGAACTGTAATGGTTCCTACTGCAGTGAAACTCTATATGTGTGTGTCCCCTTCCTTCCCTCGTTTAGGGACTTTTCTTCAAAGGATTAGGCTAAGGACTACAGGAAAGGGTCATGACCTTAATCATCCCCTCATTAGTGATCTTTGCCCTGTCCGTCCCAGTTTGTTCAAAGATACTTGCTTTCTTACCATTTTTATTTTTTCTTTTGGCTGCACTGCACACAGGATCTTAATTCCCCAACCAGGGACTGAACCTGTGTTCCTTGCAGTGGAAGCACGAAGTCTTAACCACGGGACTGCCAAGGAATTTCCCACTGGCTTTCTTAGCTTGATTTTCAAAGCCCTCATAAAATGAACTAGCCCTACCTTTCTGCCTGATTCTACTTCCTCCCCTGGCCCTGACATTTAAGCTTCTAGCACCCAGCAGTGACACATAAGGGGCATGCAGATATTTGTTGAATAAATAAACAGTTGCTAGCCTCCATATTTACCACCCTCGAACCTCCCATTACTCAGCCTGCTCACAAGCTAAGCCCTCTGCCAGGAATGCCCTTTCCCTGTGGAAACCTTCCATGACTTCCCAGTCCCCTCTCCCTGCCCCTGCCCCCGCCACCCCCCACCCCATCCCATTCACCGAGCAAACGAGCCTCTGACGCGTGCATCCCCAGTGCTCTGTGATGGGTGCCACGCGAGTGTCGCTAGCCTGGATCTGTGATTTAAGTAGGCACACGTGTCCCCACCACACGGGGAGCGTCACAAGGGCTCCATCTGCCGCTGATTTCCTCTTAAATCTCCGTCTGCCTGTGCGTAGCAGGCGATGGGGGCGTGTTTGAACTGAAGTTCGGAATCCGCCCTTTTTGCAGGAAAGGAACACGCAGAGTCCTCTGAGTCCCTCACCATCTCGTCCTCAGCCCCCTCTCTCCTCTGGCCCTGCCGCAGCTATGCTTCAGACGGAGGGAAACGAGAGACGACAGCGTCACAGCACCGAGGCACACGTGTTTACAGGCTGGGCTTGTTTATAGACCAGAGGAGCCTGACGATTCTGCCTCCGTTTTCCTCTCTTTAGCCACACGGTGCAAGGCAGCCAGGCAGCCCTCCCACCTTCAGGGTCCCCAGACAAGCAGGGAGGCCGTGGACAAGCTCCACCTGTGATGCTGACCTCTCTGGCTGAGTCTTGGGCACCCGAGATGCTTGTGAGGCTGCGGGGGGTCTGCGGAGCCTATGGCTCATCTGGAGGGTGCGGACACATGTACCTCACCTGGCCAGTCACCACATCCCAGCCCTCCTGATTCAGAACAGGACCAAGTCAATAGTAGGTATTCTGTAAAATGTGTTGAAGAAATAGTTGCTTCCAAGATAGGTTTTTCCTGTCTAGAACCCCACCTGTTCTGTTCTCACAGCTACCTGCACGCTTCAACCGAGTTTTGTCCTGTCGCCACCTGGTCTGTCAGCATCATCCTCTTTATGTCACGTCCTCCTTGGGAAGTCAGAGGCACTGCCAGTTTCCATAAAGGAAAAGATGGAAGGTGTCAGTGTTCTGATTCCATCACAGTCGGGGAGGCACCCCCACTGCGAAACACCCCCAGTCTTCCTGCCGTTATTTCACACAGTCAGTAGAGCGCCCCCTACAGGCTGGCACTGTATTTATAGTTTTGTTTTGTTTTCCGCCCCAGCACCTACTGTGGTCCTTGCCACCCAAGACAACTTTGCGGCTGGGAACTAAGTCTCCTCGTACCCACACATCGAAAGATGTGTTTCTGCCAGAATGATGGAGCCCCAAAGACTCACCACTCTCTCGTCTCTCACCCGCTTGCAGCACGAATGTGGCATACTCAGGAGGGTCCCAACCAGCCACCAAAGGAACCGCTTACTCCTCATCACACACATACACACACACACACACACTTTTCTCCTAGTTATTTTCTCAGAACACCTTTCACCTATTGAGATGGTCAAATAAGATCTTCAAGGTCAGCTAGTCCATTTCGCAGATAAAACCCGGGCAGGTTAATGTGCATTTGCCCCCAGATAACAGCTGGCTGCTGGCAGAGGAGGGAGAAAATAAAAACCTGCCTCTGCCAAGAGGGTCTCCTTCCTCCACACCCTGAGACCCCCTTGTTGGCCTCCCTCAGCTTCCTGGAAGGAGAGCTGTGAAGTAGTTCACGTCTGGTGAGGGCAGTTCCTCGGGCAGCCCAGCAGGATGAAGTGGGAAGCATGTGGCCTCCTCTCTCCCCAATCCTCAGCCCTCTATCTACCTAGAGGTCTCAGGACTTCCACGATGGTGGTGGTGGGAGAAAGGAGGTTGGACAGCATGCTCGGGACCCAGCTGGCCACACTCTCATGCAGCCAGTCCTTTTGGCTGCAGCTTACCCTGCTCACTGGGCTTCCCCGGTGGCTCAGTGGTAGAGAATCCACCTGCAGTGCAGGAGATGCAGAAGATGTGGGTTTGATCCTTGGGTCGGGAAGATCCCCTGGAGAAGAAGTGCTACCCCCTCCAATATACTTGCCTGGGAAATCCCATGGACAGAGGAGCCTGGCAGGCTACAGTCCATGGGGTCATACAGAGTCAGACACAACTGAAGCAAATGAGCATGCATGCATGCATACCCTGCTCACTAGCCTTTTTTTTTTTTTTTTAAGTGGGTAGAGAGAGAATTTCTGAGTTCAAGTTTGAAGTGGGAGAATTACTGACCTGATTAAAAACTAACCTCTGTGTCCTTGTTCAGGCCACCAACCAAACTGTGGTTTGATTCCCCTTGAGCCAACTGCCCACCCCGCTTCAGTCACCTGTGGTTGGGGTGAGGGTGAGAATGGAGATGAGCCATCAGTGGCCATGACTGCCCAGCGGCCTGTTCCACGGGGACTCGTTTGCTTTCCTTTCTTTCTTCTGGCAGAAAAGGCAGAGGGCAGATTCCAGCCCAGACCTGCCCACGCCCTCTGGGTCCTAGGCCCGCTCCTTACCATGTCTGCTCCCAGCCTCCTTCCTGCCCTAGAGATGTGGGAGAGGGGCTTGGAGCACCTGCCTGGCCAGGATCTCTGCGAGTAGAGCTTGTATTCGGGTCTTCAAAGCAGAGAAAGAGGCATCTGAAAGCAAAACAAAGCACAAACCACTCCTGGCTCAGACAATTAATATTCATTTAGGTCTGGCTAAATTTGCAGTTCCCAGGGTGTCTGGGAGCAGCATAGTTTACATGCCTTGGACACAGACCCATCGTTAGGGCCATTACATCCAGGAATGCATGACTGCCTTGGAGAACCATCGGTGTTTCTGACTCTTGGTAGGAGCATAGAAGCCAGGCTGGGAGAAGTCCAGTTCTCTCCGCATCTCGGGGCTCCCTGCAACCCATTTCCCACCTTTCACCAGAGCCCTGAGCAGGTTTCTGGGGACTCACCTGGAGCCCCTCTGCTTGTAATCCCAACACTTCTAATCACCGCTCTCTTGATCTACCCCTCCCCATATGCCCACGGTCTCACATCACAGGGGACTCGGACTCTTCCCTGGACAAAGCCTGTGACTTACAGCCTCTCCCCACATTCCCTGGAGCTCCTTCCCTCTGTCTGGCCTCGAAAATGTATTAGAGCAAGAGGGGTGGATGTGACCTTATTTACACAGACCAGCCCAAGTGGACTCTAATGTCTCAGTATGTGTATGTCTGAACTAATTCATCATTTTTAAAACCTCATTGCTAACTTAGGTTCTGAAACCTTTTTTCATAGCTGCTCATTTGTGACATAATAGGCAAACCTGACACCTCACAACTTGGTTGAGAAAGATGTGTAAAGGATTTCTGTGCCTGGAGGACAGACAAGATGTTGCAGGGCTGCATTAAGATGTTTGAGCCCTGGGGACTTCCCTGGTGGTCCAGTGGTTAAGAATCTGTGCTTTCACTACAGTGGGTACGGGTTCAATTCCTGGTCTAGGAGCTAAGATCCTGTGTGTCATGAGGTGTAGCTACAAAAAATAAAAACTCTCTGAGCCCCTAAGATAGTCTTCCTTCCTGTATTCCTCCAGCTATCTGTACGTGCATTTGTGCTGAGTCGCTTTAGTCATGTCTGACTCTTTGCGACCCTAGGGACTGTAGTCCACCAGGCTCCTCTGTCCATTGGATTCTCCAGGCAAGAATACTGGAGTGGGTTGCCATGCCCTCCTCCAGGGGATCTCCCTGATGCAGGGATCTAACCTGCATCTCTTACATCTCCTGCATTGGCAGATGGGTTCTTTACTACTAGTACTTGGGAATCCCCCAGCCATCTATAGGTAGCTTCCAAACAAATGAATAAATATCTATTTTAAAAAAAAAGATGTTTGAGCCCTAACACTCACATGCTAGGTGCTGGTGACAAAAAGAGAATAAATACAGTGGCTGCCCTTGGGGAGTGCCCCGCTGAGGGGATGTGTAGTGAGAGGTATCTCCCACCTCCCATAATAGACAATTCTAGTTAAGCGATGCTACATCTTGAAAACAACAAACATCAGAAGCATATTTCTATGCTAAAAATCAAATCGCTTCCTGGATTGGAGCCCTGGCTTTCACTGCTCATTGGCACATTTGCCGGACACCTCATCAAGGGATGACACAGCTGGGCTCACCCATGAGCACAATTTCTTTTTTCTTGGCTGTGCCGTGTGGCATGCAGGATCTTAGTTCCCAGATCAGCGACCAAACCCACACCTTCTGCAGTGGAAGCATGGAGTCTTAACCACTGGACCACGAGGGAAGTCCCACTGAGCACAATTTGAGGCAGGACTGGATTTTGTCCACCAACCTGCTTTCATACTATCTGTGGCTTTGTATCTTTGTGTCTTGAAGGTTCTAGATCACTGAAGTCTCCTCCTAAATGGTCAGGCTGTTAAGCTCTCGTCAACTTACACTTTAGATAATAGTAACTTCTTGCTGAGTTTGGCAGAAATAAAAGTAGCCTAGGAGAGTATGGCAGATAATACAAGTTGCCTGACCCAAGCCCCATTCCCAACCTATTTCCTACCAGTGTCCTTTCCTATGGTATAGCCATGAGGCACAATTCTAGCTAATAAGACATAGATGGAATTCTATTGTGAGGTTCCTGATCCTTTCTCCATTCTTCCTGTTGTGAATGAGAATTTGATGGTTGGTGCTTCAGCAGCCATACTGCAATCATGAGGGAATGATCAAAAGAACCTTAGAGACATTAACCCTGACTGAATGGAGCCACCTAATTAGCACCAGCAGTAATTATCTGCCTCCAGACTTCTTGTAAAGTGAAAAGAATAAATCCCTATTTCAGTCTCTACCTTGTGTTTTCCATTATTTTCAGCCAAAGTTCTTTGACAAACATACACATGAAAAGTAGGAGGGGGACCACTACCATAGCCATGATTCTACAGGGACTGAAATAGTCATTCCCAGAGTAGTTTCTAGCTTCAAACCTGTTGGATAAAAGACAGGATCCTGAGTAACTCAGATCCCTACTTTGAGTCATGGTTTCCAGGACAGCTTGGTGTTCTGAGTGCTGAAACATAGTTGATTCTAAAAGACATACTGTTTATGAACCAAGTAGTACCCTATTTAACAACTGGTGTGTCACTTAAAACTTTTCTTGACTGTCTTGAAGGGAGATAGGTAGACAACAGCAAAAATTCTGGAAGACCTTCCTTTATTCTCATAACTGATTCCCTCACATTGTGGTTCATATTCTCATGCCCTCATCTCTCAAGGGGCAGGGGAACAGTGACCCCTGAGTGTGGCTGTCATCTCTGTCCCAATAGGTCTCTCTTCTCTGTGGCCCAGCTACCAGGCAAGGCTGGCCTTTCTCGGAGAGAGGAAGAGAAATACTCCATGTGGCTTGGAGCACACCTCCACTTGTGATCTGTGAGGAAGGGGAGCTGAGAAAAGAGAAGGGGAGGAGGGAGTGGGCTCTGCTCCTCCACTGACATCCTGAGACCACTCTCCACTGCGGGCCTCTATCTCCTACCCCTAAAACCTGGTGTTTAGCCTGGCTCCTGTCTGAGGGCCCTTTCTGACGTTTTAGTGTCTGGATTTACCTCATGGGGGTATGTGCCAGCTTGATCTCTTTTGGCTTCTTAGCATCTCCAAGGAATCCCAAAGCCATACACGAAATGTATCTTTGAGAAGCACAGGGTGTTATCCCCGGAAACGGAGAGCATTGAGAAGACGGAGCTGGGATCCGACCCGGGATGTCTGCTGCCAACCGCTGGGCTGCTCCACTCCATCGTGCTGGCTCCTGGTTCCCAGTGGGCTCTCCCGCCCTCTCCAGGGCCCCAGCCTGTTTGTTGGCCTGTGAGGAAGGGAAGGAGGGGTAGAGAGGGCCACGCCTGCACTCACTTGTTCATCCTGTCCATAGTTCTTAGGACAGGCTGGGGAAAGTGAAGGAGGCAGTATGGTGCTGGCCTTAGTGCTGGACTCCGTGGAGCCAAGTCCTGGCCCATCCACTCACTGTGTGGACTTTAGGGCAAGTTCCTTAGTGTCTCTGTCCTTCAGCCATCATCATCATTATTATCAAATTGAGACATGCCTATCTGGTGGCATTCTTGAGGAATGTGATGTGGAAAAGCGTGGAGAGCAGTGTCGGGCGCTCAGTCAACCCAGGTCCAGGGATTATCAGGGATGTTGTCCTCCCCGCTCCGCCTGAGGGTTGGGGCTCACAGGTCCCCAGCAGCTTCTCTGGAGAGGAGGAAAGATGCTGGGCCTTCTACAGTCTCCATGAGCCACAGGACTGAGAAGTGGTCTACTCAATATGGATAAAGTGGGCTGTGTGCATATGACAGGCCAGGGATAGGAAATCGCTTCTAAAAAACAAAACACATTTTAAAGGCCTGCCGCACAAGCCCTAATCCCTTGAAGAGAAAATGCCTGATGAAAAAGCGTTTCAGAAAAGCCATAGGGTGATCCACGGGGGCCTTGTTTAAATAACCAGTTTATCTTGATTATGCTATCTAATCCAGCTCGTCACAATTCCCAGAAGACGATTTAGTAGGAAAATAATAGACAGGGAAAGGGGGACCAAGGGGGTTCCCGGGAGCCTCAGCTGCTCTCTCTGTGACAACTGAGGTCAGCAGTGCCTGGGGCAGGGTCTGTGGGTTCACTCATTCATTCACTCATTCATTCATTCCACAGTCATTAGGTGTTTTCAAGGTGCCAGACAGGGGACAAGGCAGACTAGTTTAGACCCTCATAGGGATCACATCCTTCAGAGAGGAAACACTAATTAAATGACAGATGCCAAAATCCTCAGTCATACATGCTATGAGGCAGTCATGGGTGATGTTCGGGTAGATAGGCATGGGAAGCTCCAGCTACTTAAGAGGCCAGGCTTTTCTGAGGGTGATGCCTGGAGGAACCAGAGCTGAAAGAGGAGATTGGACTTGGGGAGACTTAGGGGAAGAGCTTTCCAGGCAGAGGAAAGGGCAGGTGCCAGGGCAGGAACGAGCCTGCAGGAGCCACTGCACAGAGCCCGATGACAGGCAGATAAGAATGGCTTTCCCCCAGCAGGGCAGGGCAGGAGGGATGGAGAGAGGGCCCCAGTGGGCCAGGGGGCAGGGGGAGCCTTGCAGATGAGGGGGTGTGGGCAGCTCCTTGCAGACCATAGTGAGACCTGGGCTAAGGTGGTGGGAACCCTGTGGGGGAGGCGGAGGGTGGGAGGGGTCCCTGAGTCAGTTCAGTCAAGGTCAGCAAACATTTTCGGGCACCAATCTTGGGCCATGATCTGAGCTAGAAGCAGGGCCGTGAACCTCTCTGCCCTCAGCTTCTGCCTGAGTCAGCACCCATTGGGGGAGATTACTGTCTCCATACCAGGGTAGACAGAAGTGGATGGCTGAGACCCTCTAGCTGCATCTGGTCGCATCCCTTGCTCCCTCCAAGTAGTAAGGGTGAGTCCTCCCCTCCCCCTCCCCCATGCCTGCAGCCACGCCCCCATCCTGGTCACTCTCCCTCCTCCCTCCTATGTCCTCCACCTCGCCATCTGCACAGCACCCTTTCCCTCTGTATTTAATTCTTCTTAAATATCTCTCACCCAGCAAAGCAAAGCAACAACAGAATCACCTCATTTTTAGCCTCTGTTCTAGTTCCCTTCCCTTCACGGGAAAAGAGGGGAACGGGGGAAATGTCGCCTGTACCCTGTGTGACACTCCAACCCCCCCCCCTCCGCCCCCCGCGTAAACCTGGCCACAGGCAGCCTGGACAGCGGAACAATGTGGTCACATCCACCAGGTCCCTAGCAGGCTCGCCTCCCCAGCCTCTGTCCTTCTGGAAAGCTCTTCCTGACGTGGCTCAGCGGCCTGCACACCCTTCCCCACTCCACCCCAGCCCCGCCCCCGGGGCCTCCTCTCTGTACCCAGCACGCCCCCTAGAATGCATCATAGTCTGTGACACTAGTTTCTTGGTTGCGCCGTCCACCCCGCCCTGCCACCACCTGGGACTGGGATCTCAGCGCCTAGCCCTGCTCCTGGCATGCAGTAAGTGCTCAAAAAAATTCAGTACAGGGATCAGTGGAAGGCCCGCTCTCTGCGTGAGGGGCTTGCCTTTTATTGGAAGAGACAAGAGGTACACACACCATTATGAATACGACGTGTAGAATGGCCCAAGTGGTGCGGATCTTCCACAGGCCAGGAGCAGTCCCCGTGCAGCAGCCCAGCCCGTTCCTGCCCCGGCAGTGACGGCCCCACGTGTCTGCGAAGCCAGGCCGCCAGTTGGTGGCAGAGCACCGAACGCTCCCCTGGACAGACAGCGCCGGCAGCTGGTTAATGCTCCGCCAGTATTCTGAATGTAGATGGAGCTGTGTTTGTACGATAAATACACGACTCGACACTTCTGCGTGACACCCGAGAAGGGACCTGCCTGATGGCACAGCCCATCTGGCAGCTCCAGCATCAGCAAACGCACTCGTGCTAGCTTCTTCTCCGCGCCCCTTTTTATCCAAAATAAAGTCCGTGTGACAGGCTGCCGAGCTACATTCACGCTCCAGATCAGCCCAGCTTTGCTCTCCCTAGCTGTGTCATCTTAATTCTCTGAGCCTCGGGCCCCCCTCACCTGTAGAAGGACGCATAGCAATAGCATTTCCCATATCGGCTTGGTGTAAGCATGAAATGAATTTATAGGGGTAATTAATACAGGTCTGCCCTGACAACAGTGCCCAGCCCATAGAAAGACCTAGAAAGCACCAAGTGTTAGCTGTGACTGTGCTTTCTCCTCTCTGTGATGTGGGGTATTTGTGATTCTCTCTGTACCTGTGCGAACACTCCTTACAGGATCTGAAAAATGCAGCCTGGTGGTTTCCTGGGGGCCGTGGATTAGAGATGGGTGCCCCTGGGAGGTAGGGCTGCCAGATGGAACGAGTAAACATGCACGGTACGTAGTTAGATTTTAATTTCAGATAAGTGGCAACTAATTTTTTAGTACACATATGTCCCATGCAATAGTCCGGATATATTTGTACTAAAAAAGCAACACTGCAGGCAGGGTTTTCTCAGGGCCTTGCCCTCTGAACCTGATGGCCTGTGGTGATGTCCACGTGGAGGAAGAGTCAGGAGTCAGGATGTAAAACCTGATGGCCCATCCCGGAGCCTCTAACGATGGTCTCTCACAGCCTCAAGCCTTGGCCAGGACGCTTCACCGTGTCCCCGCCCCACCCCCTACCCCCACCCCCACCCCAACCCGTGCTCTGATGGATTTCTTGACTGACTGACAAATGATACAGTGGGCCTGATGCTTGTGGGTGTGATTTGAGGGGCCTTGGAAGGCTCTTCCCAGGTGGTGTTAGTAGTAAAGAACCTGCCTGCTAATGCAGAAGGCATAAGAGATGGAGGTTCGATCCCTGGGTCTTCGATCTTTGATCTTCGATCCCAGGGAAGATCCCCTGGAGGAGGAAGTGGCAACCCACTCCAGTATTCTTACCTAGAGAACTCCATGGACAGAGGAACTTGGTGGGCTATGGCCATAGAGTCGCAAAGAGTCAGACTCAACTGAAGTGACTGAGCATGAAAGGCTCTATTCCCCAACTTTTCCAGCTCACGTTTCCCTGCAGATCTGCAGACTTTCTACCAGAGGACCAGTCTTCTGAGCTTTCTGTCCCTAGGAGCCTCCTTCAAAGTGGAGCAGCCCTGGAGGGTGGCCCTGCACACGCCTACCAAGCCACAATCAGCCAGCACCACATCGGCAGGCTCTGTGAGCCTCGTGGGGTGTAGTCAGCTGGGGGGCTTTCAGGGCTCTGGGTCAGAGATTTGAGTCCAGACCCTCCAGCCTTGTGGATGTAAACCCCAGCTCCACTCACTGTTAATTCTTCCTCTCTTTTCCCATCTCCCATTTCAGCCTGGCAGCCTCCAAAGTTGCTGCACGCCCGATTCAAGACTAACCATGAGCTTCTGCCAAATACCATGCAGGGTGCCGGGGGAGGGGAGGGACAGGGGCTCCCCTTGAATGGCCCGGGGCAGCATGAGGAGCTGGGGACTATTTGGTTAAAGAAACTGGGAACATAACAAGAGCTTAGAGGAGCTTTCTGGCTTCTTCCTGAGGGTTCCTGGGCCCTGAGAATGATGTGGGCCAGGAGAGAGCATGAGGGCAGGAAAATGCGTGTTTCAGTAGTAAACAGCATAGACAGCTCAACAACAACCAGGGTTACTGACTGCTCTGTGCCTGGCCCAGTTTGCCATGCCTTACAGATATTAATTCACTGTCTCCTCACAGAAGCTTCTTCTGCTCCCGCGAGGAAGCCGAGGGGCGGGCTGTCCCACTTAGGAACCACCAGAAGGTCTTTCTTGAAGCCTCAGCTTGTGCATGATCCTGGGTGAGATGAGCAGCTTTTATGGTGACTGAGGGTAAATTTATTCAAGCTGGAGGAAATGGAGACTTGAACGTCACTCTATTTAAGAAAAGAAAAAAAAGTGGTATTCTGTTCGTCAGCTGTAATTCCAACTCTCTGTGTACGTTCGTCATGAATATTCGCTTTTGACTCCGCTTGGTCTGGGTGTGATCTGGTGTGGAGTGCTGGGAGGGAGAATTCCGGAGCCTCAGGACTGCTTCTTCCACCCTCCCCAGAGAAGGTTGCTGGGAGGGGTTCTCCATCAGAGCATCCTGGGTGGGAGAGGGGGGAGAGGGGGTGGTGCTGTGTAGGGGGAGTGGAGCAGCTGCTAATAGGCAAGCACCCAGGTGGCGCTAGTGGTAAAGAATCCACCAGCCAGTGCAGGAGACACAGAAGACACGGGTTCGATCCCTGGGTCAGGAAGATCCCCTGGAGGAGGAAAGGACAACCCACTGCAGTCTTCCTGCCTGGAAAATCCCACGGATAGAGGAGCCTGGGGGGCTATAGCCCATGGGCTCGTGTAGAGTCAGAAAGAACTGAGCCCCCGCACACATACCCAGCCGAGTCCAGGGCCTAAAGCTGCTTCTCCCCAGAAGGGCTCTGAGCACCGTGTCTCCAAGGCCACTAGGGGCGATGTCAGCCTGCGGTTCCCAGGGCCGGCCTCGCTCCCTGCCTGAGAATCCCAAGGGGATTTTTTTAGAACGTGCAGATTCTGATGCAAGGCTGGAGGGAGATTCTCCCTCACTGGCCCTGGGGCAGAGCTCCGGGAATCTATGTTTTCCAACCTCGCTCTTTATTGATTCTGATAAGCCAGAGATCCAGGCCTACCTCCTGCTAGCTCCTTCCAGTCCTCCCCAGTCCCAGCCCTCTGATTGCAGATCATCCATCCATTGCTTCATGGGAGGTTCTAAATGCTCGAAAGTTCCTTCTTGGCCTTCTTTTGACACCTTGGCCCCACACATCTTTCCCCGCCCCAACCCCGACTCTTGGGGGCCAGGCTGCACTGCCTTCCAGTACCTCTTCCCCTGCCAACTCTTCAGCTGGGAGGGGAGTCTGTTCACTGGACACATTTGTTTCCATCCCTGTAAAATACATCTGCGGCCAAAAGGGAGCCTTACCCTCCAAAGGGTCTGGTCAAGAGAGGCAGCAGAGATCCCTGTACAGACATCACCCTTCTGATGAGGCACCTTTATGTTGAAAAACTAATACAATTTTTTTTTCCTAGATGAAATGTCCTATTGATCACAACTGCTGTATCAGTTACCTAGGATGTCAACAGCACCATGGAAGTCTGGGAAATGATCATCCTGACTTAAAATTGCCCCATATGATAGCACATATCAACCCTTAGTGAAGCCTTAAAAAAAAAAAAAGGGTTGAAAAACAGCTTAAAGGAGGCAAACACAGCATCTGCTGTATCAACTCAGAATAGTCCTAGCCTCACTCTCACACTCGCTAATTCCACAATTGCTTTTTTTTACCTTAACATTTTATTTAATTGCAACCACTGTGTGTGTACTGCTTTATGATTCTGCCATTTTCATAAAGTACCATTTTCTTACATCTATGCAGAGTCTTCCTAATTATCATTCCAATGACCACACAGCACAACATCTTTTAGCCTGAGTTCAAACCCCCACCTTAGCCAGCCTGCTGCGGGCACCTGCAGGCCACTGCTCCTCTCCTGTTCCCTGATCACATCTCCATGTGACTGACCCTTATATCTCATCCCTTCTTCTGTCTTCTGACACCTGTGATCTTAACCATACTTCATCCCTGCCTCTTGGGGCAGCAATAGGGTGTCACAGCCTTTATGACACTGTCCATGGGGGACCCCAAGAACAGCTGTTGGAGATGTTACCTTTGCCAGTAACCACCATTGCTCACGGAGCAAGGCTACCATGAGTCAGCTAGGGGCTGGGCACCTGGTTTACATTATTGCAGGCAATTCTCAAGACAACCATGAGATAGCCACACATAGCTCTACTTTACAGATGAGAAAAGTGGGGCTCAGAAAGGTTCAGCAAGTTATCCAAGATGACACAGCCATTACAAGACAGAGCGGGGCTTGAAATGCAGGTCTTATCACTTCTGAGTTTATGCTTCTGCCACTGTTCTATGGAGCATGTTCCAGGAGACGTGATCTAACTCACTGGATATTTGAGCACTTGTGAAAACGAACCTCAGTAGAACAGAGCTGCAGCACACTTTGGTGACTTGGCACCTCTCCCTTCCAGGCTTAGAGACATGTGTTTTTCCTCTTAGGATGTGTGAAAGACATGCCTCTCAACCCACTGTACAGATGGAACTGTTGAGATACGGACACAGGAGGCTGATAGAGCAGAGAGGAGTTGAAGACCAGCACTCAGACCCCACAGGCCCAGAGAGCAGGTGGAAGGTCAAGGTGAGCATGGGGTCACTGGGGAAAAGATGCCCATGGTGGGAAGGCCTGTCTGCAGTTCACCCCCTGGGCACTCAGGGCACCAGAGTCAGACTGTCCCCTCTCTGCCCCGTGTGTGTGCTCCTCTCATTCCTGACACAGGGCAGAGAGGGGACAGTGAATGACCTCTGCTTGGGCTGTGTCCCACCCATCACTGACCCTCCTGCAGGCCCAGTTCACACAGCCTTCTGCCCTGTCCTCTCCTGCCCAGCCCACCCACAGCAATCTCATGCTCCTCTGAACTCCTCTGCAATTATAATTTCAATAATTCATTTGGCAATTAATCATATTCTGCCTTGCAACATCTCTTCTATCCCGTGTTGAGTTGTTATTTAGAAGCGCAATTGTTTAAGTTCCCATGAGCAGCATATGCTGCCTTGCTAATCTAGTTGGGCTTTCTGGTTGTTTATTTCCCAGCAGTCAATCAAACCAGGAGGAGACGCTGGAGGCCCACACTGAGGGGTGGGGGTGGGAGGGGGTGAGCTGGGATCCTCACTGAGAGGGCATGGGGGCACAGATTCAGGACACTCCTGACAGCAGCTTCTGAGAGAGCTAGACAGCCCCTCACGCCCCTCAGTCTCCTCCCCTCCGGATTCCTCTGTTACGAAACAGTCTCAGGAATTTTCCATGCACTTACAGTCTCCTTGACTGCGTTACATTTCCTCTGGGCAGGCTCCATTCATTTTCTTCTCACTGAGACTGTGAAACGTGATGTGACGGACTCTGAAAGTGGGGAAAAGAGTCCCAGACTGGGGTCTGGGTTCTGCCACTCCTGTCTAGAAGCCTGGGGACGTACTTCATTTCCTCCGCCTCAGTTTCTTCATCTCTATGACGATCTGAAAATGCCTATCTCATGCTCTTGTTATGGGAATCCTGAAACAAACCCACTAGCATGCTGTGCATTCTAAGAGTCTTACAAACACAACCCCTTTCATCTTCATGGCAACGCTTACGAAGGGGATTCTGTTATTATTTCCATTTTACACAAAGACATTCAGTGGTGAGGGGGCAGAGGGAGCGTAGTGGGGGTCCTCTGGGGAAGACAGGGAAGGCCTAGCAAGAACAATGGTGCAAGATGTGTTTCCAGGCCTGTGGGTGTCTGGGTGTTGGCGGGGGAGAGATATTTGGAAGGAGCAATGGATGGGAGCAGAGACTGGGTGAGAGGTGATGTCTAAATGCTCCCCAGAAGTTTCCAGGTTTCAGGTCTGGTACGTGTAGTAAAGGGTGACAGTGGGGAATATCCCAGGCTTCATCAGACTCCAAGATCAATGCATTTGCTTGAGATAAGCTTGACCAGGGATGAGAGGAGCAATCCGAAGTTGGGTCACAATGTTCTGGGGAGAGTGAAATGAGAGACAGGTGGTCAGAGATGGTTTTTTCCACACGTATCCCTTTTGAAACCCAGATCCTCCTACAGACAAGGCCTGGAGGGGCCACTGTCACAGTATTCACAGCAGGAAGGGCGTTCTCATTCTTTGTAGCCTAATCAGGTGCGTGAGTTGCATGGGTAAGATGGTCACCTGCGGCCTTTTCAGATACCCTCACAGCACTCAGACCAGTGTGTCACCTTCTTCCCCTTCTTCCCTCCATGGCCCCCAGGATTGGAAATTCCCTGTTTTTCCTTCCCCAAATGCAGCCACCTAACCAGGCCGGCAGACAGGAATTGCCCCATGTGCCAGGGGCTGGACAGGGTCAGATGGGACTTTGAAGAGGAAAAGAAGGGGTTAAAAAGAGGGAGAGGACTTGAAAGGAGACGGAGGGGCCCTGGAGGAACCTCCCTCCTGACCCAGGAGATGGATGGCCAAGTGAGATGCCCAGGGAATCAGGACCAACTAAGACCTGGAAACACCTGATGAACTAGGAGAGATATATGACCCTAACACCCTCAGGATCCAGCATAGTAGCCTGTGGTTACATGTAGCCTCTAGCTAACATGTGGTTACCCAGTCCTTGGAATCTGACTTTTTAGAATTGATTATGTTTTAAGTGTAATATACACGTCAGATTTCAAAGATTTGGCAAGAAGCAAAGTACCTTATTTCATCATTACTTTGATATCATATGTTGTGATGAATGATATTTAGGTTGTGGTGCTGTGCTAAGTCACTGTAGTCATGTCTGACTCTTTGCGACCCTATAGACTGTAGCTCTCCGGGCTCCTCTATCCACAGGTTTCTCCAGGCAAGAACACTTGGAGTGAGTTGCCATTTCCTCCTCCAAGGGATCTTCCCTACCCAGGGATTGAACCCATGTCTCTTACATCTCCTGCATTGTCAGGCACGTTCTTTACCATTAGCACCACCTGGGTTATATAGAGCTAAATAAAATATATTGTTAAAATTGCTTTCACTTCTTTTCATTATTTATCTTTTTACTAGAAAGTGCGTAAGTGACTCACAGGATATTTATGTTGGACAGTGCTGCTCAGATCCTGTGGCCCCTGGGAGGTTGACTGGCTGAGGGGAAGGTGTGCTGTTATAGACTTTATCCCATCTCTCCGCCCCCTGAGCAAGATCACAAGAATTAAAGGACTGCATGGAGCCTGGCCTTGACCTAAAGGGAGAGAAGAATGAGTGGGTGGGTGGGAGGAAGCAAGGAAAATGGTTCCAAAAAAAATTTTCTGGCTCTCCAGTCCATCTGGTTGCCATCTACAAAATCTAAAGCACTGTTCCAGAAGTTAACAGGTTAAAGAGATGAGAAAAATCCAACCGCTTGTTTCTTAGAGTCAGGGTGATGTTGAAGCATCTTAAATGAGTCTCTGTGAGAAAGTCATCAAAATAAACACACAGCCTGGGGGCCCTGGGTGATTAGGGAGCATCTTAACTGGAAGGCAGGTGCTGGAGAAAGCCAGGAGGTGGAGTCTGGAGAGAAGAGGAGAGGCATCTCTTTACAGCCCCTTGCCTCTTGTGATCCTGAGAGGACAATGACGGCAGATGTTATTGCTTGATGTGTGATGACTGATCAATCATGGGTGAGGAACACTGAGGGTTCGGGGAGTAACATGCCCAGGGTCAAGAGTCAAGACCTCCAAGAAGACGAGTTCTCTTCTAGCCCTTCTGACCGGCTGTGTGAGCTCAGGAAACTTTCTGGATTGTACTTTGTATCCCCCCAACTCTACAGGCTTTGGTGAAGACCAGAGGACGCGGTGAATGGGAACAGAGACTGTCCACTCCCAAATGTGTCTCTCTGGCCTCTATATCTAACAGGCATCTTTTAAACACACATTTATTTTTATTTATTTATTTGGCTATGCCAGATCTTAGTTGCGGCATGCAAACTCTTAGTTGCAGCATGTGAGATCTAGTTCCCTGGCCAGGGTTTGAACCCAGGTCCCCTGCATTGGGAGTACGGACTCTTAGCCTCTGCACCACCAGGGAAGTCCCAGGCATATGAAACTTAACATAATGTACCCAAAATTAAACCCCAAGGGTCACCTCCAAACCTGTTCCACTTTCTAGTTGCTGAAGCCAAGTCCCTGGAATTCTCACCTGCTTGCTGACCCACTAACAAATCCTACTGGCCCCAACCTTCAAAATGCACTCAGAAGAACCACTGCCACCGCCGCGGCCCTAGCAACCAGGGCAGTCCTCCCTAGGATCCTGCTGTGGTTTCCCAGTTCACCTCTCAGCTCCTATCCTCGCCTCCTTGCATCCATAGTCCACAGAGCAGGCGAGTGTTAAAACACGTCAGATCCAGAACCTCCTCGAATGACCCCATGGCCCCCATTGCACTCAGATAATGGCCAGGCATTCGGCTACAGTCCAGTCTCCCAGCGCCTCCCCACCTCACCTCCTACCCCTCGCCCTGTCTCCCCTCAGACACCCTCTCCTCACCACTACCCCTGAGACACCCCACTTCCAGCTTCATGCTTGCCGGTCACTCTTTCTGCATTGCTCTGTCCCCAGACTCCCGCACCACTTGAGTTTTCACCTCCTTCAAGTCACACTTAGACTTTCACACAAACTCCAGTCCCAGGACTCCCTATCCTCTCCGTCTGCTTTACTTTTCCTCAGCACACTGGACACTTCCCATATCATATATAACTTCATTCTTTCCCGTCCATCCAACTCGTCCCCCACCCCACATTGGTTAAGAATTTCCTTTCCCCGCCCCTGCCTTATCCCTGATTTTCAGAAGAGTGTCCGGATGTGGTACAAGCTCAGAAAATGCTGGATGAATGAGTGACTGAGCCCCTCCCCCACCCCAGCCAGGCCAGGGAGGGGGGTGGTGTGGTGTTTGTGAGTGTACGAGGGGGTGGTGGTGGTGGTGGTGGTGGTGGTGTGTGTGTGTGTGTGTGTGTGTGAGGGGACGATAAGTGTCCTTGCAGTGCTGGGAGGGAGGCACCTGCTACAGGGAAGACCCAACCTGCTGCTTCTGAAACCCTGAGCCTTCCATCTCATCCTCCCCTTCCAGCACAGTCAGTTGGAAATCAGTGAAACAACATCTCTGTCTTGCTCTCTGTAAGAGCCCTGTTGCTTTGGGCAAACCCTGCAAGGCAGGTCTGTCTCCAAGCGGGGCAGCCCTGCACCCTTGGTGGAGGCTGGAGATTTGGGAGACCAGGGGGTTTTCCTAGTTCAGTTGGAGCCCAGAGCGGAGATGTCTGTGCCCCAGGGCAGGGGCATCCCCCCAGGGTAAGGGCATCCCCCCCAGGGTAGGGGCATCCCCCCCAGGGTAGGGGCAGCCTGAGCTGCCAGGTTTGAGTGGGAGGGTAGCCTGGGGGAGGAAGCTGAGGCCGGCTCCAAAAGGGGCCTCCTGGGATGCTCAGGGAGACAGGTGTGGGCAGGCGGGACAGGGCGTGATGTCTCCCCAGACAGGTTAGGTGGCAATAAATTGGGACCATCTGTGCCGTTGTTAGACATTCTGAGAAGAGCCAGATTCCCAGAACAAAGGAAACAGCCCTTCAGAGAGAGAAGAGAAACACAAACACAGCAGCGAGCAACCTACACACACACACACACACACAAACACACACACACGCGCGCGTGCCCCTCATCTAATCATAAAAACATATTCCAAACAGGCTCCAGAGCTATCTTGGGGAGGGATGTTGGAAATATATATATATACACACACACACATCCATACACACATCCCTGAAATGTTAACTGTCAGAGCTCTTTGGAAATGGCTCTGCTTGAACAGACTTCCCTGGACCTTCATTTCATGACTGTTGAAAACAGAATTTTTATAAGGCGAAGCCAAACAGAACAGGTGACAATTGTTCTTGAAGGCTTCTTTTTTTTTTTTTAACGCCAGCCACATTCCTCTCATGCCCAAAGCCACCATGGCTCTTGTGGAAGCTTGGAGGCATTCTTCTCATTACCAGGGGTGAGGGGGAAGAGGAGAGGGAGGCAATTGTGGGGCGGGGCAATGTCAGGTGCTGTAGAAGAGTGCAGACATGCAGAGCAGTGACTGAAAGTCCTGGTTCCTGCGGGGCAGGCAAGCTCATCCCTAACCACCTTGGGCCTCAGTCTTCTCATCTGTGTAATGGGAATGATGCCCAGGGCTATGATGAGGCTTTGAGAAATAGTGGGTGTAAAGGGGCCATGAGTTGTCAGATCCTTGAGAAGGACTTTGCTGTGAGGATCTTTTGTTTCCTCAACTTGGAGGCAACACCAGGAGGCTTTGCAGTCAGAGGCTTTTCTGGCTCAACTTCTTGACAAAAAAAAAGGTAGGCTTGGAGGCAGGTAAGGAAAGAGTGGAGGGGAATGAAAGATTTCTTTGGTGGTCCAACGGTTAAGAATCTGCCTTGCAATTCAGGGAATGCAGGTTCAATCCCTGTTCAGGGAACAAAGGTCCCACATGCTGCAGGGCAACTAAGCCCTCGCACCCAACTATAGAGTCTGTGCGCTGCAACGCAAGATCCCATATGGTGCAACGAGATCTGGTGTGCCTCAGCTAATACCCTACGCAGCCAAGTAAGTAAATAAATATTAAAAAAAAAAAAAAGAGCGGAGGGGAATGAGATGAAGGAGTTTTGGGGCTGATGACAGGAAACAACGGGACCAGAACAAACGTGTGTTTAGAGACTCCTTTGTGTCAAACACTGAACGTGACACTTTATTAAACCTCACCCAAGCTCCCACCCTCCCTATAGGGAGACTGACAGCCTTTCCCTATAGTCCACAGAGGCAAGCCAAGGCTCAGAGCTGAAATACCTTGTCCAGAAATATGGAGGTGGGGTTCGAGTCAAAGGCTCAGAGCTGAAATACCTTGTCCAGAAATATGGAGGTGGGGTTCGAGTCAAAGGCTCAGAGCTGAAATACCTTGTCCAGAAATATGGAGGTGGGGTCGATTCACATCCGAACTGAAAGGTCATCAGCACACTTGGATTCTAACTCCTCCTCACCCACCGACTGCTGTGTGTCCTCAGGTACATCACCTCACGTCTCTGAGCTTTCCTCCCCACACCTGTAAAATGAGGGGAGTGGGCTAGAGGACCCCTGTAAGGCTTTACAATGAGGATTGTGCTCTTGTCAGGATACTCACTGCCTGACCCTGTAGAAAGATTATGACTCCTCCCCTGCTGAGGCAGGTTTGACCATGTGACTTGCTTTAACCCATGAAATACATATATATATATATATTTTATTATTATTATTATATCTTTTAATTTAAGGATAATTGCTTTACAGAATTTTGTTGTTTTCTGTTAAACATCAACATGAATCAGCCATGGGTAAACCCTTGTCCCCTCCCTCCCGTCTCCTTCCCCAGCCCACCCCTCTAGGTTGTTACAAAGCCACTATTTGAGTTCTCTGAGTCATACGGAAAATTCCCATTGACTATCTATTTTACATACAGTAATGTAAGTTTCCATGTTACTCTCTCCATATATCTCACCCTCTCCTCCCCTCTCTCCTGTGTCCATAAGTCTGTTCTCTATGTCTGTTTCTCCATTGTTGCCCTGCAAATAAGTTCATTGGTACCATCTTTCTAGATTCCAAATATATGCATTAGTATATGATATTTCTCTTTCTGACTTACTTCACTCTATAATAGGCTCTAGGTTCATCCACCTCATTGGAACTGACTCAAATGCATTCCTTTTCATGGCTGAGTAATATTCCATTGTGTATATGTACCACTGCTTCTTTATCCAGTCATCTGTCAATGGACATCTACGTTGCTTCCACATTCTAGTTATTGTAAATAGAGCTGCAACAAACATTGGGGTACATGTGTCTTTTTTAATTTTGGTTTCCTCAGGGTATTTGCCTAGGAGTGGGATTGCCGGGTCGTATAGTGGTTTTATTCCTGATTTTTAAAGGAATCTCCATACTCTCTTCCACAGTGGCTGTTATCAATTTATATTCCTACCAGCAGTGCAAGAGGGTTCCCTTTCCTCCACACCCTCTGCAACATTTATTGTTTGTAGACTTTTTGATGATGGCCATTCTGACCAGTGTGAGGTGATATCTCATTGTAGTTTTGATTTGCAGTTCTCTAATAATGAGCGATGTTGAGCATCTTTTCATGTGTTTGTTGGCCATCTGTAAGCCCATGAAATATTAATGGAAGTCATGGTGACCAGGTCAAAGCAAAATCCTGGAGAGCCATTGCACACGCCATCAGTGCTGCTTCCTCAGCCCGCTGGGGCTGCTCTGCATCAGCCCTGGCCCTGGCAGGGACAGGGTGTGGAGCTGAGCTCTGCACACCCCCCAGGAACACGAGCGTGCACAAGAAAGAATTCCTGGCTGCTTGAGCCACTGAGATTTGGGGCCGTTTGTCGCCATTGCTGGACTTAGCTTAAGTACAATGATTACCTGAGGAAAGGAGGAGGAGGAAAGGGAGGCCAATGACCTAGGGACTGACTGACTCTGACGTTGCTTGAGAGAACTTGGGAGCCATGGAGGGAAGGGAAGTGCCTAGGATTTCCTCTGGGATGTAAATGGCTCACTGAGTCACTTGAACTCCTATTGATCTTCCAGAACAGGGTGTCCAAAGACTGTGGGGCAGACAGAGATCACTGAGGGTGGGGCGGGACGCCAGCATCCCAGGATCAATGGAGCAACGTGGTAAGAGGGCTTGAGGTCAGCAAACACAGGAAACAGATGAGAGAGAGAGCACTTAGGAGGATGTTGCAAGGTATTTCTCTTGTTTCTAAGAGGAAACAGTATTTTTAGGGTAGGGGAGACCTTAGCTTGTTTAGGACTGTTCTCTTGTTTGACAGGTGAGAAGACTGAGGACCTAGGGGCCTGGATGGCTTGTCCACTGAGCCTCAGCTCAGGTCACACTGTGTGAGTGGCTATCGGAGCTGGGACTTGGGCTGGAGTCTGATCAGTCTTGTTCTGGTTGCATCTTTCTGGTTTCCCTTTAGTGATTAACAGTGAAACTTTTCCAAAGAAAGGAAATCAGTAAGTGTTAGTCACTCAGTCGTGTCCAACTCTTTGCGACCCCATGGACTATAGCCCGCCGGGCTTCTCTGTCCATCGAATTCTCCAGGCAAGAATACAGGAGTGGGTTGCCATTTCCTTCTCCAGGGCATCCTTGCAATCCAGGGATTGAACCCACGTTTCCCTCATTTCAGGCAGATTCCTTACAAAGAAAAGGGCAAGTCATTTGATTTGAAGGACAAGGAAGGTGGGAGCTGGGGATTGGGGTCCCCCAGTCCACTGGGAAAGGGAAATTCTGGGGAGACAGGTTAGGGGATAGGCAACCAGCTCCAGCCTCCAAGTGCATCTAAGGTGTAGGCTTTCCAGGAGGAGAAAGGAGCAACTCAGTGAGCTGGTGTTAAGGGCTTGAAACCCACAGGCCTTGGATCACCCACTTACTGTGTTTCATCTCACACAGTCAGAAGATTCCCAGTAATTATAGGAGTCATTTGAGGCTCAGGGAAGTTAAGTAATTCACCAGGATCTCAGAGTTCATGAATGGCAGAGCTGGGGTTTGAAACCAGGTCACTATGATCCGAAGATCCTGCTGAAGAAAGGTGGTCAAAGGAGGGTGAGATGAGAGACAGAATGGGAGGAAATGGTTCCTGCTGCCCAGAACCCCTAGGGCCTGGTAGCCCCAGCTCAGAATGGTTGTCTGAGCTTTCAGCCAGCAGCCTCCAGCTGAAAAACCCTGGAGCTCACCTAGCGGGGCTCAAATCCATGGCTGGAGCAGCCTGGACTCCTGAGTCACATTAGCCTCTGTGGCTTAATCAGAATCTTCCCTGGCCAGGCCCCCACTTCCCATGCAGCAGCCAAGAATGAACCAAGGTCCTCAGAGTGTTCTTGGCTATGTGGAGACTGCCACAGGGACCCCTGTGGTCCCTGGGCCACCCACACATGACAGACGACCCCAGCCCATAGATCCACTCGCACAGGAGACCTAGAGGGTAGAGACTGGGCCCAGGGATGGCTTGATGGACTCTGGCTTTGGCCCAAAGGCACGTTTGTGGCTGGACATTTTTTCCCAACTAATAAACAAACAATCATTATTTTTCTCTGGCCAAATGGAAGCTGGCCTTGGCGGCCTCAGCGAGAGAGCAATAATACTGGGTTATCGACAGACCGGGAGCGTTTAATAGGCCACAGACCGATGAGGATCTGAGATGGATGAGGGCTGTGCTATTGATTATCGGGGTCCCTCTGGCCTTCCCAGAGGGGCCCCCCATCCTGTATTCTCTCTCCTGGGTAAGAGTCCAAGAGCTCCCCCAAGAGATTTAGCTGGACTGTGGGGAGGGCTGGGCCCTCCTCCACCCACAACCCGCTGAGAAGGAACATGTGCGCAGTTGTGAGAAACATGTGCGTGACTTCAGCCGCAAATCCTGGACACACCAGACACAGCGCTGGTTTTCCTACAGCAGCACAAAAGAGCAGATCTTTCAGTAAGCTAGAAAATAGCAACCACAGAAGTGACGTCTCCCGCCCATTCTTTTCTCTTAGTAGCGGAGTCAGAGAGACTAAAGGAAACTCCCCTTTGTCTGGCTGAGCCCAGGGTTCTTGGAGCATCTTGTTCCTGGGAGTTGGGGCAGAAGGAGGGAGGGGACCTGTACATTGTTTGGTCAGAGAGCAGGTGCCTCACGCCTGCTGTGGGCGGGTAGGCTCTCTGCAAGGTGGGCCACATGGCCTGCAGGCAGTTCTCCTGGATGAGAAAACACCCATTGGCTCTGATGTCCCCGAGGAACCTTCGCTTAGGTCGCTGTGAAGGAAGGACTCACAGGCTGAATTCTAAAATGGCCAGGTTCGTCCTTTGCAGGAAAGCCTTGGGTTGGACAGTGAGTGTGGGAGTCTCTGCTTCCTGAGGAAGACGGGAGCTTCCAGGTGGCATCAACGAGATGAATCGCAGTCTCCCTTCAGGCTCACCTCAGCCAGGTGCCTGCCAGGGACTAAAATCGTGTGTGTGCCTTGCCAATGGGAGATCGGGGCATAGACAGGATGACCTCCCAAGTGTCTGTCAATGCCGGCTGCTGGGCCGAGAGGTCAGGGGCAGCCGCGGGAGGGGCCCCTGGCGACAGACGAGGCAGGGACTGCCAGACACCTCAGGGGTGAGCGTGCTGCTGCCGCAGGAGCCAGGAAAGCCAGATGGACAAGCCCAGCAGCTTCTGGGTGGAGGATGGAAGGGAATCCAACCGAGGTGTGAAGCGGCACAACCTGTACGAGACTGCCGGGTGAACTGAGTCTGGGAGAGGCGGCCAGGCTGGGCAGGGAGCCGGGAAGGTGCAGGGTTACGGGCATCTGTGGAGGAGCTTGGCCTGGAGCAGGCCTCCGGGTAGCCAAGTAAAGTGGAGGCATGAACCTTAGGAGCAGGGCAGCCCGGGCTCCCGCCCCGCCCGGCCCATCACAGTTCTGGGATATTGGACACGCTATTTCTTGAAACTTGATGTGTGGTTCAAGAAACAAAGAGGCCAGCAAATATTATTTGATTACACTCTGTGAGATATCTAGAATAGTCAAATTCCTAGAGTCAGAAAGTAGATGCCAGGGGCCAGGGGATTGGGATGGAGTAAGAAGGGGAGATGGGGAGTTCATGTTTAATGGGGACAGAGTTTCAGTTTAGGAAGGTGAGAAATTCGGGAGATGGTTGATGGTGAGTTGCACGACCCTGTGAATGTACTCAGGGCCACTGAACTGTACAGTTAAATATGGTTAAAATAGTGTGTCTTATATTAGGTGAATTTTACGCAATTTAAAAGACATATTAAAAAAAAAAGAAAGAAACAAAGAGTCCTGTTAAGGCTTCAGAACCCTTCCTGATGTCCAGCTCCTGCTCCAGGCTCTTGCCCTGATTCCGAGACTCCACCCAGGTGCTTGCCAGGTGACCTGCTCTGATTTGCACCTGGCCTTCCTGGCAGGGGAGCTTAGACAGCCAGCTCCCCCATCAGACCAAGATAGATGCAAGCTGTACGTTTAAGCTTTGGGGACCACAGTCCAAATAAAAGGATAATTAGCACATTTCTAATTGCTCTTCCCCCCCTGTGAACAACAGGCCCAGGTACCAAGTGCCCGAGTTACACACACACACTTTGCATGAGATACAGCAAACGGGAGTAAGTGGAGCACCCGGATGTGTGTAAGTCAAGTCGAGGAAACTGGAAAGAGCAGTGACCGAATCCAACCCACTTAACATTTCCAGGCATATCTCTCTCTGCGGTTATTGTCTTATCAAAGATTTATATCTGTCTCATAGGTATTTTTAAATCCTTGGTCTCTTGTGAGGCCTAAAGCCAAGAATTGACATTTCTTCAATGTAAATAGGAAATATTACAGAATGAGTTGAGGTCGGATTTTAAAAAAATTGCTTTCCTGACTTTTAACCCTGCAGTCTTGCTGACAATTGAATTCTACTTGCAGTGGCTCAGGACCAAGCCTGCGACTGCTTCAGCGTGACACAAGGGTTTCAAAACAAACCATCTACCTTGCCAAAGAGTGGCTCAGTCTGCTGGTGCCAGTCACAAAATAAACCCAGTTAGAGAAGGAAGCCGTGGGTGTGTGGGCGACCCGGCCCCTACAGGAATCACCTTCATAACCCCCATGTCCATCTGGCGCTGGGCACTTGGAAGGCCTTTCCGGGAAAGATGAGTCTGTGATGGAAGCTATGTCCCCATGCCAGTTTCCAGGCGCAAATGAAACCCAGGGTGTCTCCAAGGTTATTCTGTGCAATTGTTTAGCATCCTTTATTGAACAGTTGCCCTGTACCATCAGAGCATAATCCCGAGGCTCACAGTGGTGTGGAGCTGTCTTGTGAGCCCCACTAACAAGGCCAACACTGAGGTCAAGGCAGGCTTAGGCTGAGGCCACGTAGTTCTCCATCCACCTGTGACTCCAGTCCTAGGAGTTAGTTCACTGGAGATATAAGACCCCACCTGTGACCACTGGAGAGCCTGGTCCATGTGCTTTTATTATTTTTGGTTTTACTTTTTTTTTAAAATTGAGGTATAGTTGCTTTTACAATATTGTGTTAGTTTCTGCTGTACCACAGAGCGGATCAGCTATATTTATACACATATCCCCTCCCTCTTAGGTCTCCCTGCCCCCACCCCACCCCTCTAGGTCATCACAGAGCACCGAGCTGAGCTCCCTGTGGTGTGGAGCAGCTTCCCACCTGCTATCTGTTTTACATGTGGTAGTGGATATATGAAGGGCTTCCCTGGTGGCTCAGTGGTAAAGAATCTGCCTACAATGCAGGAGACATGGAATCGATCCCTGGGTCAGAAAGATCCCCTGTAGAAGGGAATGGCAACCCACCCCAGTATCCTTGCCTGGGAAATCCCATGGACAGAGGAGCCTGGCGGGCTATGGTCCATGGGGTTACAAAGAGTCAGACATGACTTTAGCGACTAAACAACAGCAAGTGCACATACGTCAATCCCAGTCTCCCAATTCATCCCACCCCACTCCGTGTCCATACATCTGTTCTCTGCATTGAGTCTCTATTCCTGCTCTGCAACATGGGTCATCTGTACCATTTTTCTAGATTTCCCCACACATGCATTAATATATGATATTTGTCTTTCTCTTTTTGACTTCACACTGTATGACACTCTCTAGCTCCATCCATATCTCTACAAATGACCCAATTTTGTTTTTACATCTGTGTTGGGGAGCTCGGATTCTGGGATGTGGGGATGGAGAGTAGAGAGTGTGTGTGTGTGTGTGTGTGTGAGAGAGAGAGAGAGAGAGAGAGAGAGAGGTGGGGCTCTGGGGTAAAGAGCAGGAAGAGAGGAGAGGGGACTGAGCAAGCAGATGGAAGGGAAGAGAGGCGAGGACCACTTACCTCCCTCCTTCCCCTGCCATCTCCCTTGGGTCCAATTCTTGTCTCCTTCTCTCAGACCTCCCTCTCCCCTCCCCTCTCCTTTCCCCCTCACCTCCTCTCCATCCCGAGCTGCTGCCCGCTCCAGGCCCTGCCTGACGGCAGTTAGAAAGGTATGAAGACACACCTCCATGGCCAGCACACAGCCGGCAGAAGTCACCTTGGATGTGCTGAGGAGAGGGGCTCCCTTCTTCAAAGGTGTCCAAGCCTGGGGAGGCCAACTTTAGAAACACACCGAGAATTTTTCAGGCTGATGAAGCAGGCAAAGTGTGGTGCCTCCACGAGTGTGTTTGTGGGCATGTGTGTACAGGGGGCACAATTAGCTCCATCGCAGACAAGTTCTTGTGGGTGACCTTAAATATGGACCCACTGGTGCATTTAAAACAAGACTGAAGTGATTAAATTAAGAAGATATGATATATACATACACAATGGAATATTACTCAGTCTTAAAGAAGAGGAAATCCTGCCATTTGCAGCAACATGGATGGACTTAGAGAATATTATGCTTAGTGAAATAAGCCAGACAAAGACAAATATTGTATGATATTACTTATATGTGGAATCTAAAAAACAATACAAGTGGATGTATATGCAAAATAGAAACTCACAGACCTAGAAAACAAACTTATGATTACCAAAGGAGAAGAAAAGGAGGGATAAATTAGGAGAATGGAAGTAACAGATACAAACTACTGTACATAAAGAGAAACAAGGATTTACTGCATAACAGAAAACTATATGCAGTACCTTATAACTTATAATAACTTATAATGGAAAAGGATCTGCAAAAATACTGAATCATTTTGCTGTACCCCTGAAATTAATATTGTAAATCAACTATACTTCAATAATAAATATTTTCAAAATCCACTTCATGCAAATGCTGGATGTTCCATCTATATACACATGTGCAAAGGTCCTGGGGGAGGCACCTATAGGAGGAGACAGCTGAGGAACTACATTGGTTTCTTTGCTTTTCTGTGGATTCCTCCTTACTTCTTTTTTTTTTTTTAATTTTTTTTAGTTTTAAATTTTTATTGAAGTATAGTTGTTGGGGCTTCATGGTAAAGAATTTGCCTAATGCAAGAGATCCGGTTCCCAGATTCAATGGAGAAAGAGATGGCTACCCACTCCAGTATTCTCATTGCCTGGGAAATCCCATGGATAAAGGAGACTGGCGGGCTACAGTCCATGGGGTCGAAGAATCAGATATGACTGAGTGATTAACATATCATATGTGTATATATATATATGTGTGTGTGTGTGTGTGTGTGTGTACAATCTTGTGTTAGTTTTAGGTGTACAGCAAAGTGAATCAGGTATACATACATCCACTCTTTTTTTATTTTTTAATGTACTTTTATTTATCTGGCTGCACTGGGTCTTAGCTACAGCGTACCAGATCTAGTTCCCTGACCAGGGACTGACCCTGGGACCCTGGCATTGGGAGCGTTTGGAGTCTTGGCCACTGGACCACCAAGAATGTCCCTCCATTCTTATTTAGATTCTTTTCCCATATTGGGCTTTACAGAGTATTAAATTGAGTCCCTTCTCTCCTTAGGCTTCATTTCCCCAAGGCTTTCAAGTATTCGGTTTCTATTCTTCACTCAAGCAGAGGGTTCTGAGTGATGGCCTGCTTCCTGTTTCATGGGTTTAGCGGACTCTGAGCTCCCCGAGGGAGGCCTGAGTCTGTCCTCTCCGGGTTCCTCCTGGCCTGGTGCCCTGCCCTGCTGAAGCAGAAGCTCAGAGCACTCTTCAGGGAGAAGGAGCATCAGGCCTCGCTTGGCATCCTCCGCCCTCCCTGCCGTGTGCCCCGCCCCCGCCTTCTCGCCCCCAATCTCAGGGCCAGTCCTCTTATCTTCTGTCTTTGCCTCCTTCCTCCCTGCCCTTGGCATGGCCCTTGGTGACACAGCAAGAGATGGGCACCTGGTGGCCCTGCTCCATGTCCAGGGCTGCTCTGGGCTCTGGGCTGCTGGCTTCCAGGGCTGCTGCGAGTAGGGGATGTTGCCAGATCGGAGAACAGAGCTTCTGAGTCTGGCTCGGTGGGTATTTATAGAGCTCTCCATCCTTGGAGAGCCAGGATGCTCACAGGTCTGGAACCTCCCTGCCCTGAGGCTTCTAAAGATAGAGTAGTGTGGCATCTGGTAAGAGACAAGGTACACTAATTCCTTGTAAATCCACCAAGAATTTTCTAATAAATGCTGACCACTTTTCTCAATGCTGCTTCTCCTTTCTCCCTTGCCTCTCGGCTTGGTCCTGCCGCTAATCTCGGTCATTGGTGGATGATGGTCTGCTGTCAGGGAGACTGAGGGTTGATAGGTGTGAGTGCCTTGATTAGGAAGGTGGTGTTAGCCCAGGGCTAAAATCAGCAGTAGGGGATGAAAGGGGAGGGCAACTCACATTTTGTTGTTGTTGTTGTTTGCGAGCACTGTGCAGGGTGTTGCATGCACTATGACATCTAATCCTTGTACCATCTCTGTGGAGTAGGTGTTCTAACACCCATTTTACAAATGGAGAAACTAAGGCTCAAACTAAGGACTGCTTGAAAGTGCTCTGAATTGGTGGAGTTAAGGTGTTATCACCCCACTCAGCCTAGGACCCTGGGGAGGAAGGGAGGAGAATACAATGTCACTTGTCTACATGTTTCAGATGTGCACTTGGAATCCTTATCCCCAAAGCTAATGGGCTTCAAGGCTCTGTTGTGTGACTGCTCTTCTCTCTCATCTTTTGCCCTAAAGTGAGGACAAACCAGGCCTGATGGAGCACAGCTTCTAGGGTTGACAGATCCTCCCCTTATCCCAGATGGGACGCTTTCAGGTATATAAAACACTTGCATCCCACTACCTGTCCATCATCGTTGAAAAAAATAAGGATATAAAACAAGTGGATAGATATTTGTTGAGCACCCACTTCCCTGGTGGCTCAGATGGTAAAGAATCTGCCTGCAATGCAGGAGACTGGGGTTCGATTCCTGGATTGGGAAGATCCCTTGGAGAAGGGAATGTCAACCCACTTCAGTATTCTTGCCTGGAGAATTCCATGGACTGAGGAGCCTGGGGGGGCCTACAGTCAACGGGGTCGCAAAGAGTTGGACACAACTGAGTTACTAACACTTTCACTTTTCTTGCCCTGTGTGCTGGACACCATCTCTGTCCTAAGAGAACACATATTGCTCCATCTGCTGCAGTCCTCCTGGCAACCGTGTGACGTAAGAGTTTTCTCTTTGTAGGTAGATGAAGAAGTTAGGGCTTGGAGAGGTGAGGTCACTTGCTCAGTGTCCCCACAGATGGTAAGAAGCCCAACTGGGATGCCCACTTGTGGACCATCTGCCCCAATTAGGATCCATTGATTTCCTGGCTCCAGCAGCATGTGGGCACGGCAGTCACATCCAGCAGAGCTGGTTTTCACCGCTTCCTGATCGACCGGTTCCTGCCTGACAGCATCGCCTGCGTAGTGGGTAATGGGATTGGATAGTTAAGGTGACCCCCACTCAACCGAGCTGCAGTCCACTTGTCCCCATCCCAAGCACATGATGCCCTCCAGCTCAGACCTGGGGGGACATCAGACTCCTTGGAGTCTGAATATGCAGCTGAGTGGCCAGGGCTGCTACTGTGGGTGGCTGGAGGCCTGCCCCTCTCCAGGCCTGGGAGCTCCTCTTGAGGCTTTGAGTGCCTGACTTCCATGTGCTGTCTTGGTGCTTCTGGGAAGTCAGGAGCAGGAGGCTAGGGTGGAAGGACCACCCATGAGAAAGGGAATTGGTCCTTCAGTTTCCCTGGTGAGAATGTTCTATAATCTGTCCTTTCTGAGGACCACACCCCACTTACCTTCAAGGTCCTGTCTGAGGCCCCTACTCCTGGAAAATTCCTCCTTTCTCCCTTTCTCTTTCTCTATGTTGTGTGCGCTACACATTCTGGAACTATAAGGTCAATGAGCTTTGCTGAGCAATGTCCACTCTCCCAGCCAGCTCTGGAAGTCCTTCTCCATCATCCTGCAGAGTCCATCCTTCCATCCTCTGCTTGGTTTCTTACCCCTTGAGGCTGCCCATTCCTTGATGAGACAGCCCTAAACATTCGAATATTTTTTCCTCTCTTTGAGTAGAAAAGCATCTCTAGTGTCTGGTACTGACACCTGGCCTCTGGACTTAGGCCCTGGGCAGCCTCCGGGTTCTGGATGAGAATTCTCAGAGACCCTCCAGGTCTTCTTTTTCCCAAACAAGACCAGGACAACCTTGGCAAAGTGTGATCCGGTAGAAGCAAAAAGGAGGTAAACCTTGATGGTGATGTTGCTTCATGTACCAACTCCAGCCTGGGCCCTGGAGCTTCTTAAGAGAAGGATCTCTTTGTATTTTTGAAACTGAGCTATCCTTATTTCTAGGGATAGCCCCCATGTCCCCTGCGTCTTTTCTGTAGAGGTCTTCCCCAAGTTACAAAGAGAAAATGTTTTCAGAGAAATGAGAAATTGAAGAAATGAAAGAAAACAGCCAAGCAAGAGAAATAATAATAATAATAATAATAATAATGAATAACCATAACACAAAGTCAAGGACCTTTAGTTTGTCCTCAAGGGTTCTAGATCATATCCTGACCCATATCCTTGAGTTGTTTTGCAGATACTAAAACCTTCACTAGATGGAAGAAGTTAACTGCATGCTGACCACCAGCACGTAGACCCCAGACTGGTTGGAACTGAAAGATTGATGATTGAGATTTCTGAAATATCACTACATTCTCTTACATGACTAACACTCAGTCATGTCCGACTCTTCGTAGTCTTATGGACTGTAGCCTGCCAGGCTCCTCTTTCCATGGGATTCTCCAGGCAAGAATACTGGAGTGGGTTGCCATGCCCTTCTCCAGGGGATCTTCCCATCCCAGGGATTGAACCCAGGTCTACTGTATTGCAGGTGAATTCTTGACCATCTGAGAAGCTGTTACCTTCAGTCAGTCAGTTCAGTCACTCAGTCATGTCCGACTCTTTGCAACTCCATGGACTGCAGCACACCAGGCTTCCCTGTCCATCACCAACTCCTGGAGCCTGCTCAAACTCATGTCCATCGAGTCGGTGATGCCATCCAACCATCTCATCCTCTGTTGTTCCCTTCTTCTCCTGCCTTCAATCTTTCCCAGCATCAGGGTCTTTTCCAATGAGTCAGTTCTTTGCATCAGATGGCCAAAGCATTGGAAATTTAGCTTCAGCATCAGTCCTTTCAATGAGTATTCAGGACTAATTTCCTTAGGATTGACTGGTTTGATCTCCTTGCAGTCCAAGGGACTCTCCACCAACCAATCTGATCCATACCCTACAATCCTCTCCCTTATACTAGAAAACCCAACACTAAAAGCCATTGAAGAGTTTGGGTCTCTTGAGGATGAGTGGCCCATTCTCCTTGAGTGGTGCTTTGCTTCACTACAACCCATGTGAAGGCTTTGTTGCACATTGGGTGAGTGGACCAGGTTTGATTCAATAACATTCTTATTTTTCTAAACCTCATTCCTGGAAAAGAAGTAGGTGCCCACACAATTCATTCATTAAATCGAAGGTCATTCATTTTATTCACTAGTTTGTGTGTGGGCGGCGGGTCCTCAACTTCATAGCCTGTGTTTCGGGACAACTCCATGTCACCAGCATTCAGCAAGCCTCCTTCTCAGAGAGAGACAGGGTGGGCCCAGTCACGGAGGCAACTTGCCTCCTCTGGACCTCGGTTTCTTCTACATAAAATCCTGCAGTTAGACCAGATTCTTGGCAGTTCTCCCAGCTATGACATTCTCCAGTCCAGGGCTGGGACTTGCCTGCTGGGCTCCCTGGAACACCGTTGCTGGACTTCCGGAGTGGGACTGGGGCCATTAAAACCCTGCCGCCAGCAGGTGAGTCCTAGCACAGCTGGGAGAGTGAGCTGCTTCTTCTGCCCAGACAGCAGGCGTTGGAAATTATTCAGGAATAACAAACAGGCCAGAAACATTTGCATAAGGAATCACGCAGAACAATACATGTTATTTAAACCATCTCTGGTTGGCAACAGAAGCAAAAAGCAGCTGAGACAAATCTGCAATGCAAATCAGCCTTCTCTGGAGCAGAGCCTCAGCCTGTTTTGGGAGGGGGTGGCTAGGGGGTTGCTGCCAGAGACAGGGAGAAAAGAAGCCTCATTGTCCACCCCCCAACCCCCCAAGTCTGCTTTCTCCCCCTGCCTTTCTCCTGCTCACGTACATTTTCTCATTTCTCACTTTCCCTCCCTTCTTCAGAGATTAATGGAAACAATTTGTCTTCTAATGTGACTACAGCTTATGAATTCTTTGTCTCACTCTAATCTTTTAAATTATCCACATAATAAAATATGTATCCAGTGATTTCAGGTCATAATTTGATCTTCTAGGGAAAGTGGGGAGGGGGTAGGTGAGCTGAAGCGAACGCTTCTCATAGTTTGTTCCTCTCCATTTATCTTTATTTGTCATTCTTTTTTTTTTCTGCTTACTGCTCTCTGACCCCCACACTTCCTTAGTGTGTCTGGGGTTCCGCCTGGGAGCAAGAAGGGCCACTGCAGAATCCAGGAGGGAGGCGGGAGGCAGTCCCCCCGGGGTTTCTCTCTCCTCTTTCCTTCCTGACCTCAAATAGTGGTCCCTCTCTTTAGAGCAACATGAAGATTTCTGACTCCTCAGGGGCCAGCCAGTTCTAGAAAACTAGGCTCTGACTACCCAAGGGCCCCAAGGAGTCTTTAAACCCCAGACGTCCCCTGTTCATGGGTTGAAGGAAGTGACAATTAAGAGTTCACTCTTCTGGGTGTTGCCCTTCATCTGCATAACATCAAAGGACACCTCCCTGCAAAATTCACCCACCAGTCCTTCTAGGGAGTGCCTGGCAAGCTCACCATCAGTTCACCAGGATCCCCAATGTTGGCTGCCCATCAAGGCTACTGGAGGGAGGACTCCTACTGTCTAGCTTGAGAGAGGTACCTCTGGAATTGCATTCACTGCTCCCCCCAACCCCCACCCCCAGCCCTGTCCTCAGCCTGCCCTCCTCAAAGCCCTACAGTGTTCTAGGTGGAAGTTGAAAAGACCAATCCTTGGGGCTCTTGTGTATAATTACACACCTGGTGACCTGCACAGAGTTGGTTGCTGAGCCAAGGGATGGGCTGGACCGTAAGCCTCTGGTGGTGCCTGTCTAGAGGAGGAACCTTTTATAATTTGCATAAAAGCATCATAAGGGCAGGCTTGGCTCAGAGCATCCATTGGGGAAGTCCCTCCTTCGGCACCCACCCTCAGGCTTCGGGCTAAGGCTGCAGACCCTTGCCCACTGTGCAGGCAGTGCCCAGGCAAACACCACCCCAACATCTCCATTCTGTCTCCTTTAGTGTTTTAACCAGCACCCCGATTATGCCCTTTGCACCATCAGTATAAACCCCTTGTGCAACAGAACAAGTAATCACCCAGCTTCACCTCAGAGGAGCTTGTGAAATAAGAGGCTGCTCTGCTGGTCAGGGAGGCCCATGAGCCTAGGGCTGACCTGGGGAAGAGCAGCCCAGGGAGGTGAAGGGACTCCTGTTCTCAAGGGCAGTCTGGAAGGTCTGGAGCAGATGAGCTGCAGGACGGTGAGGCAGGAGGTAGATGGGCCCAGGATGAACAGCTGGAGCTTGTCCTCTGTGGACAGACTCTCTAAGATGAAGAGGAGGAGGAGCTAAGTCCTGCCTAGGTGAGAGATCACATACTTCTCACTCTCAAGGTCAAGGAGACCTTCCTGGTTGTACGTGGGAAGAAAGGCTCCTTCAAGGTCCCAAAGGGAGCAGTGTCAACCTACCCACAGGCCTTTTTGCTGGAATCCATCTTGGCTGAGAGATGTGTGCACACACATGGGAGGACCCTGAGGCAAACCAAACACAGACTCAGAACCAGGCAAAGCAAGATGATTGGCTCAAGGAAAAATGGAAGAAAAGTGAAAGTGATATATAGTTCATGGAATTCTCCAGGCCAGAATACTGGAATGGGTGGCCTTTCCCTTCTCCAGGGGATCTTCCGAACCCAGGGATAGAACCCAGGTCTCCTGTGCTGCAGGCAGATTCTTTACCAACTGAGCCATCAGGGAGTTGCCTGTGTGTATATTCACATGGACACTTTTCCTCTAATAAACACTTTACTTTTTTCACTACTCTCCGTCTTTCTGTGGAAGTTCTTTTCTACACAGCTGATGGACCAGAGCCTTGTTACTGACCACTGGCCCCTGATGGTGTAGTGACTAGGATTCCGTGTTCTCACTGCCATGCCCTGACTTCGGTCTCTGGCTGGGGAAGTGAAATTGTTCTTCAAGCCACTGCAGGCTGAGGCCATTGGAGATCCATAAGACCGGGGGGCTACAGGAGACCACCTGAACAAAGTAGTGAGGTGACAATCAGGAGGTGAGCGGGGAACAGGTCAGGTTAAAGTCAGGCTCTCGCTCTCTTATCTACAGAAGCCAGAAAACAGAGGAGTCTTCATGGAACTCATTTGGAGGCAAAAGCTGTCCTGAACAGAAGCTATTTATAGTCTTTTATTTATCCCCGCTTGGCGTGAATATTCATGGGTCTCCCGGCGGAAGTATTAACGAGTCTGATTGCAGAGAGTTGGCCCAGACCTTGCAGGGATGTGAGACACCAGAGGGGATAAGCATCATGTCACCTCCTTAAAATCAGAAACCTGAATTCTGAAGCACATCAGGTCCCTTGGGCTTGGGATGAGGGGTGTGGGCCTGTGATGTACGCGAGAGCACGCTGAGGGCATGAGGCGGTGGCATTGGGCACACAGGGACAGGGACCTGCAGGTCAGCATTTTGAAGGAGGCCTGGTTGGCCAGGGAGTGAGAGGATGGGGTGGACCACGTGGGCACGTGAGGGGTGGAGAGCAGAGCTCAGTGGATCACCAGCGGGCGGAGGCGGGACCTCCTATCTAATTTTTCTTGGGATGGTGATATTAGGTATTTTTCTACCAGAAACTCTTAAGAAGGGGGCTCCCAGGATGGGCTGTCTCCCCTGTGAAAGCAGGATTAGACTGTAGGAGAGGAGGCTTGGGAAGAGCTGCAGGGGTCCTGAATGTTGAACGAGAGCTCGCGGTGGCTGGTCTGCGTCTAGGGTGCCCTGTGCAGGCCTCTTCTTGGTCTCTCTCTGGTGTGATAGGGAAGCTTCCTGCGTGAGGCTGTGAGGAAAACACATCAGAATTAGCACAGAGGAGCCCTCAGGCCCTCCCTCCTCGGGCAGTTGCAGAGGCTGGGGCCCCGGGCTTGCGATCAGTGGGTTTCAGTTTGGAAAACTGGGCCTTAGGCAATGGCCTTTCCAGAACCAGGATGAAACCCTTCCTGGAAGCTCTCACCATCTCCCCATCCTACCCGCTCCCTCTCTAGGTGAGTTCCCTCACCTGAAGTCCTAGGAAACATTCCAGCTCACACAGCCTGTGAGGTAGGAGAGCCAGGAAAAACAGGAAGCACTTCAGTGGCGGCTGTGACACTGGAGGTCTGGGACCCTCGGGGCAACGGGGATTCCTCAGGGACCATTCTTTCTCTGCTTCCCCTGAGGGACAGGTGGTACCTGGATGTCAGATGTAAAAGTCTTAATTTTTTTCCAGAGTTGGGCTGACCTCAGAGAACGTTCAGCTCCCTTCCCCCCACTTTACGAGGGAGAAACTGAGGCAGAGTCAGGGAAAAGGGTTCTGGACCCGACATCCAAGTTCCTTCGGCTTCTGAATCCTGTGCCATTGCCCCTCAGCAGCCCCTCCCCCAGGGCCTCCCCTCCTCATTTCAGACCAAAAAAAAAAAAAAATTCTCCTTCCTGAGGACTCACACATTCTAAATATTTGGAGAGTGTTGTCTTGTCACCCTGGCTGAAGCTCAGCCCAGCAGTTCAGCAATGTATATTTAAAGACTTGATTTTGGGTCTGACGCAGCATTCTCTCCTCCCTTCTCCCTTCCTCCCATCCTGTGGTGGCCCAGCTGATCTCAGACCTCCCTCTCCAGGAGCCTGGGTTGGGGGGGTGGGCAGGCGAGCGGATGGGCAGGCCTCTGGAGGAGTGTGTGTGTGTGTGTGTGTGAGAGAGAGAGAGTGGGTGGTTCTCCAGGTTGCTAGGAACAGGGGAGAGCCTCTGCCACCTCTGCCCACCCCCTCCACTGTCAGTCTGGACACACAGTGTGGGCAGCCCAGGGTTTCCCAGAGACCCTTCAGGTCAGTGAGGAAGTTGAATCCAGAACTAAAGACAGTGGAGTCCAGCTCGTGTGTGATTCTAGGCCAGCTACTCAACCTCTGAGCTTCTGTTTCCTCATCTATAAAATGGGATAACAATCTTAAAGGGAGATCAGGATTAGGATCTCCATGGTCACTCTCACCTTGCTACTGATGGCCTCTTTGGACCCCCAAAGCAGGTCAGGCCTGACAAGACAATTTAGAAGAATAGTGGAAGAGATGTTTTGAAACTGGATTTTCCATGAAAAATCTAGAATGCATAGATTATTCTTTCCTTTGGTGAGAATAGGCACTTAATTATATTTATTAATAAATGTAATTACCATTAATTCTGCATGCTTTGTTTTAGTTTATATATTATATTTTTATTTAATTCCCACAAGTATTAGGGCAGGTATTATTATTGAGATTCCCATTTTACAGATGACAAAACTGAGCTCAGAAAGGTCAAGTGACTTTACCAAGGTAATCTAGTGGGCAGAACTAAGGCTAAATCATCAAGGCTTGTCTTCTTGGCTAGTTAAGGCTTATTTCATATCACCCCATTCTAAAACTGGGAAGATAAATTACCTTCATACATACCAAACCCATTCTCTGGTAACAATTTTATGCCTTCCAGCATTGGAGTTAGAAAAGATAGTAAATAGCAGTATATTCACACTATGGAATGCTATGTGCTGTGTGCTTAGTCACTCAGTTGTGTCGGACTCTTTGCGACCCCATGGACTGTAGCCTGCCAGGATCCTCTGTCCATGGGGGATAATCCAGGCTAGAATACTGGAGTGGGTTGCCATGCCCTCCTCCAGGGGATCTTCCCAACCCAGGGATCAAACCCAGCTCTCCTGCATTGCAGGCAGATTCTTTTCATCTAAGCCACCAGGGAAGCCAATATATCAGTACAAATAAGCTACAACTACATGTATAAACGTGGATAAGTTTGAGGGAACATATGTTGAGAGGAAAGTGAGTCGCAGAAAAATAAGCACAAAGTGTGATACCAATGTGTATTTAAAAGAAAGGAGTCAGTTCCACATAATAGTATCTGCTTATCATACAACTCAGCAAGTACAGTCGTGGCCATTTGCATCAGAAGAATGAATACTCAAGTTTACATTAAAGTTTCTACAAAAATGCTCACAGCAGCTTAATTGTAACATACCTCGAAGTAACCCAAATATCCTTCAGTAGGCGAATGGTTAAACACTATGTTATGTCCATTCAATGGAATAGTACTCAGTAATAACAAGGAACAGATTAGTGATAGATGTAACAACCTGGATGGATTTTAAGGGCATTTCATTTAGTGAGGAAACAAGGCAATCTAATATATGATTACATACTGTATAACTCCATTTATATGATAAATGGTAAAATAATAGAAGTGGAGAAGAGATTGGTAGTTGCTAGGAGCTAGGGAGGGGAAGAGAGAAGTTGGTTGTGACAGGTGTCCTTGTGATAGAACTATTCTATATCTGACCATGGTTGTGGTCATGCGAATCCTCGCAGGAGGGAAAATTGGATGGAACTAAATGCACACACATACACATATATAGCTACACACACCTACACACAGGTGTATGTCACACTGATGAAATCTGAATAGGGTCAGTGGGTTGTTTCAATGTCAATTAGCTGGTTGTGATATTGTGCTATAGGTTTTTAAGGTGTCACCACAGTAGGGAATGGGTGAAGAGTATACAGACTCTGTTAACCACTGCGTGTGAATCCACAAGTATCTCAAAGTTAAAAAAGGAATGCAATATATAAAGACACAGGGAGATAGTAAAGACCTAATTTAGGATGGTGACAACTGAGCAGGAGGCAAGAGGGTGGGATAGGTTTACATGTGTACTTTTCAACACATTTATATCCTTCTTTATGTAGAGTGGTTGCTTATGTCATATTTGATATTTTTTTCAAGTGAATTATTCCATCATTAAAATAATAATGCAATTTTAAAAATTCTCTGTGTTTTAAGAACAAGAACTGAAACAGAGTAAAAAAGGATTCAAATCCGGTTGAATGTCTGTCTGGTCTTGAGTCTTATGTAAAGTCTTTTTTGAGTGAAAAGCTCTGGCATCTGCTATTTGGCAGACAGTATCTGCAGTAGCCCTGGAACTCTGCAATATTCATATGGTGGATCTGCACATCCCAGCCAGGTCCACGGGTAACGTCATTTCAGCCACTGGATAAAGCTCTTGCAAACAGGTGATGCTCTTATAAGCAGCATAAATCAGGGCCTGCTGCACTGTCTGGCCACCTTCTCAGGGCTCTTGGAGCTTAACTCGGCTTCCCCTGCTAAAGCAGGGACAGTGAGGTGGACGGGGAGTCGGCAAGGAGGGGCTGGAGAGCAGGGGACTTCTCAGCTGGGGATTGCTGGCAATCAGTAAGGACCAGCTGAGCAAAGCCTGGGGAAGCAATAGAGTGTTTCCCGGGGCGGGCAGGGGGCGGGGGTGCCCTGGGATTGGAGCTCCAAGGTTTTGTTTGAAAATTGCTAGGATTTGGTGTCTGTCAAGGGTCATTAGTGCACTGGGAACCAGGCCGGCCTTGAGAGCCAGGCTCTGTCCTTGCCTGGCTGGTTCACTGGATAAATGACTTGGGGATTGGGACTCAATAACAGTTAAATGGAAATAGCAGCAGCAGCTGCAGCCTCCCAGGTTTGCTGTTCCACGTTTGCTGTAAGTAAAATACCTCATGATCCCCCAAAACCCTTTTTCTACTGGGCGACGGCTGTAGCCCAGCCAGGGCCCCCTCCCCCAGGACCCAGGCTGGAGAGCCAGGCCTCGGGTCAGGGAACACAGCACACTTAGTCTCAAAATTCATCCACTGGCCCTAAAAGATAAGAGACTCAAGATCTAGGTAAACCTTGAGAAAAGAAGGAAAGAAACTCAGACTGCCCTCAGCTTTGCCCACACTGCCTTCCTGTGGCCACACCACTTTGGTTCTCCTTCAGCTGAGGGATTCAAAGCGGAGGAAAGAGCAAGTGAAAGGCTAGGAAGGCCAGCCAAGAGTCAAAGTCATCAGGGATGTCCGAGGGGGCTGTGTGTCTGTTCTGAGGAAGAGGCAGGCCCCCAGCAGGCATACCATGCACAGTGGTGCAGGTTGCGCACTCCCCAAATCCAGGAAGGCCTGCACACGGCGTAGTCTACAGGAACGGTGTCTCCTGGGGCTGGGCAGCGCACAGCCTGAGTGGTGGTGTGTGAGCGGACTTGGGAGGGGTCCAAAGGCGGTAACATAAAGCTAACACCTGAGCAGCCACCCTGGGTCAGACACCTGCTAAGGGGTTTGTGTACGTGACTTGATCCTCGTACCAATTGGACAAACGGGCTTTGCTCCCTGTCACAGATGCAGTGGGGAAGATGTTAGGTGTTCACTTCCTATATGAAATGGTTCTACTTTCCATCAACTTCATGCACATGTTCCACACGGTTTTTAAAGCGTATGTCCAGTTTTGAAAGTTTGAACTTGTGGGTATCCATGCACATATGTGTAGCAGAGAGAAAGGCTGAGCAAGCCATGGGCTGAGTCTGGATTCACCCTGAGTGCTGGTTATGAGAAGCCTGAGTCCTCACTCTTCCTTGGCCTGTGATTCCCCTCCAGCCTCTCTTTCTCTGGACTTGAGTTTCCTGTCCCCTTTCTCTGCTTCCAGAGGGCTGGGAAGCTGGGTGGGGTCATGTCTAATGCTGGTAACTGTATTCCTCAGAATCAGAGTGAAAAGCCCACAGATGGTGTTGTAATCCTGGTGGTCTTCTGCAGGCTCATTTTCTCCCAGGGAGGAGAAATCTTCCAGATGCTTCTGCTCTGACCTTTCTCTGGCAGAGGCTCTGGGACACACCTCGTGGGGGCCACGGGGGTGTGTATGCTGGCTCAGCCTCCCCAACTGCCTACATCTTCCGGTCCAGCTGCGGTAGTGGATGGGAGTGGTTTCCTCAGAGACTGATGGTCTTCTCAGGGAGGTGTGATGAGTCTCCTAAGTCTCAGAGAGCTTAGGCAGCTTGGCCTAGAACATCTAACTAGTACGGAGCAGTGTGTGTATGTTAGTCACTAAGTCCTGTTCGACTCTTTGTGATCCCAAGGACTGTAGAACCCCCAGGCTCCTCTGTCCATGGTATTTCCCAGGCAAGAATACTGGAGTGGGTTGCCATTCTGTCCTCCAGGGTATCTTCCTGATCCAGGGATTGAACCTGGGTCTCCTGCATTGCAGGCAGATACGTTACCACCTGAGCCACCAGGAAGCCCAGTACATAGCAGAGTCTGGACCAAACCTGAGTTTGTCTCGGGCTAAGCCTTGTGTGATGGGTTGCCTCCCTTTGAAGTCTGCAGTTTCCCAAGATGGAAAGACAGAGGGAACTTTCACTGTGGGTGGTGACCCTATGCCAGGAGCCACCCTATGAGGACATTAGAAGCCCTCCTCCCCGGAGCCCTGACCTGCCTGCATCTGCCCTCCTATTTGTGTTCTCAGTTGCAGTACTTAGGGGAGGGCCCTGTGCCGTGATGTGTCGCTAAGATTTGTTCAGCAGCGCTTCTGCATCAGGCCTGGTGTGAGGGTTTGACAGATGGGACTTAACCCTCACAGCAGTTCTGCAGGCGGGGGTTTTGCCAACTGCACAGATGCAGCTGGAAGATGCCAAGAATTCGCCTCCCACATGAAGAGTACATCAAGACTCTCACCGATGCAGCATGTCTGACCACGTGTGAGATGGCGGGAGACAAGAAGAGGATGCTTCTATCAGCTACCAACTGCAACCTAGGAAGGTTGTGCGTATGTGCTCAGTCCCTAAGTTGTGTCCGACTCTTTGCGACCCTGTGGACTGTAGCCTCCCAGGTTCCTCTGTCCTTGGGGTTTCCCAGGCACAGGAGTTCGGGAGTGGGTTGCCATTTCCTTCACTAGGGGATCTTCCCAACCCAGGAGTGGAACCCGCATCTCCTGCATTGGCAGTCAGATTCTCTACCCATTGAGCCACCTGGGAAACCCCAGAAGGTCACAGCTTCTTAAAAATCTGCCACCCACTGGTAGTCCTACCTTATTGTCCTAGAATATCATAAAAGCTTGTGAGAAACTTCCAGATTGCCCCCAAACCAGAGGATCCTCGCCCTAGTTAAGAGGTTCCATACTCTGGTGGATCAAGAAGCAACGACAGGTCCCTTTCTGCACAGCAGGCCCCTGAGCTAGACAGCACTAATGATTGTCAGCCCTCCATGACCTCCAGGGTTCATGCTCTGGACCGGCAGGGCCCCCTCTCAGGGTTCTCAAGGAACCCAAGGCCCTTCCTGCTGACACGCCAGGCAAATCCTGTATTTCAGAGTGCCCCTTTCTCTTTGCTGGAGGTTCCCAGCCTACACTAGGTCCAGCAGCTGCCTTCTTTAGCTTCTCTGTCCCCATATATGAACATGCATCTTTTTTACTTCCCATCTCCTCCATTAGCTGCATCCAAACTTCAGGCTGGTTCATCTCCTCTTGGTCCCAATCCCATGTTATCTTGAATTGAAATTTGTCTCAGAACAAATTTCCTCAGGTGTCTCAGGATGTCTATTTCTTTTTTAAAAAATTATTTATTGAATTGTCGATTTATTTTTGGCAGTGCTGGGTCTTCTTTGCTGCACATGGGCTTTATCTAGTTGTGGTGAGTGGGGCCTACTCTCCAGTTGTGATGAGCAGGCTTCTCCTTGCGGTGGCTTCTCTTATTGCATAGGATGGGCTCTAGGGCTCTCGGGCTTCGGTAATTGAGGCACAGTAATTGAGGCTTAGTAGCTGCATGGCATGTGAGATCTTCCGGAGATAGAACTTCCCAGAGATGGCACTCGTGTCTCTTGCATTGGCAGATGGGTTCTCTACCACTGAGCCACCAGGGAAGTCCCAGGATGTCTGTTTTTATCATTCTGTTTCCAGTGGGTTAACTTCTTCCTTGTTTTTCACGGTATTCCAGACACCGGCTGCACAGCTGCCTCTCATGGTCCCTGGTGGTTCTTTCAAAGAGTTCAAAACAGATAGAAGTCTGATCCCTTACCTTCTCCCTGAGAGCTGGGGAGGGGCAGGGAGGAAGGGAATAGGAAGAATTTCTATTTCACAGCATTGTCTGCCAAAGAATTAATCAGTTATTTGACTCCAGATAACATGGTAATTAATAATGTAATAAGATGCAATTTATAGGCACTCATGCCTGAAGGCCTCTGGTCCCAAGGCCCTTGGTAAAAGGCAAAATTAAAAGCATCCATTATCTCAAAGAAGACAACGTGACCAGAGTTCATGGAGGCTGAAGATTACTGGGGTCCTCTGGTGCGCCACACTTAATGGACAGCAGCCCAGGCTCTCAGCTTGCAAGAGAACTGCTCCCCACCCCCAGTACCTAGACTCAGCAGAATGGGAGTTCAGTCATGTACACATGGCTGCCAAGCCCCCTCCACAGACTCAAAACAGACTCCTAAGATAAACCCTCTCCTATGGGAAGGGGAGATACAGGAAAGTCACAGCCAGGCCTCGCTCGGAATCCCAGGTCTATCGTTTAATGGCTATTGAACTTGGCGGTCTCTCTGCACCTCAGTTTCCACTTTACAGTGTTGCAGTGAAGATGACTGAGAACAGCTGCCAAGCCCTTAATCTGAGTTTACAAAGTGCTTACTTGTGTGCATTATTTCCTGCAGCTCTTTAAGACCTCTCTGAGGTTTTACAGCAGAGACTGCCTGCCCGGTATCTCTGCTCATCTACTTCCCCTCCTTTTACTCCTGGGGGCCATGTGCGCAGTTAAAGACATGCCCCAGCTTTCCTTATAGCTACGGATGCTTACAATGAGATGTAAGCAAAAGCTGTTGCAGGGGGTGAGCGTCCTGGGAAAATTCTTTAGGGCAGTGGTCCCCATCCTTTTTGGCACCAAGGCACCAGTTTTGGGGAAGACAGTTTTTCCATGAATGGGATGGGTGGGGAGATGGTTTCAGGATGATTCAAGTGCTATACATGTATTGTGTACTGTATTTCTGTTATTGTTGCAGCAGTTCCACCTCAGATCATCAGGTATTACATCCCAGAGGTTGGGGACCCCTGCTTTAGGAGACTGACTCAGCTGGGAGTGTGTCCATCCCTTCTTCCTTCTAATTTGTACCTAGATTTCAGACATGACGTATGGTGCCCTGATAGCCTTCTTGGACTATGACGTGAACTTGGAGTTGGAAGCCATATGCCAACTATAGATGGTGATAAAGGAAGACAGAAAGAGCCCGGAGCCTCCAATGACTATGAAACTGCCATTAGACCATGGAATGTCCTCCTCTAGGTTTTTGTCACATGAGAGGATTATAAACCTCTGTCTTGTTTACATCAATGTAATCCATCTACTCCTGTTATGTATGCTTATCCTGTCTTTCAAAGGGGGAGACTACTGCTGAGCAAAGTTAAGAGACTTGCTCAAAGCCACCTCTTTAAGTTGAATGGGCTACAGTCACATATCCTGAAAGAGAACGCTCCCAAATGATTTTCAGTTGGCAAAGATTCACAAACAAAAGTAAAGAATCAGATGATGTTCTTCTTTGGCCTGAAGATTGAAACATCTTGCTGTTTTTTGGAGCTGCCATTTCCTGAGGGTTCTTTTCATCTCCCTGGCTTTCCTTTTTACTTCTCCTTCCTCTTTGCTCTTAGTCCTTCTGCCGGTCAACACTTCCCAAAGTCTTTTACCTACCAGTGGGAGACTACTGCTTGGCAACCCTGGGCCCTGGACTGAGCATGTGCAGTAGAGGGCAGTGACAGCCGCTGCCTCCATGTGTCCCTTGTAGGAGGGAGGCAGAGCCAGCGCCTCCTTGGAGCTCCTTCTGGGGTTTCACAGCCCTCATTCCCCAGCGTTGCGGGCAACAGTAGAGGACTTGGCTTCCTGTCTTCAATCAGCTTCTCCCATCTATGTGCATGTAGGAGTTGACATATAGGTATGAACTTCTTGGAAGTCTGTGAGAAGTTGGCAGTAGGATGGCAGGTAGCCTGGCACAGGAAGATAAGCTGAGGTCAGTCAGGACCCTGGTCCTTTGTGGCAGAAAGGGGAGCAAACTTTCCAGGAAAGATGAACGGTTTAAGAAGGAAATGCCAGATTTCTCTAATATCTCTCAAAATGAAGTTATGAACAGAGTTCCCTGTGCTATACAGTAGATCCTTGTTGCTTATCCATTTTAAATATGGCAGTGTGTGTGTACATGTCCAGGATGGCTGAGTCCTTCACTGTTCTCCTGAAACTATCACAGCATTGTTTAATAATCAGCTATCAGTTCAGTTCAGTTGCTCAGTCATGTCTGCCTCTTTGCGATCCCATGAATCGCAGCATGCCAGGCCTCCCTGTCCATCACAAACTCCCGGAGTTTACTCAAACTCACGTCCATCAAGTCAGTGATGCCATCCAGCCATCTCATCCTCTGTCGTCCCCTTCTCCTCCTGCCCCCAATCCCTCCCCAGCATCAGGGTCTTCTCCAATGAGTCAATTCTTCACATGAGGTGGCCAAAGTATTGGAGTTCCAGCTTCAGCATCAGTCCTTCCAATGAACACCCAGGACTGATCTCCTTTAGGATGGACTGGTTGGATCTCCTTGCAGTCCAAGGGACTCTTAAGAGTCTTCTCCAAAACTACAGTTCAAAAGCACCAATTTTTCAGTGCTCAGCTTTCTTCACAGTCCAACTCTTACATCCATACATGACCAATGGAAAAACCATAGCCTTGACTAGACGGACCTTTGTTGGCGAAGTAATGTCTCTGCTTTTTAATATGCTATCTAGGTTGGTCATAACTTTCCTTCCAAGGAGTAAGCATCTTTTAATTTCATGGCTACAATCACCATCTGCAGTGATTTTGAAGCCCCAAAAAATAAAGTCAGTCACTATATCCACTGTGTTTCTCATGATGTACTCTGCATATAAGTTAAATAAGCAGGGTGACAATATACAGCCTTGACGTACTCCTTTTCCTATTTGGAACCAGTCTGTTGTTCCATGTCCAGTTTTAACTATTGCTTCCTGACCTGCATACAGGTTTCTCAAGAGGCAGGTCAGGTGGTCTGGTATTTCCATTTCTTTCAGAATTTTCCACAGTTTATTGTGATCCACACAGTCGAAGGCTTTGGCATAGCCAATCAAGCAGAAATAGATGTTTTTCTGGAACTCTTGCTTTTTTGATGATCCAGCAGATGTTGGCAATTTGATCGCTGGTTCCTCTGCCTTTTCTAAAACCAGCTTGAACATCCGGAAGTTCACCATTCACGTATTGCTGAAGACTGGCTTGGAGAATTTTGAGCATTACTTCACTAGTGTGTGAGATGAGTGCAATTGTGCAGTAGTTTGAGCAATCTTTGGCATTGCCTTTCTTTGGGATTGGAATGAAAACTGACCTTTTCCAGTCCTGTGGCCACTGCTGAGTTTTCCAAATTTGCTAGCATATTGAGTGCAGCACTTTCACAGCATCATCTTTCAGGATTTGAAATAGCTCAATGGGAATTCCATCACCTCCACTAGCTTTGTTCATAGTGATGCTTTCTAAGGCCCACTTGACTTCATATTCTAGGATGTCTGGCTCTAGGTGAGTGATCACACCATCGTGATTATCTGGGTCATGAAGAGCTTTTTTGTTACTGGTGATAGAAGCAAGGTCCGATGCTCTAAAGAACAATATTGCATAGCAACCTGGAATGTTAGGTCCATGAATCAAGGCAAATTGGAAGTGGTCAAACAGGAGATGGCAAGAGTGAATGTTGACATTCTAGGAATCAGCAAACTAAAATGGACTGGAATGGGTGAATTTAACTCAAATGACTATTATATCTACTACTGTGGGCAGGAATCCCTTAGAAGAAATGGAGTAGACATTATGGTCAACAAAAGAGTCCAAAATGCAGTACTTGGATGCAATCCCATAAATGACAGAATGATCTCTGTTCCTTTCCAAGGCAAACCCAGTAGAAAATAAAAAGTTTAAAAATAATTTTAAAAAATGAGGCTTTGAAATGGATATGTGGTTTTTGACATCTCTGATGCATCCATGGATTTAAAAAAACTTTGCATGTTGGTCTTTGCTTGGGCAGGATGGATTCAAGAGTGCTAAGTCAGACAGGGGCAACCTAAGAGAGCCCCCAGGAGAGGAGCTAGAGTCTACAACATGCTAGGGGCAAGTCCCATTCTTGGACCTGGTCAGGGTTTGAGTTGCCATGAGGCAGGGAGAGAGGAGTGGAGATGTCCTCAAGAATGGGGGACTTTGAATATAATAAAGATATTTCTTTACTTGTATACAAAGATTTCTGAAGGGAGAAAGGAGGTTCCTATTGAGTTTTTCACTCTTCTTTCAACCCCAAACCAGAGAAACAGGGGAAAATGCTTCTTTTTCCCAGTGATTAACCAGGCAATTCAAGCCAGTAGTAACAATAGCCATCCCTTACAGACCATCTGCTGTGTCAGCTACCAGTGTGTTTCACATGTGTTAACTCATTTAATAACTGTCTGTAGTAGGTTCTGTATACCCATTTAATAAAAGACAAAAGTGAGAAACAGAGAAGTTTAGTAATTTGCCCAAAATCACAGGGAGGAGAACAGTTTGTGTTCTTACCCATGACCGGCACTGCTTCTCAAAAGATGCTGAACTTTGGGGTTCTGGGAAAGCAAGGAGGCAGAATCACTTTGGTTCAATCCCTCACTTTGCCCCTCACTAGACTGGTTTTATCATTAAGATAATTAAAATGTTAAAATCTGTTTCTTATGTAAAATGCCTGACCCCACTTATTCAATGATAATTCATTACTTTTGAATATGGTCTTGCTTTTCTTTTCCAAGCAGGTGTTCATTGCCCCTTCGTTTGACCCTCACAATCTCCAGTGAAAGAGCAAGCTCAGATGCAATTATCCTCACTTTATATGTGAGAGAAATGAAGCCTATCATATTTCCTTAACTACTTTGAGAACATTCTCCTATGTCTTTGTCTTGCCTTTTAAACATCAAATCTTTTAAATGATTTAAACAGTACAGAATTGAGTTGATCAACTTTCCCATACTCTTCCTTGGAATTCACGTCTATTGGTATGTTAGTATCATTTCAGCCTTTTTTCTAAGTGCAGAGCATACTCATGAATGATTTTTAAGGAGTGTACATATGATCATGCTGTAGTCATTGCTTGGCTTGTACACCTCACAAAATATATCATTGACCACAGTTCTGCTCCATTTTTAAAATGGCTCCATGATATTCTATAGCATAGGTGTATTATCACTTATTTATCCCCTCTCCTACTGTCCTAACCTAAATTGGTCATTAGGTTAGCCCCAATTTTTATGATTATAGTAAATGCTGTAATGATTGTTCTTACTTATACATTTTGGTGTTCATGTGTTTGTTTGTTTGTTTGTTTGTTTTAGGTCAAGATGAGTTTATAGTCTAAATAGCATAACTTAACTGCATCCAAAACTATTTTCAAATCCATCTTTAAGCTAGTCAAAAAACAGGTTATTTTAATTTTATATTGGAGTATAATTGCTTTGCAATGTCGTGTTTCTGCTGTAGAATGAAGTGAATCAGCTATGTATATATCCCCCCTCCATCTTTGAACCTTCCTCCCATCCCACTCCCATCCCACCCATTTAGGTCATCATAGAGCAGCCAGCCAAGCTCCCTGTGCTGTAAAATAGGTTCCCACTAGCTAGCTATTTTTCTTGCCTGGAGAATCCCAGGGACGGGGGCGCCTGGTGGGCTGCTGTCTATGGGGTCGCACAGAGTCGGACACAACTGAAGCGACTTAGCAGCAGCAGCAGCTCTTTTACACATGGTATTGTAGGCATGTCAATCCTAGTCTCCCAGTTTATCCCACCCTCCTCCTTCCCACTGTGTTCGCAAGTCTACTCTTTACATCTACGTCTTTATTCCTGCCCTGCAGATGGGTTCATCTGTACCATTTTTCTAAATTCCACATACATGAATTAATATATGATATTTGTTCTTCTCTTTCTGACTGCACTCTGTCAGACAGACTCTTGTTATTGTTGTTTAGTCGTGTCTGACTCTTTTGTGGCCCATGGACTGTTGCCCACCAGGCTCCTCTATCCATGGAATTTTCCAGGAAAGAATACTCAGTGGGTTGCCCTCTCCTTCTCCAGGGGATCTTCCTGACCCAGGGATCGAACCTGGGTCTCCTGCATTGGCAGGTGGACTCTTTACTGCTGAGCCCCCAGGGAAGTATGAGAGACTCTAGGTCCATCCAGAAGCAGTGATTTTTAAAAATCACTTAACACTGAACATATGGGACCTCTGAGAAGGCACCTTGACTATACCATGTGGTTTTTGTAAAATGAATTTCTAGAGGTGTACCTCTGGGTCTAATGGTATGAATATTTTAAAAATTTAAGTTCTACCAAATAATTAAATCAAACAAGTTTTGCCAAATGACATGTTCATACAAGGTCCTAGAGTAGGCATTCTTAATACTTTTGTCAAAGCTGAGTATTTTCAATTTTTTAAGTTTTTATTTCTCTAGTGGGTGAAAAATAATACCCTATTGTTTTAAATTGAATTTCCCTGATTACAAGTTTGAATATCCTTTTAATATACTTATTAGCCATTTGTATTTCTTCTATAAAGTCTTCTTTGTATTCTCTCTCTCTTCTTCCATTGGATTTTGGCTTTTCTCCATGCAAAGTAATGCTCTATCTTCTAGACATTGATTTTTTTGTTGTTGTTGCATATATTGCAAGCATTTTCCCTCCAGCATCTCTGGCTTGTCTTTTAACTTTGTGATGTCTTTTGATGCAAAGATGTTTTAAAATTCTATGTATGTATTGCCTCTCAAGTTTTCAAATTATGAGATGTTCCAAGCTCATAGACAAATACAAAGGATAATGTACAATCTATATACTCAACATCAGTTTTGTACTTAACATCTTGGTACATTTAAATTCCAATCCCAAAGAAGGGCAATGCCAAAAAGTGTTCAAACAACCATACAATTGTGCTCATTTCACACAATAACAAGGTTATGCTGAAAATCCTTTAAGTCAGCTTCAGTAATACATGAACTGAGAACTTCCAGATGTACAAGTTGGAAAAGACAGAGGAACTAGAGATCAAATTGCCAAGCCTCCTTGGATCATAGAGAAAGCAAGGGAATTTCAGAAAAACATCTACTTCTGCTTCATTGACTATGCCAAACTGAGGAAAATTCTTAAAAAGATGGGAATACCAGACCACCTTACCACCCTCCCGAGAAACCTTATGTGTGGTTCAAGAAGCATCAGTTAGAACCGGACATGGAACAGTGGACTTGTTCAAAATTGGGACAGGAGTACTTGAAGGCTGTATGTTGTTACCTGTTTATTTAACTTATATGAGAGTACATCATGTGAAATGCCAGGCTGGATGAATCACAAGTTGGAATCAACATTGCTGGGAGCAATATCAATAACTTCAGATATGCAGATGATATCACTGTAATGGCAGAAAGAGAAGAGGAGCTAAAGATCATCTTGATAAGAGTGAAAGAGGAGAGTGAAAAAGCTGACTTAAAACTCAAAAAATAAGATCATGGCATTTGGTCCCATCACTTCATGGCAAATAGAAGGGAAAAAGTGGAAACAGTGACAGAGTTTATTTTCCTGGGTTCCAAAATCACTGCTAAGCCTCCCTGAGCCCCACTTTTCTCATCTGTGAAGCAGAGCTATGCGTGGCTATCTCATGGTTGCCTTGAGAATTGCCTGCAATAATGTAAACCAGGTTCCCAGCCCCTGGCTGCCCCCTGGTAGCCTAGCTCCATAAGCCATGGTGGTTACTGGCAAAAGTAACACTCAAAAAGCGGTTCTTGGGGTTCCCCATGGACAGTGTCATAAAGGGTGTCACATCCTATTTCTGCCCCAAGTGGCAGGGATGCAGCACGGTTAAGAGCGCGGGAGCTGGAGGCCAGTACAAGGACCAGATACAAGGGTCGGGCACACGGAGATGTGGTCAGGGAATAGGAGAGGAGCGGTGGCCTGCAAGCACCCGCAGCAGGCTGGCTAAGGCGGGGATTTGAACTCAGCCTAAAAGATGCTGTGCTGTGTGGTCATTGGAATGATAATTAGGAAGACTGCAGAAATGTGAGAAAATGATACTTTATGAAAACGGCAGAATTATAAAGAGGTGCACACTCTCTGGTTGCAGCTAAATAAAAATGTTAAGGTTAAAAAAAAGCAGTTGTGGAATTAGCAAGTGTGAGAGTCAGGCTAGGACTATTCTGAGTTGATACAGCAGATGCTGTGTTTGCCTCCTTTAAGTTGTTTTTCAACCTGTTTTGTTTTTTAAAGTTTAACTAAGGGTTGATATGTGCTATCATATGGGGCAATTTTAAAACAGCATGATCATTTCTCAGGCTCCCACAGTGCTGTTGATATCTTAGGCAACCGATACAGCAGTTGTGGGCTTCCCTGGTAGCTCAGCTGGTAAAGAATCCGCCTGCAATGCAGGAGAACCCGTCCAATTCCTGTGTCAGGAAGATCCGCTGGAGAAGGGATAGGCTACCCACTCTAGTATTCCTGGGCTTCCCTGGTGGCACAGACTTTAAAGAATCCACCTGCAATGCGGGACACCTGGGTTTGATCCCTGGGTTGGGAAAATCCCCTGGAGGAGGCCATGGTGACCCAACCAAATATTCTTGCCTGGAGCATCCCTATGGACCGAAGATCCTGGTGGCCTGTGGAAAATTCTTAAAGAGATGGGAAAACCAGACCACCAGACCTGCCACCTGAGAAACCTGTATTCAGGTCAAGAAGCAACAGTTAGAACCAGACATGGAACAGCGGACAGGTTTCAAATTGGGAAAGGAGTACAACAAGGCTGTATATTGTCACCCTGCTTATTTAACTTATATACAGTGTACATCATGTGAAATGCTGGGCTGGATGAAGCACAAGCTGGAATCAAGATTGCCAGGAGAAACATCAATAACCTCATATACGCAGACGACATCACTGTTATGGAGGAAAGCAGAGAAGAACTGAAGAGCCTCTTGATGATAGTGAACGAGGAGAGTGAAAAACTCAACATTCAAAAAATGAAGATCATGGCATCTGGTCCCATCACTTTATGGCAAATAGATGGGGAAACAGTGGAAACAGTAAGAGACTTAATTTTGGGGGGCTCCAAAATCACTGTAGATGGTGACTGTAGCCATGATATTAAAAGATGCTTACTCCTTGGAAGGAAAGTTATGGCCAACCTAGACAGCATATTAAAAAGCAGAGACATTACTTTGCCAACAAAGGTTCGTCTAGTCAAGGCTATGGTTTTTCCGGTAGTCATGTATGGACATGAGAGTTGGACTATAAAGAAAGCTGAGCGTTGAAGAATTGATGCTTTTGAACTGTGGCATTGGCGGAGACTCTTGAGAGTTCCTCAAGACAGCAAGGAAATCAAACCAGTCCATCCTAAAGGAAATCAGTTCTGAATGTTCATTGGAAGGACTGATGCTGAAGCTGAAGCTCCAATGCTTTGGCCATCTGATGGGAAGAGCTGACTCATTGGAAAAGACCCCAAAGCTAGGAAAAGATTGAAGACAAAAGGATAAGGGTGTGGCAGAGGATGAGGTGGTTAGATAGCATCACTGACTCAGTGGACATGATTATGAGCAAAACTGAGGAGATAGTGAAGTTCAAGCTGGTTTTAGAAAAGGCAGAGGAACCAGAGATCAAATTGCCAACATCCGCTGGATCATTGAAAAAGCAAGAGGGTTCCAGAAAAACATCTGTTTCTGCTTGATTGACTATGCCAAAGCCTTTGACTCTGTGGATCACAATAAACTGTGGAAAATTCTGAAAGAGATGGGAATACCAGACCACCTGACCTGCCTCTTGAGAAACCTGTGTGCAGGTCAGGAAGCAACAGTTAGAACTGGACATGGAACAACAGACTGGTTCCAAATAGGAAAAGGAGTATGTCAAGGTTGTATATTGTCACCCTGCTTATTTAACTTATATGCCGAGTACATCACGAGAAACTCTGGGCTGGAAGAAGCACAAGCTGGAATCAAGATTTCCAGGAGAAATATCGATAACCTCAGATATTCAGATGACACCATCCTTATGGCAGAAAGTGAAGAGGAACTAAAAAGCCTCTCGATGAAAGTGAAAGAGGAGAGTGAAAAAGTTGGCTTAAAGCTTAACATTCAGAAAACTAAGATTATGGCATCTGGTCCCATCACCTCATGGGAAATAGATGGGGAAACAGTGGAAACAGTGTCAGACTTTATTTTTTGGGCTCCAAAATCGCTGTAGATGGTGATTGCAGCCATAAAATTAAAAGACGCTTACTCCTTGGAAGGAAAGTTATGACCAGCCTAGAAAGCATATTAAAAAGCAGAGACATTACTTTGCCAACAAAGGTCCATCTAGTCAAGGCTATGGTTTTTCCAGTGGTCATGTATGGATGTGAGAGTTGGACTGTGAAGAAAGCTGAGTGCCGAAGAATTGATGCTTTTGAACTGTGGTGTTGGAGAAGACTCTTGAGAGTCACTTGGACTGCAAGGAGATCCAACCAGTCCATCCTAAAGGAGATCAGTCCTGAGTGTTCATTGGAAGGACTGATGCTGAAGCTGAACTCCGATACTTTGGCCAGCTCATGTGAAGAATTGACTCATTGGAGATGACCCTGATGCTGGGAGGGATTGGGGGCAGGAGGAGAAGGGGACGACGACAGAGGATGAGATGGCTGGATGGCATCACCGACTCGATGGACATGAGTTTGAGTGAACTCCAGGAGTTGGTGATGGAGGGGGAGGCCTGGCATGTTGTAATTCATGGGGTCGCAAAGAGTCGGACATGACTGAGCGACTGAACTGAACTGAACTGAACTGAACTGAGTGAAGGGCAGGGAAGCCTGGCATGCTGCAATCCATGGAGTTGCAAAGCATCGGCCATGACTTAGTGATGAAACAACAGCATTTAAATATCCCCAGCATCTTGTAATTTCATTTGCAGTTTTATCCTTTTTAAAAGAGCAAAAAAAAGTATTTATTTTTCCAATAAATTGCAATTGCACTTACTGACATATTTTATAAATTTCTGTGCTCCTTATTGCTTCTTGTGGTCCAGATCTTCCCTCTGGGTTTACTTTATTTCTAAATGAAGTACATCTTTGATAGTGCTTTTAGTGAGAGGCTGTGGGTGTTAAGTTCCTTTAGTACTTTTTATGGTTAGTAATGCATCTTTATTCTGCCTGAACTCCTAAATAGTAGCTGGGGTAGTGACTGCTAGCTGCCCAGCCCACAACTTGTCTTCCTCCTTCCTTGGAAACAGAATTAGGACACATTTTATTTAGGGCTGCTGTGTGCTCAGCAGAAAGCCTATATTTTCTAGATGCTCATAGCCATGAGAAGCTAATTAGATGTAAGCAGAAAACATTGAGTTGGGGGAGAGTTTCCCAAAGAGAGCTGACTTAGCCAAGAGGAGCACACTTTTATCCCTGTCCTTTTTTTGTGGAACACAGGAGCCTTCCTTGGACAATGAAGAGAGAAGCCACAAGCTTAGGAAAGTAGAGGAGAAGCACAGGAATGGATTTGGGTTTTGTGATGCTCAAGCCACTCCTGGGCTACCACTTCCATGTTCCTTTGATACGAAACAATGAAGCCTTCATTTAATTTGTGTAAGCCTCTTTTTAGGTCTCTGATGCTAACAGCAAAATTCAATTTTAGGGTGATGTTTGTTTTCCTCTCAACCTTTGAGGGTCTTATTTTATTGTACTTAGCAATCTATTATCTCGGATCAGAGATCTGCTGTTAGTCTAATTGTTCTATCTTCTTTTCTGATCATTTTAAAGATTTCCCCATGGCCCTTATTATTTTTTTAAATGCATTTGTGACTGGATTTATTTGTATTTATTTCACTAGATTCTTAGAGTGTGCTTTCTGTTTAATGACTCATGCCTTTATCCAGTTTTGGAAAGATGGTTAATAATTATCTCTTAAAATATTGAGTCCCTGTTATTCTTTTCATTCTCTTTTTTCTGGAATTAGATGAATGTTAAGACTTCTCTCTCAGTTGTTCCTTCTTGTTGCTTCACTGCATTATATAGTGTGTGTGTGTGTGTGCGTGTGTGTGTGTGTGTGTGTGTGTGTGTTTCTGGGTGAATTCCTCAGTTTCATCATTTAGACTGTGAAATTTTTATCATCTATTAAACTTGTAAAATTTACTGACATTTTTCTTTAATTTCAAGGATTTCTAATGAGTTCTCTCTTATTTTACTATCCTCACTTTATTGCTGCCTGGTTTTGTTTAATGATATCTTACTCTTTTCAGTATGGAAGTTACAGTTTCACTTTTCTCTAAGAACATACTAAAGATACTGTAATTAAAAGTCTTTGTCCAATTATACAAAACTAATTTCATCTAAAACACTCAAAGCACAAAAAGTTGGAGATGTGGCAGATGCCTCCATCTATCTGAACAAAATTTAACCCAGAACATGGATATCAGACCAAATCATACAATTTATATCAACCATATGAATGGCAACGTTAAAAAAGAAGGAAATTCAGTATGTAAGAACAGATTGTGATATAATATCTAAAATGCATGGCACTTTTTGCTGACAAAGAAAAGAAAAGAAGATAAAACTGTGGAACAAACGGCAATAATCGTGAACAAAAGCCTGGTCAGGGAACACCAAATTAAGCTGATACCAAGGAAATGTAATACCAAGTCCACAAGTCCTTGATCACCCTCTAAACTATATTTTATTCCTTAATAATTTACTGGAAGAGATTAGTGAAATGATGTTGACTATGTTGTTTAATCAGTTTCCTGGTTTCAAAGAAGTATGTTTGGTACCTGGGAGGCATGACATTGCTTTTGTTGAATTTGAAAATGATGGGCAGGCTGAAGCTACCGGGGATGCTTTATAGGGACTTAAGATCACACTGTCTTATTCATGAAGATCACCTATGCAAAGAAGTAATATTTAGGATAGCTGTCTTTTTTTTTTTAAATTTATTTATTTGGCTGTGTTGGGTCTTAGTTGCCTGTTGCATGTGGGATCATAGTTCCCTGACCAGGGATCGAATCCCCACTCCCTGTGTTGGCAGGCAGATTCTTAATCACTGGACCACCAGCTAAAGTCCCTAGGATAACTGTCTTTAAAAGACTTGGTGTTATTTATAGTTTCACTTTAATAACGTTTGGTCAGGCCACTTTAATAGTTGGGGGGAGAGGAGAAGTGTTTGTGAAATTTTCATGAAGGATTTTAAAAAATTACCTAGTCTATGTTTGTGAAAGTGAAAGCTGCTCAGTCACTTCTGACTCTTTGCGACCCTATGGACTACACAGTTCATGGAGTTCTCCAGGCCAGAATACTGGAGTGGGTAGCCATTCCCTTCTCCAGGGGATCTTCACAACCCAGGGACCGAACCCAGGTCTCCAGCATTGCAGGTGGATTCTTTACCAGCTGAGCTGCCTTAATGAATTATGAACTGTGAAGGCCTTAATTTTGTACAATAAACTTTTATTTGTAAAAATATAAAAAATTGTAACCATGTGTGGTGATGGATGTTAACAAGACTTACTGTCATAATAACTTCACAATATCTACATATATCAAATCAACATATTGTACACTTAAAACTAGTACAATGCTATATGTCAATTACATCTCAATTTTTAAAAAGCTGTACCAGGGAAAGAAAAACCATAGCTAATAAAATACTATTGAAAAAATACAAATAGAAGGATAATTACTAAATATAAACATCTACTTTTGCTTAAAACTATAGCTTTTTGCTGCACATATGAAAAATTATACACGTAAGCAAGGTTTGCATGAACTGGCCAGTGGTTACTATACAACCGCATATCTCAGTGATATCCTCTTCACTTTGGCCATACAGGCTCATATTTAGTTCCATAAACACAAGACTTGCCTACCTCAGGGCCTTTGCATGTACCTTTCTTTCTGCCCAGTGCTTGACAAGACTGACTTTTTTCATCCTTTAAGTTTTAATTAAAAAGACACCAAAGTGAGAGCAGTGATTATCTCCACATGGTAGAATTTGATACAATTTATTTATATTTCCTTTTTATTAATTTTTTTTGGTCTGGATTTTTAAAATTTTACTTCATATACACTATGTTTTAAACAGGAAGAAAGATACAAATTATTTTAATCTTTAGTATGCTTGAAGTAGACATAGAAAGGAATAAAATATTGATATTAGAGTTTTCCCTAATGCTATTTATTTAAAAAATGATAATTTCATCTACAGTGAATTTGTGCTGCTTATCTGGCTGTCCGCATTAACTTTTTTTCTTTTTAAATTAAAGTATAGTTGCTGTACATGTATAAGCTTTTACTTTCTAAATGTATATTGGAATTTTGGTTTGAAGGCTCACTTTGAGTGGGAAGTTTTTGGTTTTTTGTTTTTCCTCTCTCCTTCTTAGCTTTCTCTACCCAGATGTTTTATGATTGCCTTTACCTGACTAGAGTTGTCAGGTGAAATACAGGATGTCCCATTAAATTTGAATTTCAGATAAATAACAGATAGTTTTTTAGGGTAAGGATGTCTCAAATATTGAATCAAAAGTACTTATAAAATTTTTTGCTTAGCTGAAATTTAAATCTAACTGGGTATGCTGCATTAAAAAAAATATTTATTTATTTGGCTGCACCGGGTCTTAGTGCAGCATGTGGGATCTAGTTCCCTGACCAGGGATTCAACCCAGGCCCCCTGCGTTGGGATTGTGGAGTCTTAGCCACAAACCATCAGGAAAGTCTCTATGCTGCTAAACCTGGCAGCCTTATTCCTGACATTCTATACCCCTATCCAGAACCAGATTTTACTATGGGGATTTTGGCCACCCCTCCATATGATATTTAGGTCATCAAAAAACAAATTAATAAATAAAATAAAACAAAACAGCTGACTTTTCAGGACCACAGAGAAAATTCTTGCTATGTGAGAAATGAGAATTTGCTCTTCTCTGATGGGAACTTCCTGCTGCTTTACAACGTGTAAAAGACCAATGCTCAAGGCTCAGCCCTTCCTCAGCTCTCCTCCTTCTCTCTGATGTTATCTTGCTCATCACCTGTAAATCCACCCAGTCAATAGAACATTGTCTTGTACACAGGTCAAGACAGTTAGATGTTGTGAAACTGTGATTTACAAAGGCAAGAGAAGAGGCTGTTCCTATCCCCAAAGAGTTTATAATCTAGTTTGAAGTCAGAGCAAACACAAGGAAAAAAAAAAATAGGAGGGAATTTTCAAAGCAGAAGCAAGAGTCCGAGCTGACCAACTTGGCTGAGTCTGATACTGGGGAAAGTGGATTGAGATGGTGTTCCACACAAGAAACCAGTGTTTACTGGGCATCCGTCATAAGACCCCTTGATGACCTCACTTAATTCTCATTACAGTTTTATGAGGCAGGACTTGTCATCTTGATTTGGAGGAAGGACTGAGGAGAAAATTGAGGCTCAGAATTATTAGATGTCTTGCCCTATATCACAGGATTAATCAATAGTCTTCTAATTCCACACTCCTTTCATTAAGCCATAGACCAGCGCTGGTTAGTTAGTGCCGGGAAATGTTGGGGAGGGAGGTCAAATAATACAGGTAACATTTTAAAACAAAATTCGAATTTATAAAAACATCGCAGCAATCTTACTCTAAGAGGACTACGCTGCAACACTTTCCATCAGTTTTTTCCTGTACTTTCCAAGGGACAGACCTTAGATGGATCAAAAGATATTGACCAAGGTCTTAGAATAGGAAAAGAGTTTGAAACGATGACTGTTGACATTTTTGTTAGTCTGTCTTGATGTCTATCCCTGACTTCCATGAGCTATATCATAGCTAGACTATTTCTGCAGAGCTTATAGTAATTTGAATCACCACACTAAATGCTGTTGTGAAATAAAGTGGATTTTTTATTTGTCTGAAGGAGACTGGCAGCATTTCTATTTAGTTTTACTGCTAATTAACCTTCAATTATTTGTGTAGCACATAAGATTAACACTGCTCACATATAGGAGAAAAAGCAGGTCAATGAAATGTGCACTGAAATAAACTGGATTTTGATGAATTCCCTTGGAATGTGAGTTATCATTCTCTGAGAGAGCTGGGTGCTATAAAGTTTATATTCCTGAGTTGGGAATAACTATGTTTCATCTGAGTGGCAGAGATACAGCAACTTATTTCTGTCTCCACAAATACGTGGCAATGAAGTTCATGCCATCACACACCACCAACCTATATGCAACCACAGCTCTTTTCTGCTGCCTTCTCAGCCTCTCTCATAGAACAGAGGGCATAAGACAGACAGAATATTTGCTATAAGTTGAGTTTGCAGGCTGCCCACAAGGAAGATGGAGATTTCACAATTGTTATTGATGCAGAAGATGATATATATGTGAGGTTACTCTGAGCACTGAACTGGAGAAAGGCATAAAACGGGATGGAAGCAAGTTGGAAAATCTTCTAACAAAGTTTGTGGGCCCGAACTTTTTTCAAATATAGGAGAAATCAGAGAGGCAGAGAATGCTTTCCCAGGAGCCTGCCCCTCCTTCCAAAAAGCCTTGAGAAAAGCAATAGAGGAAATTGAGCCAAGAGAGTACAGACTTAAATTCTCCACCTCACTGCTTCCCAGTATTAGCAAGTATGAATAGGAGATATGACTGAAGCTAATCATAGGACCTGATGTTTGTGTTTATAATTTTCCATTTCCCTGCACTCCTCCTCTTATGCATGCATTTATTCAGTAAGTGTTTATTGAGTGCCTACTATGTATCAGGCAGGCTACTGAGACTTTGGAGACTATGGCAAGGGAACGCTGATACTGTCCCCGCCCTAATGCAGCTTATAAATCAGTGGATGAGGCAGATGTTAAAGCAGTCAAAAGCCACTGTGAGATTACTACCAAGAGTTCATGGTATTGTGGAGGTCTTTTCTATGTGTCGGGAACTATTCTAAGAGCTGAGAAAACGGCAGTAAACAGGTAAAATCCTGCCCTCTTTAATTTTATGTCCTAGTACAGGAGACGACACAAGAGTGGACACATTGGAAAAGACCTTGATGCCAGGAAAGATTAAAGGTAAAAGGAGAAGAGGGCAGTGGAGGATGAGACAAGACAAGAGTGGACTTCTTGGAAAAGACCTTGATGCTGGGAAAGATTGAAGGCAAAAGGAGAAGAGGGCAGTGGGGGATGAGATAGTTGGGACAGCATCACCGACTCAGTGGACATGAACTTGAGCAAACTCTGGGAGACAGTGAAGGACGGGGAAGCCTGGAGCCCTGCAGTCCATGGGGTTGCAAAGAGTCGGACACGACTGAGCGACTGAATAACAATAACAACAGGAGACTACTGAACATAAAATGTAAAAATAAACATATAATGGAAGTTTAGTGTGATGACATGTAATTGGCATAATATAAGCAAAGCAGAGGAAGAGGTCAGAGTGTGGCTTTAGGCAGGATGGTACTGAGGAGCCCCTCTGAAAGGATGACTCTTGAGCAGGGAAACAGAAGAGCTGACAAAGACTCCCACAGAGATCTGCAGGAAGACTGCTCCAGGTAGAGAGGCTGGAAGGACATTGGCTGCAAGTGGAAACAGGCCATGGGCAGGCAACAGTGGTGGGGAGGTGGTCAGCAGGAGGCTGCTGCGGGAGCCCCGAGGGAAAGGATGGTGCTTGGGCTGGATTGGTGGTGGTGGGGGAGGAGGCAAGATGCTGCGGGTTTAGGAATTTCCTCTATCATAAAGGGGTTCCTCCTGGTTCGGGAGGTGAAGAAGCAACATTTGTGCTGCGTAGACGTAGCTGCGCTCTGCTATGCTGAGTCACTTCAGTCGTGTCCAACTCTTTGCCACACTATAGATGGCAGCCAGCCAGGCTCCTCTGTCTGTGGGGTTCTCCAGGCAAGAATACTGGAGTGGGTTGCCATTTCCTCAAGTGAAGATAAAAGGACAGAATATTCCAGAACATAAATATGCATACCCTGTGGGGGAGAAAGTCAAGGTTGAGGCGTTGAAAGAAGATCTGGCTGCCTAGGCAAAGATGAGAGGGGAGGGGAGCCTGGAAAGATGGGCAGAAAAGACCTCGTGGGACTCTGCGAGCCTCTTGCAGGACCTTGGTATTTTTTCTAAGGGTTGTAGAATGGAAGGAATTTCAGCAGAAGCATCCTCGTCAAATATGTGTCTTGGAAAAGTTTCCAGTTGTAGGATGAAAGAAGCTCAATTTTCTTACTGACATTCATCCCCGGATGGAGGTTCTCCTATACCCATTTTACAGACAAGAAAACTGAGTCTCAGAGAGCTAATGGCACTTGTTGGGGCCCACAACAAGATGGCTGACTCTGGGGTCCAGAGCCGCAGCCCTTTGTACCCATTTGCCTTTGCTCCCCTCCCCCACCCCTCCACAGCATCACCCCCACCCCTTGGTCCAAGCACTCAGTAGTGACAATTATGGTTATTTCTGCCTGTTCCTTCTCAGACTGGGGCATCACTATCTCCCTTTCTGTCTTTTCAGGGCTTTGACTTCTTTCTCTGTACCGGAAAATTCCAAGGATGCAGGTGTGGTCTTCATTTTCCTGCCTCAATTTGCATTTGGAATGAAGTTTTTTTTTTTTTTTCATGGAGTCCAGCAGGGGTAACATACTGTTACTAACATTCATTCATTCCTGCTAACATCATTAGTCTCACTTTCCCTTCCTCTCTCCCTCAAACTTTTATTGGACTCTGTCTATGCACCGAGCATCAGGTTTACAGAAATAATTCTTGTCCAGGTTGGAGAAAAAGATATGAAAACCAGGTGACACAGATTAAATTGTTAATGGTGTGTGAATAAGTTGGCCAGGTATTTCTCTTGTCAGAGACCCAATGGAAGGTAAGAGCTGTGGAGAGAGGCAGGATTGGGCCAAAAGAGGGAAAGGATGCAGGAAGAGCTTCCCAAAAAAGCTTGCAACCCTGTGGTCCAGTGGTTAAGAATCCTTGTTTCCTTGCAGAGGATGTGGGTTTGATCCCTAGTCAGGGAACTAAGATCCCGCATACTACACTGCGAGGCCAAAAAATAAATAAAAGTAAATGAAATAAAAAGAAACTTGCAACCTGGCCAAAGTCTAATCCAATAGGAGACAGTGCATAGGAAAATTCTCTTAAAAAATGTTCTTGGTCCTTCTGGTAACCCAGATTGTGATAACAAGGAAGATGTGGGCTGACGGAGGATGAAATTTTCAGCAGCTAAGGAATAAGAGGCTCAGAAATGGGGGCCAGTGCACCTTGAGGCCATGTAGGGAGAGAGAGCCCGAGAACATCAGATGATGGTGGGAAGATGGGGATGTGATGCCCTCAGTCTTGCCCGCGCCTGCCCCGCCAGGCACAAAGTTCAATTGCTCCTACAGGCAAGGAAGGCTGCTTGTGTGTTATTGTTTCTGGTGGCCATGGGTTGTGTTTATTTATTTACTGATTTATTTTGCCAGTCAAACTCCAGTTTATTGACAGGACTCAGCCAGCCTCTGGTCTCTTCCACCCCGACCGACTGCAACACAGAGAAATAATTAGTTGCTGAGGTGTGGGAAACGGATGTCCAACTGACATCTTCCCTTCACCAGAGTCAGATTCAGCGGTTTCCCTGACTGCTGAAAATTACCAGCTTCATGCTGCCTTCCTCTCCCCGCTGCCTCCCTGGTGGGGCTTTCCTTGCTCATTAAGAGCAGAGCCAACCCCTCGGCCTGACCTTGGCTTATAATGTGCCCTCCCCACCCTTTTCCCCTTTTCAGCCTTTTCACCTTATGTATTCCTTTCTGATGGGTGTAGGAGGGGGAGAGTGAGGCTTGGGTAGGCTCTGATTCCTCCCCACTAAGAAAGGCTGGCCTCTCACTGTTTCTCAAAGACCTAGGGCTCTGAGACTACAAGGGCAGGGGTAGGCTGTTAATTGCTTCCTATCGGTGTAGTGACCTTTGTCTCCTTGGGGGTATCCTGAGGTTTTTTTGTACATGCAGTCAAAGCATGCACTTTCAAAAGCCAAGCTTCATTCTGGTTACTGCTGTGTTGCGAAACGGAAAAGGCAGGGTTCTAGAAAAGGCAGGGTGGGATATTGAGGGATAAGTAGGGGAATGACTGGGGCTGGGGAGGTGGTGGTGAAAACTTCAGAACACAGATGTGCTAGGCTTGAACTTTAGAGACGTTGTCAGTTGGGACTGACGTAGGGGATTAATAACAGGGTTGGCAGGACATTTGTTTATCCATTCACTCTACTAAGATTGGGCTTCCCTGGTGGCTCAGATGGTAAAGAATCTGCCTGCAATACAGGATACCCGATTTTGATCCTTGGGTTGGGAAGATCCCCTGGAGAAGGCATGGCAACTCACTCCAGCATTTTTGCCTGGATAATCCCACGGACAGAAGAGACTGATGGGCTATAGTCCATAAGGTCGCAAAGTGTTGGACACGACCGAGCATGCATATATGTATACTAAGGTTTGTGGAGCTCTTTCATGTGCCAGACATGGATCTAGGTCCTGGGGATGCTGGAATGAGCTGCATGTGGTCCCTACAGCTGGCTGACTGGGAAGACTGGGGGAGCCATACTAAGGAAGCTGACCTTTATTATGAAGGCACCAGGGAGCTTCTGAGCAGTTTTAAGTAGGGGAGTGATGTGATCCAATTTGCATTTTAGAAAGATCACTCTGGAGGCCGGGCGGAGGAGACATTGGGAGTGGGATACCAGAGGACACCAGAGACTTCATTAGAAAATGCTGGTAATAGTCTGGCTGAGAGAGGAATAGGATCCAGCAGAGGCCGAGGCACTAGGTATGCAGAGGGTACATGAGGCATGCAGAGGGTACACGAGGCATGCAGAGGGTACACGAGGTGTGCAGAAGGTACACGAGGTCTGTTCTGAAGGCACAGTCAGTAGGACTTAAAGGCTGGGGATAAAACAAGTTTAAGACCCTTCTCTTAAGAGAAAGTTAGCATGTATATTATCTATGGTGAAACAGGTCACCAGCCCAGGTGGGATGCATGAGACAAGTGCTCGAACCTGGTGCACTGGGAAGACCCAGAGGAACCGGGTGGAGAGGGAGGGGGGAGGGGGGATCGGGATGGGGAATACGTGTAAATCTATTGCTGATTCATGTCAATGTATGACAAAACCCACTGAAAAAATAAATAAATAAATTATAAAAAAAAAAAAGAGAAAGTTCGAGGATCTATGTCAGGTCCTGCAAACTGTTAGAGTTGGCAGATCAAGATACGACTTCACTCCTTGACTTTCCTCTGAGGATTCTTTTCACCACTTAGAAGAGGTTTGTCTCTCCCTGCAGAAGAAGACTTGGAGATTGCCTCATGGTACCTAAAGCTCACAGAAACTCAGGACTGGAAGGTGGTCTTAAAGGTGGTCTCCTACAACAGTATACATAATTCCAACCCCATCTGCAGTCTTCTCACTTACCACCTCCTTGGCTGCCCACTCTATCCTTCAAGAGCTTCTTTCTAAAACTATACCCAAATCAGTCTCCAAACAGATTCTGCCCAATTAACTGTTAGTTCCAGTTTGGAGGTCACAAAAAACAAGTAAAACACAACACACAGCAGATTGGAAAGCTCCTAACGGACAGTGAGTTCTCCCAGAACCAGATCTACTTGGGAGAAGAATATGCGTGCAACCATATGTCAAGCATCAAATAACAGACGTTGGGAGGGTGGATGGGTCACTTTCTAACAGCAGTCACTTGACTGAGCCACCCCTATTGCTGGGTGTGGGCACTTCTCATCTGGGGAGTGAAGGAAACACTTGAATGAAACATCGCACACTCTAAACTCCTGGATTTCTGGATTCCACACCCAGTATCTTCCATCCTTTGCTCTCTGTGATGGACAAAACAATCCACCGGGGTTTTGGTTGTTCCTGTGAACTGCTCCCTCCTATTGGCGGGTGAGGGGTGAGCCCATGAGATCTGAGAGCTGCAGTGCTGTTCTCTGCATTAAAATTCTGCAACCAATCTAATTATCTGATTTATCGGCTCAGATACAAGCAGCAGTTAGGCTCCAATTCTAACTTTTAATTGGCTGTACAGTAGTGTGAGATCATGACCTCCTGCTAAACTCTCCCCATTAAGCTTTCATGTTTACATAGCACCATAAATTCAGCTCATCAGTCTTCCAGAAACTTTTCCAATTTCTGCCCCTTTCTCTGGAGCCAATTATTTTCCTGTTTGTCTTGCAGGTCTATTTGAAGCCTGACTTCCTGAACTACAAGCACAGAGCATGTGAATCTGCTCTTCTCTCTTCCTCTTGCCCAACCTGGAGATGCTCCCAGTCTCCCCGGTGCCCCATCAATTTACTGCTGGAATCATTCCACTGGTTTCCTCCTCTTCAAGCATCTCTCGGTCAATGAACCTTTCTCCTCCTACGACTCTCATTGCTTGGACCTTCCCTCAGCTGGGCAATGATGTATTTCAACCTTATTCAAAGGACCCTGTGTCCTACTCCCTCCTAAAGTAACCCAAACTTATTTTTTTTAAATAATGTTAAAAAAAAAATTTATTTATTTATGTGGCTGTGTCAGGCCCTAGTTTCAGCATGGGGGATCTTTGACTGTGGTGCATGGACTCTCTAGTTGTGGTGCCTGGTCTAACCACTGGACCACCAGGGAAGTCCCAACCAAACTTATTAATACAAGTTTTGCAGCAGAAATAAATAAAGCTGTAAAAACTCAGGAAAAAACATTAATGAAACTAACATACCCCCAAGCCAGGGATCAGGAAATGGGGAAAATATGCCTAGAAAAAAGTATAAATAAAAGAAAATTTAAGGCTTAATATAATAATTATAAATAATTATAATAAATAAATAATATAGTCTCCACCTTGTGTGGAGGAGGAGACTATAGTTTCATAATAGATACCAAAAAATTGAATGTTCTTAGAAATGAAAAAAATGCTAGAATTGACTCTGGATGACAAAAATGTGAGATACAGGATAAGTTGGAAAATTAAACCAAAAAATAGAATGATTAAATAAATAATTATAATACATGAAAAAAAATAGGGCTAACTGTATAGGAAGAGCCACTCTATAGAAGATAAGAATTAAGAAAGTTTAACAAATAAGGAAACAGTAAATAAAGACATAATAGTAGAAAGTTTCCCAGAGTGTTTCAGTAAGGAATTAGCCTGTACAGAGCCCCTTTGAGGATTAATTACCAGAAAAGATGATCAGAAAATATCATTGTAAAGCTTCAAAGATAAAGGATATATCAAGTACAGAAAAAGGAGAGAAACAGAATAGAAAGTCTCTGGGAACTTGCAACCTAAATGATAGACGGTAAAGCAATTAGGAAGGCAGCAGTTCAGTTCAGTCACTCAATCGTGTCCGACTCTTTGCCACCCCATGGACTGCAGCACGCCAGGACTCCCTGTCCATCACAAACTCCCAGAGGTTACTCAAACTCATGTCCCTTGACTCAGTGAGGCCATCCAAACATCCAAATATCTCGTCCTCTGCTGTCCCCTTCTCCTCCCACCTTCAATCTTTCCCAGCATCAGGGTCTTTTCAAATGAGTCAACTCTTCGCAAGAGGTGGCCAAAGTATTGGAGTTCCAGCTTTAGCATCAGTCCTTCCAATGAACACCCAGGACTGATCTCCTTTAGGATAGACTGTTTGGATCTCCTTGCAGTCCAAGTGACTCTCAAGAGTCTTCTCCAACACTACAGTTCAAAAGCATCAATCCTTTGGCACTCAGCTTTCCTTATAGTCCAACTCTCACATCCATACATGGCCACTGGATAAACCATAGCCTTGACTAGACAGACCTTTGTTGGCAAAGTAATGTCTCTGCTTTTTAATATGCTAGCTAGGTTGGTCATAACTTTCCTTCCAAGGAGTAAGCGTCTTTTAATTTCATGGCTGCAATCACCATCTGCAGTGATTTTGGAGACCAAAAAATAAAGTCTGACACTGTTTCATTGTTTCCCCATCTATTTCCCATGAAGTGATGGGACCAGATGCCATGATCTTAGTTTTCTGAATGTTGAGCTTTCAGCCAACTTTTTCACTCTCTTCTTTCACTTTCATCAAGAGGCTCTCTTGTTCTTCTTCACTTTCTGCCATAAGGGTGGTGTCATCTGCATATCTGAGGTTATTGATATTTCTCCTGGAAATCTTGATTCCAGCTTGTGCGTCTTCCAGCCCAGCGTTTCTCATGATGTACTCTGCAAATAAGTTAAATAAGCAGGGTGACAATATACAGCCTTGACATACTCCTTTTCCTATTTGGAACCAGTCTGTTCCATGTCCAGTCCTAACTATTGCTTCCTGACCTGCACACAGGTTTCTCAAGAGGCAGGTCAGGTGGTCTGGTATTCCCATCTCTTTCAGAATTTTCCAGTTTATTGTGATCCACAGAGTCAAAGGCTTTGGCATAGTCAATAAAGTCAATAGATGTTTTTCTGGAACTCTCTTGCTTTTTTGATGATCCAGGGCATGTTGGCAATTTGATCTCCAGTTCCTCTGCCTTTTGTAAAATCAGCTTGATCATCTGGAAGCTCATGGTTCACATATTGCTGAAGCCTGACTTGGAGAATGTTGAGCGCTACTTTACTAGCGTGTGAGATGAGTGTAATCGTTGGGTAGTTTGAACATTCTTTGACATTGCCTTTCTTAGGGATTGGAATGAAAACTGACCTTTTCCAGTCCTGTGGCCACTGCTGAGTTTTCCAAATTTGCTGGCATATTGAGTGCAGCACTTTCACAGCATCATCTTTTAAGATTTGAAATAGCTCAACTGGAATTCCATCTCCACCCCTAGCTTTGTTCGAAGTGATGCTTTCTAAGGTCCACTTGACTTCACATTCTAGGATGTCTGGCTCTAGGTGAGTGATTACACCATCATGATTATCTGGGTCATGAAGATCTTTTTTGTACAGTTCTTCTGTGTATTCTTGCCACCTCTTAATATCTTCTGCTTCTGTTAGGTCCATACCATTTCTGTCCTTTATTGAGCCCATCTTTGCATGAAATGTTCCTTGGTATCTCTGACTTTCTTGAAGAGATATCTAGTATTTCCCATTCTATTGTTTTCCTCTGTTTCTTTGCATTGATCATTAAGGAAGGCTTTCTTATCTCTCCTAGCTATTCTTTGGAACTCTGCATTCAAATGGGTATATCTTTCCTTTTCTCCTTTGCTTTTCGCTTCTCCTCACAGCTATTTGTAAGGCCTCCTCAGACAGCCATTTTGTGTTTTTGCGTTTCTTTTTCTTGGGGGTGGTCTTGATCCCTGTCTCGTGTACAATGTCATGAACCTCCATTCATAGTTCATCAGGAACTCTGTCTATCAGATCTAGTCCCTTAAATCTATTTCCCACTTCCACTGTATAATCATAAGAGATTTGATTAAGTTTGTACCTGAATGGTCTAGTGGTTTTCCCAACTTTCTTCAGTTTAAGTCTGAATTTGGCTCCATATTGGAGTTCATGATCTGAGCCACAGTCAGCTCCTGGTCTTGTTTTTGCTGACTGTATAGAGCTTCTCCAACTTTGGCTGCAAAGAATATAATCAATCTGATTTCAGTGTTGACCATCTGGTGATGTCCATGTGTAGAGTCTTCTCTTGTGTTGTTGGAAGAGGGTGTTTGCTATGACCAGTGTGTTCTCTTGGCAAAACTCTACTAGCCTTTGACCTGCTTCATTCTGTACTCCAAGGCCAAATTTGTCTGTTACTCCAGGTGTTTCTTAACTTCCTACTTTTGCATGCCAGTCCCCTATAATGAAAAGGACATCTTTTTTGGGTGTTAGTTCTAAAAGGTCTTGTAGGTCTTCATAGAACCATTCAACTTGAGGTTCTTCAGCATTGCTGATCAGGGCATAGACTTGGATTACTATGATATTGAATGGTTTGCCTTGGAAATGAACAGAGATCATTCTGTCATTTTTGAGATTGCATCCAAGTACTGCATTTCGGACTCTTTTGTTAACTATGAGAGCTACTCCATTTCTTCTAAGGGATTCCTGCCCACAGTAGTAGATATAATGGTCATCTGAGTTAAATTCACCCATTCCAGTCCATTTTAATTTGCTGATTCCTAGAATGTTGATGTTCACTCTTGCCATCTCCTGTTTGACCACTTCCAATTTGCCTTGATTCATGGGCCTGACATTCCAGGTTCCTGCGCAATATTGTTCCTACAGCATCGGACCTTGCGTTCATCACCAGTCACATCCACAGCTAGGTATGGTTTTTGCTTTGGCGCCATCCCTTCATTCTTTCTGGAGTTATTTTCCCACTGATCTCTAGTAGCATATTGGGCACCTACTGATCTGGGGAGTTCATCCTTCAGTGTCATCTCTTTTTGCCTTTTCATACTGTTCATGGGGTTCTCAAAGCAAGATTACTGAAGTGGTATGCCATTCCCTTCTCCAGTGGACCACATTTTGTCAGAACTCTCCACCATGACCTTGTCTTGTGTGGCCCTACATGGCATGGCTCATAGTTTCATTGAGTTAGACAAGGCTGTGGTCCATGTGATTAGATTGGTTAGTTATCTGTGATTGTGGTTTTCCATCTGTCTGCCCTCTGATGGAGAAAGATAAGAGGCTTATGGAAGCTTCCTGATGGGAGAGACTGACTGAGGGGGAAACCTGGTCTTGTTCTGATGGGTGGGGCTGTGCTCAGTAAATCTTTAACCCAATTTTTCTTTGATGGGTGTGTCCAAGGTCAGGAGCAAGGTCAGAGAAACCTCAGTAAGACGGTAGGCGTAGGCGCTGGAGCAGCTGTGAGGAGATACCCCACGTCCAAGCGCAAAGGAGAAGCCCCAGCAAAATGGTGAAGGTGAAGTCGCTCAGTCGTGTCCTACTCTTTGCGACCCCATGGACTGTAGCCCACCAGGATCCTCAGTCCATGGGATTTTCCAGGCAAGAGTACTGGAGTGGGTTGCCATTGCCTTCTCCAGGGGATCTTCCCGACCCAGGGACCGAACCCGGGTCTCCCGCCTTGTGGACAGACGCTTTACCGTCTGAGCCACCAGGGAAGCAAAATGATAGGAGGGGCAAATTCACCTTTAGAATCAAACCCCATTCCCGCCAGAGACACTCAGAGGGCTCAAACAAACTTTGTGCGCACCAGGATCCAGGGACCTCACAGAGACAGAGACAGGACTGTGTTTCAGCATCTCCTGTGGAAGTACGGGTCAGCAGTGGACTGCCGCAGGGACAGGGGCTCTGGGTGCAGCAGACTTGGATATGGCATAAGCCCTCTTGGAGGAGGTCACCATTAACTACACTATAGAGCTGCCAGAACTTGCACAGGCCTGGGAAATAGACTCTTGGAGGGCACAAACAGAACCTTGTGCATCAGTCAGGAGAAAGGAGCAGTGACCCCACAAGAGACTTACCCAGACTTGCCTGTGAGTGTCCAGAAGTCTCCAGCGGAGGCGTGGGTCAGTGGTGGCCTGCTGCTGGGTTGGGGGCACTGAGTGTAGCAGTACATGCATGGGACCTTTTGAAGGAGGTCGCCATTATCTTCATTATCTCCACCATAGTTTGGCCCCAGGTAAATAGCAGGGAAGGAACACAGCTCCACCCATCAATAGAAAATAGGAAGGCAATAGAAAAAGCAAGAGAGTTCCAGAAAAACATCTATTTCTGCTTTATTGACTATGCCAAAGCCTTTGACTGTGTGGATCACAATAAACTGTGGAAAATTCTGAAAGAGATGGGACTACCAGACTACCTGACCTGCCTCTTGAGAAACCTGTGTTCAGGTCAGGAAGCAACAGTTAGAACTGGACATGGAACAACAGACTGGTTCCAAATAGGAAAAGGAGTACGTCAAGGCTGTATATTGTCACCCTGCTTATTTAACTTATTTGCAGAGTACATCATGAGAAACGCTGGGCTGGAAGACGCACAAGCTGGAATCAAGATTTCCAGGAGAAATATCAATAACCTCAGATATGCAGATGACACCACCCTTATGGCAGAAAGTGAAGAAGAACAAGAGAGCCTCTTGATGAAAGTGAAAGAAGAGAGTGAAAAAGTTGGCTGAAAGCTCAACATTCAGAAAACTAAGATCATGGCATCTGGTCCCATCACTTCATGGGAAATAGATGGGGAAACAGTGGAAGCAGTGTCAGACTTTATTTTTTGGGCTCCAAAATCACTGCAGATGGTGATTGCAGCCATAAAATTAAAAGATGCTTACTCCTTGGAAGGAAAGTTATGACCAACCTAGCTAGCATATTAAAAAGCAGAGACATTACTTTGCCAACAAAGGTCTGTCTAGTCAAGGCTATGGTTTATCCAGTGGTCATGTATGAATGTGAGAGTTGGACTGTGAAGAAAGCTGAGCACTGAAAAATTGGTGCTTTTGAACTGTAGTATTGGAGAAGACTCTTGAAAGTCCCTTGGACTGCAAGCAGATCCAGCCAGTCCATCCTAAAGGAGATCAGTCCTGGGTGTTCATTGGAAGGACTGATACTGAAGCTGAAACTCCAATACTTTGGCCACCTCATGCGAAGATTTGACTCATTGGGAAAAACCCTGATGCTGGGGAGGGATTGGGGGCAGGAGGAGAAGGGGACGACAGAGGATGAGATGGCTGGATGGCATCACCAACTCGACGGATATGAGTTTGAGTAAACTCTGGGAGTTTGTGATGGACATTGAGGCCTGGCGTGCTGTGATTTGTGGGGTCGCAAAGTCGGACACGACTGAGTGACTGAACTGAACTGATAAGATTCTTAATTACAATCTCATATAGCTTCACTCAAAGCTACTCTTGAATGACAAGACAAGCACAGTATGACAATATTCTCCAAGTTAACTTACAGGTTTGATCCTATTAAATATTGAAAATACTTCATAGAAATAAATGGAAACTCCTGCAAATTATGATGCTTAACAATAAAAATAATTTGGAAAACTTTGTTCATGTCTTCCATAAACATTTAATGAGCTTTCCTGTATGTCATGCTGTTTGCTAGAAACTTGCTCTTACAGGTATTTTTTATTTCACAGCGACAATTATTAAGATGCTATAGCACTGACTTAAGAACAGAATATAGGTTACTTCCTTGGGCGATAACAGATTCTAGAAATAGACTCTAAAGTGGAAATATTTTAAAAATATGTGACAAGGGAAGTATAAGGAACCATGGGGAAACACATAATTGTATGTTTTGTTGGGATCACTAAAAGCAACATGGAGAAAAATCCAGGTCCATAACTCATACCGTATAGCTTTTTATGTCTGAGTGGATTAGAGACACAATGTTGAAAAAAAAAAAAAGAGAATGAAAGAGAATCTTACCCTTCCTTACTGTGAAGGGCAGCTGATTTCTTCTTTGCTTGACTCACAACATTTTCATTAATAAGGATGACAGGTTAAGATCCATATAGATTTAAAACTTCATGAAAAACAATAAAAAACTATATATGAAGGAAACGAATAGGAAATGGGTAACAGATAAGAATATAGGAAAAAAATCTGTGAAAAAGTTTTACATTCAATGTAAACAAAGAGCCTACACCCATCTACAAGGGATAAAACCACATGTCTATTGATCCTGTAGCTGGAGAATGTAAACAAATATCAATTGCAGTTAAATAAATTAGCAAGGGAGGTGACTCATCTCGTATGTAAATCATTTTTAAAAAAGAACGATAAAGCAATTGTGAGCTCCCACTTCACATTTATTAGCAAAAATAAACTAAAATAATAAAACCCAAGGCTGGTGCAGCTCTCTGCAGACAGCGGTTCTCTCCTATTACCAGAGTCATGTTAATATTCTGGAGGACAGACCGTAAGTAACCCATGTATGAGTCCATCTTCAGGCTGTGTTTCACCTTCTGACAAAGTCAAGCTTGTTATTTATGGGAGCGTTGCCTCCTTGGTGGCTCAGCCTCTGAGTTGGGAGAGTTGCCCCTGGAGGAGGGCATGGCAACCCACTCCAGTACTCTTACCTGGAGAATCCCATGGACAGGGAAGCCTGGTGGGCTACAGTCCATGGGGTCGCAAAAAGTCGGAGACAACTGAGTGACTAACACTTTCACTTTTTTTTCACTGCTTGTAATAGTGAAGACCAAAATCCTTACAAACTGGCAAGAGGCTAAGTGACTGGAAACTTATCAATTCAAAGAAATATTATGAAACCATTGGCCACAAATTAAAAGTTATTGAGATACATGGGAAAAGCATATACAAAAATTTTAAGAGCAAGGTACAGAACATAAGATCCACTGAGCATAACAAATTTGAAATTCGATATATTTACTGAAATCTATGGGAGAGATGCCAAGAAGTGGTGATGGTTGTGATGATAATAAAGACCAGCTTTCATTGACCCTTTATTCTGGCCATGCTTCATCTGCAGTGGGTATGCCTTCCGGAGCCACTGCCCAAGGGAGTGGGGTGGGTGTGGGGGTTTCCTCAGCTAAAGGCCTGGAAAATCATCACAGGGAACCTGCTCTTCTAACTCCCCCTCAGCCCTATGGTTTATATATATGGCTTATATATATGGTTTAGACCACATAGAATATCAGCCCTGCCCGCCTCCTTTCATATATACAAGTCCCCAGCCCCCTTTCCCTAGAACTGTCTGTTGTCTTTACTTTCCTGTAACCCAATTTTCCAGCAAAGCTATTTCCAAAAGATTGGGCTCCATGGCCTTCTCTTCTAACTCACTTTCACACAACCTCCTCTTTCCTGATATTTAGCCCCAACCTTCTTTAAAATGATTCTAAAAGAACTCTTTATAATCAGGCTCTCTGTCTGAACCAAACGTCTCCTGGAAGGTCCTTGGCCTCCCTGCTTGCCTCTTGTATGCTTTAATCACATTCCAACAGGCAGAATAGACATGCTTTTGAACCCATAGACAAGGTTTCCTCACAGGAATATCATGTTTGAGGTCAGATGGCAAAGGAAGCACGAACTGGGAGGCAGCTGTCCCACTCCATGGTTTGGGGAGCTCCCGTCCTGCTGTGAAGCACATCTGGGCCTCACATGCAAGTGCAGGAAAGACTCCATCATGAAAGGGTTCAGATGACATTAGGGGTTGAAAAATGAAGGTCTTCCTCCTGTTTTTATACAATCTGCGAGCTAAGACAGCTTTTATGTTTCTAAATGAAAGTGAAAGTGAAAGTTGCTCCGTTGTGTCCTACTCTTTGCGACTCCATGGATTATTCAGTCCATGGAATTCTCCAGGCCAGAATACTGGAGTGGGTAGCTGTTCCCTTCTCCAGGGGATTATCCCACCCCAGGGACTGAACCCAGGTTTCCTGCATTGCAGGCAGATTCTTTACCAGCTGAGCCACCAGGGAAGTCCATGTTTTTAAATAGTTGGGGGAAAAAAGTAAAATGAATATATTTTTGTGTGTGACCTGAAACTAATATGAAATTCAAATTCAGTATCCATAAATAAAGCCTAATTGTGAACATGGCCACACTCTCTCTGGGCCCATGTGATCTACATGGCCCTCAAATCTTAGGATGTTTACTCCCTGTCAATTCAGACTTTTGCCAGCTCCCAGTCTATAGGAATGTGTGTTCTTCTTGAAGGCTGCCCCACACCCTGACCTGCCCACTCAGCTTCTGCCTTTGTAGGGCAGAAGGAGCCCGACACCTTGTGCCCCTGGTCTCAGCTCTCCTGTCTAAGTCTCAATGGAAAGCACTCCCATTCTCCTTCTTTGGGACCTTATGTTTCAAAAGACTTCCCATCCACATAGCCATGGAGTTATATATGGCATTTATTTTTTTTCTTTTTTTTGCTTTTAGAATACAGGACAGCCCTTTATTGCTTTTATTTTTAATATTTATTTATTTATTTGGCTGCCTTGGGTCTTCATTGTGGCATATGGGTCTTCTCTAGTTGTGGTGCATGGGCTTAGTTGCTCCATGGCATGGTGGATTTCAGATTCCCAGCCAGGGATCGAACCCATATCTGTCCCCTGCATTGGAGGTCAGAATCTTAACCAGGGAAATCCTCTATATGGCTTTTTTTTTTCCTGTGACCTCTGCTTTTTTTTTTTTTTTTTTAATTCCAGGGCCATGGAATGAGTCCCTGAAGAGGAAAAATAATATCTGTGACCAAACAGCCACTTACCCTTGGCCCAGAGAGGGAACTTGGGTGGAGAGGTGAAGGCTGTCCTCAAAGAGCTTAGATGTTGCCTTGCTGGTAGAAGCAGAATGATTCAAATGTTCCTAGTCCAAGAGACATGAGCTTGGTGTACAGTGGGAGTTGAACCATAACCATCGGTGCAAGCTAGCCTGTTTTCTTCATCAGGTTGGTGTGTCCAGATTTCCCCACTGGTCTTCATGTCAAAAGTTTCACCTCTGTGCACTGGGTGCTGAATTGAATCTCAGAGACAGAGTTTTGGGTGAAATATAAAAGAATAACATTATAGCTTTGCCAGGTGAAGGGGGACACAGCTGACTTCCACCCTTGAAAACTCTGTGTCCTCACTTGGAAGGATTTGATGAGGGCCTCCCTGGTGGCTGAGACAATAAAGAATCTGCCTGCAGTGCACGAGACCTGAGTTCAATCCCTGGGTGGGGAGGATCCCCTGGAGAAGGGAATGGCTACCCACTCCAGTATTCTTTCCTGATTCCAGGGACACAGGAGCCTGGTGGGCTACAGTCCATGGGGTCACAAAGAGCCTTACATGATTGAGTGACTGACACTTTCACTAAGTTTATTTTTAGAGCAATAGTTCAAGGGTGGGGTTGCTGACAAGATTAGGATGTGTGCAAAGCACACTCAATCTCCTTTCCTGATCTTGATGATCTGCTCTGGTCCCTTTAAATCTTGGGGTTTCTTGACTGCTCCTTCCTTGACTAGAACTATTCAAATCTGCCCTTTGGAAGTCAGGGAAGGCCATGGATGCTGGTGTCTTGCCTATAACATATGGAGGACAAAACGGCTTTTGTGCCCAGTAGCCCACACTAGAGGGGTGTCACCCACACTAGAGGGCATTTTTTTTCTTAAATTTAATCTCCTGTCTCCCAACCCTTTCCTTAGAACTCTCAACTTTGTCACTTAAAACAAAACAAAACAAAACAAAAACCCTTGCTCGCAGTCCAGAGAGTTTATCTTACAAGGATGTCTCAGCAAAAGAATAGAGAAGCACTATGACTCATTGTAATAAAGTAGATATTGTGACAAGAAAGATGTTAACATCTTAATGAAAGCCCTGAGGGGAAATTTGCATAAAACAGTCTCTTTGTTGCTTAAAAAGAGCCACTGATGCCTTATTAAAAAAAATCAAAACCCAATTTTGTTAAATATTCAGTCTGGGAATGATTTGGAGTATTTTCCTTATCTCTTGGGTGACTTTTTTTTTCTTGACAGATTCACAGATGCTTAAGAGGCCCCAATCTTTCCTCAGTTCATCTTCCTTCAGGGCCCTGTCATGGGCACACTGTCTTATTCCTTCTGGAGCCCCATGCTTTCTGAAAGTTGGGAAGAACCAGAAGACAGAGACTTGGAACTAAAAAAATAACAAGAAGTCCCTGTGCTCAAGTCTCCCTCCATTTCCACACTTATCCATCCATTCCTTCAATTCCACTAAAAAAAAAAATTTCAATTGGATTTGGAGTCTCCTCAAATTTATTTTTCATTTTGAAATTTGTCTGATATTTTAGAAAAGTTGTTTCTTAAACACCCCCAGTCATGGAGCTCGCCAGGTCTTGAGGCAGGATAGGTTACTTTGGGCTAAAATCTGCCTCCCGCTAACCTCTCCCAAGGTCTTAGCCCTTCCTGTGAGATTAATGAATAGCCTAATCCCCTCTTCTTTGTGGCAGATCTTTGCATGTTTCTACAGCGATGTTCTGGTTTTTTTCCCCCCAATCATACAGTAACATTAAATAGTTCCACTGAGTCCCATACCTCCAGCTGGTTTCTGGTGGCATCACAGTGTCAATAGATGATCCACAAAAGAACATCTCCATTCCTGAAAACCAGGCGGTTTTCTTTCTTAAGCAGATACTGCTCCAAAGTATCTTTTTCCAAAAGGAAAGATGGAAGGAAAAGCAGGGGCCAGAAGAGAACTGTCTTAGAGTTTGAGGGAAGTCATCCCAGGGCAAAAGACTTCAGCTGCAATGGGATTTAAAAGAAGAGCTGAATTTACACTCTGTACCTTAACTGTTCAGAGATATGGCAAGTTCTTGGGGGACTGGACTCTATAGCTCTACCTGGCATCAGGCATGATGGGAAGTTAGGGGGAGATGCTTGTATCCTCCTGGGATTTTGCTGAACACCAGAAGATGAGGAGAGTAGAGCGTCCTTGCTATGGGATAGAGACATTTCGTCAATGAGGGATCATTGGAAAGGAAGAGGAGGGGGGAGGGTCCTGATCAAACCAAGTCAAGGTTACTAGCATTTCCCAAGGTCAGGAGGTGGCTCAGAAGTGGGTGGTGGGCGAGCAGAGGTTTCCTTCCTCATTCATTCTCCCGGCCACATCTACCTCCCTGATCCAAAGAAGTCCATTGATCAGTCCCACACATCCAGAATGTGTCTTTTAGCAGTGCACGAGCAGCACCATTGGCAGCCTGACCACCTGTGGGCACCAGGAATCCTTGCTCTGTTACCTGCCTCCCAACTCTGTCCCAGCCCCTGCCCTGGCCTATGGCGACAATCATTACTCTTTTCAGAGATGCTAGTGGGGACAAGAAACAAACAAAAACAAATGGCCAGCCCTCCTGTGGCCCAGTTTCTGAGGCAGAATATCTATACATAGCCCTTCCAGAGCAGGTTTGCTGCAGGAGCAGTCGGAGGCCCTGGCCAATCCAGACCACAGAGGAGAGATGAACTCTCAGTGGAATATCCTGGACTTCAGTTTATTTCAAACCGACAGCCCAATCTCAATGTGACTTTATGAATTAGGGAAAAACCCTGTAAAATGATCCCTATGTTTTTCTCCCACTTCAGAGGCTTACCTCTCTCCTTGCTCACTGCGTTGTGAAGAGAGTACCAGTGTGATGGCCAGAATTTATCCTTTGCATTTCCTTTCCTGCTTCCTCCTTTTTACTAAATGATCATCCAGGGACACTGACAGATACACTTTGACAACTGTGGGTCTAGTGGCCTAAAGGACTTCGAGACTTAGAAGGAACTTTGTGATCATTTATTCAACCCCTGTGCTTCCTCAAATGGAACAAGAATGGAGGGTATTGAGAGCGGAGCCTCTCAGATGTTAAGAAAGACCTAGGGCACTTCAATTTTTCGAGGCTCCTTTTATATTAAAGTAAAAGAAACAAAAGCAAAAGTTGTAAAAATTGTAGACTATCTCAACTGCTTATTATATTTTATAAATTAGAGCTCTTTATAGAAAAAAATCAATGCAATATAATTTAATAGTCAAAAAACCTAGAAAAATATGAATTCACAGTCAACCTGCACCACAAGCAGTGTTATATGGTCACAAAAGCAAATCTAAGGTTGAATGGTGAACATCTTCTTCCTTCAGTTCTATCAGTGTATCTTTAGGACTGTGTGCATAACTTTGAGAGGTCAAAAGTCTAATATTAGGGCATGGTCAGTGTAGAGGCCAACTAGCTCTCCTGCCCTCTTGTCTCTTCTGAGTTCTTCTGGAAACTACCTGGCTGATCTTGACTACCTCATCTTCATCAGGTTAGGAGACTCAACTCTGTGGTTTTGGCTTTCTTTGATTAAATATATTACTAAAGGTCTGCCTGTTTAAAACACATAAAAGTTTAAAAAACCTTTTATTTTCATGCTGGAGCCATCAGTGAAGCAAACCTAGGGGCCAGAGTAAAGATCCTGGCCACAGCAACCTACTGATTGGTGGTAGTCACCTCCAAGATGGTCCCCAATGATCCTCACCTCCTTCTAACCCTCCTACTTTGAGTAGGACAGACTGTGCTAACAATGGGTACTACGGAAAGGAGGAAGTATGACTGCCAAAGCTGGGTTGGTGAAGACATTGTGACTTCTGTCTTGCTTGCTCTTGGAGTCCTCACTCTGATTGAAGCCAGCCCCTGTATTCCAAGAACACTCAAGCAGCCCATGGAAATGGAAGCCCAGTGGGGGATGATCTGAGGCCTCCTACCAATAACGAGCATGATGTGAGTACACCAATTTGGAAGGGGATCCTCCAGCCCCAGTCAAGCCTTCGATTGACTGTAGCTCCACCTAACAGCTTTACAGCAAACTTGCAGGGCTTCCTGAGCAAAAACCATCGAGTAAAGCCACTTCCAGAGTCCTGACATTAAAAAATTGTGTGTGAAAGTAAATATTTACTGTTGTTGTAAGTTGCCAAGTTTGGGAGCAATTTGTTATGCAGCAGTAAATGACTAATATCATCACTTTACATACCACACATAATAAATGACTATTGGGTCACCCAGGTTACTGCCTACAGTTATTCACCACCTTCTACTTGTCTGGTGTCGTGTCTGAAATTCTTGCACTTGAAAGTCATTCTCTTCTGGACATCAATTTTCAGGAGTGTCATCTTAAAAGGCAAACACCTCTGAACATGTTTTTATCTTAACCCTTAAACTGCATTAAGCTAACCTCTGAATGAAGATTAATTTGTAGTTTGAGAGGAAGGTGCTCCAGGGAGACAGGACTTGTGGGTAAGAGATGGGAACAAACTTTTGCTGTTGATTAGAAAACAACTGACTATAGACTCAAGTCAGACAAACTGCTTGAGTTCTTGCTTCATATTCAAGCTGTGTGGTCACAGGCAAGCTATGTGACCTCATGGGCCTTAGTTTTCCCATCTGTCCAGTGGGAATGATACAAGTATTTAATTCATAGTTTGCCCTGCCCCCATCCTTACTGAGGGCAAGCATTAATAAGACATTGAAAACATTTTATAATTCAGAAAGTTTATGTGAAAGTTAGCTTATTGAAGTATACTCTCTAAACAGAAAAGTCAGCTTCCTAAGATGGGCTCTTTTCCTGTTTGTTAAGTGCCTTTTTGGTGCCATAAATTATTAGGAGTGGGGACATACAAATGAATAAAATACGTTTCTTGTCCTCAAGGGGTTCATAGTACTTGGAGCTATAAATAAGAAAACAGGCAATAGCTATAGAGTGTAAAAAGTGCTAAGCACAGGGTAATTGATTCCTTTCTTCATCAAACATTTATTGAGTGCCTTTCCCCACAAGGCGATGTGCTAGATGCTATTGATACAGGAACAGTGATTAGGAAGCCCATTGAGAAGCCTGCCAGGAGGCAGTGTCATTGAGCTCGATTGTAAAGTTTGAGGAGGAGCCAGTCCAGGGAAATTTAAGGTTAGGGTACTACTGGTGGGGTGCATCAAGGCATGGAGGTGAGCACCGGCATGGGGACTTGAGGCCACTTCTCCATTCTCAGCACCCTGCGTAATGTCAACACCATTGTGAGAAATCACCCTGAAGGATGACTAGAAAGTCTGGGGAGCCTGGCTGACCCAGAACACTGTATAACTGGTTTTCACTGGGTCAACAGTGTGCCTGATATCCCCAGTGGGCGTGCCGGTCAATTTCCAATTACCCAGCAGTGTTGTCTCAACCCAGTCCTCCTGGTTCTGCATGGTTATGCACCCTTGTGCACTGTGAATGACTTTGAGAATACCAACTAGCTTAAATATTAGCTCAACCAATAATTAGGTTAATTAAGATAATAATTAAAAAGATGGATATATTGTGCAGGAAGTCATTTATGGTATGCCAAGACCAATTAAAATGAAAATTAACTGTCATTTGGGGTTCCCTGTATCCCTGACCTCACTCTTGGCTCAGACTATCTATCTTTGACTGTGCACCTTAAGGAAGCCCCTTTCCTTCATGCTCACGTCTGCTGCTCAGAGCTTACAGCTGCCAAGGCAAAGTGTCCTTCAGGGTTACAAGCCCATTATCTGATGTAGAGAAATGTCTCCTTGCCTTCAAAGAAGCAAAGGAAAAGATCATCTGATTTCATTTCCTCATCAAGATGGACGATTTCCAAGTGTTGAAACTGAACTAGATGCTTAAACCCATTTCCTTCCAAGGCGGGGCCCTGGCAACATTGTTTCCCAGGGCTGATGTACCTGACCCTAGGTGACAAGCGAGATGCAAGCGAGATGAGCTCAATACGAAAGGGCATTTAATTTGATTTCCAGGATGATGTATCCCCCAAAGGTACAGAATCCCCTAAGGAGATAAGATGGTCTTATTATTCACTGGGTAGAGTTATCCAGACATCTCTGAGTGCAAGATGGAGCAGAAACAAGTCATATAAATGGGTGCTGGAGTCTGACATCTTTGCCCAAGTAAGACTCGTTTTTTTGAAGGATTGCCCTTCCGGGCAAGGTAGCTGAGGAGTCTGTGTCACTCCTACTTGTGTCTTACATACCAGCCTCTCCCAGCTATCATATCCTGGCTGACACGCTGTGCCCTAAGTCATTTCTACTTACGATAATAAAAGTGATGACTCTTCATGCTGATGGGGAGGAAAGAATGTTAGCTTGTCTCTTTAGGTTGGTTCTTGTTGTAAGCTGCATATGTCCCTTGCTGGACTCAGCCCAGCTCTGGGTCTCGATCTTAGGCTCAGACCAACTTGTCTCATACTTTTCTCTTTGTCAAAGCTCCCAGGAACTCAGCTTTCTACCATTAGCCACTCTGCTCCTGGGGTTCTTCCCCTGCTGAGGTTCATTGTGAAGGGCGTCTCAGCTTTCTCCCTCCTTTTTGCCTCCAGAATGACAAATAGCCAGGTGCCCTTTGCCCCAAACCATTTACTACAAACCCAGAGCTTTGGCCTTTGGTTTCCATTCTTGACTGTATGACTCAGCAAACCCCGGGATGGCTGACTCTGTCACTACTAAATGACTCACTCATAAACAGCAGCCTCACAGCCTGTGAGGTTGAGACTTATGCCTTTGCAAAATCACACATTTCCACATGTCAAAGATCCCTGGGTCTGCTGGTAAATGGTAGGTGATAATGTTAGCTTCTTGGATACCAAGGATCTACTGAATTAGGGTCATCGAGTCCCAAAGTGTACATGGGAAATAAGAATTTAATTGGGAATGGCTACCATTATTGTTTGCCAGTGCAAAAGATAACTAGAATAAAGAGATATCAGTCCAGGGAACTTTCCCAAGTGCATTTTCTGGCCTAGAAGTAATGCTTCAACCTTCTTTGGCATCAGCAGTGCTTTAAGTCTTCTTGTTTCTGTTTCCAGACTCTCATTACATTGCACTGCCTGGGGTACATAGTTGTCATGTGGCTATTTTCTTTTATGGTGACTTTGAATATGGAGCTGGAGCTACTTGGGCTTCTGTGGTGGCTGAGATGGTAAAGAATATGCCTGCATGTTCTTATATGTTCTTAAAGAATATGCCTCCTTATGGGAGACCTTGGTTCAATCCCTGGGTCAGAAAGATCCCCTGGAAGAGGGCATGGCAACCCACTTCAGTATTCTTGCCTGGAGAATACCATGAACAGAGGAATCTGGCAGGCTATGGTCCATGGGATCACAAAGAGTTGGACATGACTGAGTGATTAACAATAGCAACACTGGTGCTACTTACTTGGGAGAACCAATCTCTGGTCTATAGGAAGAAGAAGGAAATGATAATTACCAACTGAGAGATTTCTGTCCAGAAACTGACTATGTTAGATCAAATACAGGGAGATCAGACAAAATGCTATCACAAAACCATAGGAGATACAGGGAAGGCTTGAAACAGGGCTGTGGTAGTGGGGTTGGAGAGGAGGAGATGGTTCAGAAAGGTGCTTAGTAAGTCAAGTAATCAGAGCCTGGTGACTAGTAAACTGGAAGAAGTAATTTAAGGAGATTTCAAAGTTTCTGAGGCAATTAAGTAAATATAGGAGACACAGGAGTGGTGTTGGAGAAGACTCTTGAGAGTCCCTTGGACTGCAAGGAGATCCAACCAGTCCATCCTAAAGGAGATCAGTCCTGGGTGTTCATTGGAAGGGCTGATGCTGAAGCTGAAACTCCAATACTTTGGCCACCTGATGGGAAGAGTTGACTCATTGGGAAAGACCCTGATGCTGGGAGGGATTGGGGGCAGGAGGAGGAGGGGACGACAGAGGATGAGGTGGCTGGATGGCATCACCAAGTCGATGGGCATGAGTTTGAGTCAACTCCAGGAGCTGGTGATGGACAGGGAGGCCTGGCGTGCTGCAATTCATGGGGTCTCAAAGAGTAGGACACGACTGAGCGACTGGACTGAACTGAACTGACTGAGGAGACACAGGAGCTATTAGAACAATGAAGGTGTGGTAGGGAAGTTTTAAGAAGTTTGTAGATGTGGTAGGAACTGGAAGTTAAAAGAGTTCTGATTAATACTCCTTAGTTTTTGATATAAGTTTTATCTGGCCAATTTACTGAATTTCTTTTTTACTAGCTATAAAAGCTTTTCAGTTAATTCCTCTGGATTTTTTAGGTAAAGAATCATATTACCCTTGGGTAATTAAAATTTAGTGTCAGGTTAGTCAGCATTTATACTCAAATCTTTTTCTTACTGCACTGGCAAGGATGTAAGAATGGAAGTTATTTTTATCAATCAAGTATTGAATAAGAACATTACTAATGAGACTCATATTGTTCTTGACTTGAGTGGGAAATCTTCAAAGATTTACCAGTAAGTTTGATGTTTGGGTAGATTTCTGGTAGATATACTTCATATAACAAAGAAGTTTACTTACATTTCCACTTTTTAAAGAATATTTACGTTAAAAAATGAGTGTGGAATATTATTTATGCCTTTTACTATCAGAATGACATGTGCTACTCTTTATTAATACAATAATTTGCATTACTAAATTTCCAGTTTCAGCCATCATTGTGATTTCAAACTAAGCCAACATAATCATAGTTGGCATTGTGTATGAATATAATGGGTTAAATATTTTATTATTTTATTTCATTAAAATTCTGTTAAAAGTCATATTTATTTATAGTTTAAGATTTCCCTTTTTTTGCTACCATGTCCGCCTTTAGTATCATAGCTATATTTGCTTTATGAAGTGAACTGGATGGCATCATATCTCTTTATAGCCCTTAAAGCATTCAAATATTAAAGAAACTGTCTTCAGATTTTGTAGAATTCATCTTTAAATTGATCTGATTGTATTGATTTTCTCAGAAGGGAGATTTTTTTCAACAATATTTTTCTGTTTCTTCCATGACTATTGATCTAATCTGGGTTTACACTCTTTAAAAAAGTTTTTTTAGTAGTTTATATATTTTCTTAGCAAATAATATTTTGACCTAGGCTTTCAAATTTAGTGGTAAATACTGTACATAATAAACTGTTGTAATCTTCAAAATTTCCTAAATAGCTGCAGTCATATACTTAACCTTATTTAAGTTTTCTTTTCTTTCTTGACCATTATGTCAAAAGTCGTCTTTTTTTAGGGAACCAGAATTTATTAGGTCTGTTTTAAATAATTCATTATTTTTCAATTATCTTTATTAACTCCTTCCTTCTATTAAAAATTATTTTGCTCTTTTTGAGCTTCTAGCTCCCTCATTATTTAATTTGAATTAGATTTTTCATTTAACTTTTAGCCTTAGTTCAGCAGCCTATATTTAATTTTAAATTTCTTTTTATGTTTTATTAACTCAAGCAAAATGTACATACACTGAAATTAAAAGATCTTTAGGGTACACTTTGATAGATTTTGATAAATGCCTACAGACATGTATATATAGGAAATTTCCAGCCTTCCAGTCAATTTCCACCATCCATTCCACCATTCACAACTACTGTTCTAATTTCTATTGCTTTACAATAACTTTTTCTATTCTTAAACTTCATATAGTCAGCCAAGAGAATGTTTAAGTTCCTTGATCAGGACTCAGTCCTACTCATTCTGAAACTTATTCTCTGTGGTTCGCAGATTTTCTTTCTGGGCCTTTGTTATAAACAGTAGCAAGTATGTTTAGCTAAGTAGTTATCTTAGCCTGCTTCCTTTCAGTAGAATTTTAAGAATCCAAAGATCCCTCTTTTCATTTGGTATTATCTCTTTCTCCTTGAAGCTGGTAGTGTTTTTTTGTTGGTATAATTCTTTAGAAAGTTTTGTATACCTCCTGGGAATCTTATGAAGGCCAACTCCATTAGACAAAAGCTACTCCCATAAAAATTTTTTGAGATACACGCTTGTCTATCTTAGGAATTTAGTTTTCCTAGAAGCCCTATTATCCCTTTGGAGGATCTGTTAGGTATACTCTTGAAATTTTTAAAGAATCTTTTGAAACAGGGGTCCCCAACCTCTGGACCATGGACTGACATCTCCTGTCAGATCAGTGGCAGCTTTAGATTAGAAATAAAGTACACAATAAATGTAAAGTGCTTGAATCATCCTGAAACCATCCGCTCTAACCCTAGGCCGTTGAAAACTTGTCTTCCACAAAATCAGTCCCTGGTGCCAAAAAGGTTGGGGACTGCTGTTTTAAAAAATGGAATGCTATGCTGAGGTAACATCTTTGATATTTCTGAAGCTTTAACAAAGAATATTATAGCCATGCCCTCAGCTTATCTTTAGATTCCTGGTAATGCCCTGAGTTTGATCTGTGCTTAGGATCCATTTCTTACTTTTGACATCCTTTGTTGTCTAGAGAGGCTGAGAATTTTCAAAACCATAAATGCCCAGTTCCTTCATGTATAACAGTCTTTTCTTTAGTATATCTTTCAGTTTTTACATTTCCTATCAACACTATAGACATTTTGCCTATAAACATCTCCAGCTAAATTATCCAATTCATTGGGTATATATTTTTTTATTGTCCACATTACTGGAAATTACAGGATTGCTAAACTTTCTATCGTAACAGAGATCCCCTTTCCTCCAGTTTGCAAAACTCAATGAGCTATGTGAAGTTGCCATGTTTATAGGTCAAAAAAAAAAAAAAAATAAGAGAAAGGTTCAATGTTGGAAATTTCATATAATTGATCTAATATTTACCTCACTTCAGTTAGATTTTCAAGTGGGAGAGGTTACTGACAGTTGGCTTCTATTTAGCATGGTCGGAACCTTGCCTGCAAACTGGAGTCACCTTGGTGAGATTTGAAAAATCACGACACTCAGGTTGCTCCTTAGAACAATTAGATGAGACCCAGTGGAAGTTTAACTCAGGTTTCAAAAGTGCCACTGATGATTCCAATTTGTGGCCAAGTTTGAGGACCATGGCTTTAGGGTATGAATGTAGCTAATTTTCTGGAAGAAGGCTATCTAAATGTCACCGTAGCCTTAAATTATCTGGGACAGTACCCCAGTACTCCAGCCCTACTGGAAGTTAAAATTTTAATGTTAGAACTCCCATTTTAGAGAGCAGTATTTAAAAATCAACTGAGATAAACTCCAGAATAAGTTGTTCTGAAAGTGAGAAATTAGAACAGCTGTTCCATCACTCAGTGATTGATTAATTTCCCTTACTTTATCCTCTGGTGCCTGTGATTCTAAGGGTTCTCTGGAGGACTAGTGGAAAATTCACGTTTTATTTAAAGCTTTCCTTTTTTCACCTGTTGGATCTGTGACTTCGTCTGTTTTGCAGACTTTGTTGTCAATCTTTTGCGTGTTAATTTTCAGAAGAATCTTCTGGTGTGGGCTACTAGTTGGCTTCTCTCTTGACTTTCCAGTGCTGCTATGGATTTGTTTTTCTATTTCTTTTGTCATTACATGATCATGGAAGAGAAGGGAGACGGTGTTATATATTCAGTCAGTTAACACTTACTGAGCACTTACTATGTGCAATCTTTTCTCAGAGCCCTATATCTATCAGATCATTAGCTTAACTTGTGAAGAAAGGTATCATTATTTGTTTTCTCAGCATTCTCCAGAGAAACAGAGCCAATAGAGAAAAGATTTATTGTAAAGAATTGGCTCACAGGACTGTGGGTGCTGACGAGTCCCAAGATTTGCCAGTGGTGAGCTGGAGACCCAGCAGTATAACCCAGAACTGATGCTATAGTTCTAGTCCAAGTATAAAGGCCCAGACTAAGAGAACCAATAGCATAAGTTCCAGTCCAAAAGCCAGCAGGCTCGAGACCAGGAAGAGCCAATGTTTCAATCTGAGTTCTATGGCGAGAAAATGTAATGTTCCAGTTCAGAGGCAGTGAGGCAGGAAGCATTCTCTCTTACTCAGGGACGAGTCAGCCCTTTTGTTCTACTCAGGCCTTCAACCAATTGGATGGATGCTTAGTCACTCACTACTGTCTTGACTCTTTTAGACAGTATGGTCTACTCTCATAGACCATAGCCCACCAGGCTCCCCTGTTCTTGGGGTTCTCCAGGCAAGAATACTGGAATGAGTAGCCATTCCCTTCTTGAGGGAATCTTCTTGACCCAGGGGTTGAACCTGGGTCTCCTGCATTGTTTGTGGATCATTTACTGTCTGAGCCACCAGGGAACGAGGCCCACTAACATTAAGGAGGGCCATTTGGTTTAGTCAGTCTACCAATTCAAATATTCAGTTCAGTTCAATCACTCAGTTGTGTCCAACTCTTTGCAACACCATGGACGGTAGCACGCTAGGCTTCCCTGTCCATCGCCAACTCCCAGAGCTTGCTCAAATTCGTGTCCATCGAGGCAGTGATGCCTTCCAACCATCTCATCCTCTGTCATCCCCTTCTCCTCCTGACTTCAATCTTTCCCAGAATCAGGGTCTTTTCCAATGAGTCAGTTCTTTGCATCAGGTGGCCAAAGTATTGGAGTTTCAGCTTCAGCATCAGTCCTTCCAATGAATATTCAGGACTCATTTCCTTCAGGATTGACTTGTTTGATCTCCTTGCTGTCCAAGGGACTCTCAAGAGTCTTCTCCAATACCACAGTTCAAAAGCATCAATTCTTCAGTGCTCAGCATTTTTTATAGTCCAACTTTCACATCTATACATGGCTACTGGAAAAACCATAGCTTTGATTAGATGGAACTTTGTCAGCAAAGTAATGTCACTGGTTTTTAATATGCTGTCTAGGTTGGTCATAGCTTTTCTTCCAAGGATCAAGCATCTATTAATTTCATGGCTGCAGTCTATTAATTTCATCTGCAGTGATCTTGGAGCCCAAGAAAATAAGTGAGGTGAAGTCGCGTCCGACTCTTTGCGACCCCATGGACTGTAGCCTACCAGGGTCCTCTGTCCATGGGATTTTCCAGGCAAGAGTACTGGAGTGGGCTGCCATTTCCTTCTCCAGGGGATCTTCCTAACCCCGGGATCGAACCCTGTGTCTCCTGCATTGTGGGCAGACACTTTACTATCTGAGCCACCAGGGAAGAAAATAAAGTCTGTCACTATTTCCATTGTTTCCCCAACTATTTGGGGAAATAATTCCCCATAATTCAATAATCCCCCATAATTCAATAATCCCCCATAATTCAAATGTTAATCTTGCTCAAAAATATACTCATAGAAGCACACAGAATAATAGTATTTGACCATAGAGCTGGGCACCCTGTGGCCCAGGCATGTAGACACATAGAATTAACCACCACATTTTAATCTTATTTTAGAGATGAGGAAATCAAGGCACGTGAGGAGTTAATTAACTCAACTCAAGCTTACGCAGCTACTAAGTGATGGAGTTGAGATTCAAACCCAGTTAGTCTGGCTCAAGAGTACATGTTCTTAACCACTACACAGATTACCCCTCTAACCGTAGAGCCTAGTTTTATGTGCATTGTGAGGTAGGCTAGGGTAGAGCAGGGAACTTGGGAAGATATTGAATGTCTGGAATAACTGCTCTAAGTAAGGAGACAGAGAAAGTTCACTAGGGAAATGGGAAAAGATTGCTATCCGCACTGAGAGCACAGGTGAGGCTGGAGAGCTGGGGTTGGTAGTGCAATGGAGCTTTCCAAATCAGAGCTCTCAAGGCTGGCCATATTTCTAGAGTGTTATGGGACTAGTCTCCCTAGTGGCTCTTTTCTTTGTGGTCCCTTAAAATAGAACTACAGAGCCTTTATGCTTTATAGGTTCTATTGCCAATACTTAAGAGTTTGGAGGTATTTAAAAAAAAACAAAAAACACCAAAACTGTAAGAAATATAAAGCTTCTGGAAACTTAGAGCATTCTTCAGGCAATTATCCTGTTTTTGCCTCTTCTCTTGTGTTAGTAACTGGAAAGCCCCAGTTCTCTGCTCTAATTTTCAGTGAATGAAGGCGGACCTCATCAAACCTTCTCTCTCCTTCAGTCCACTGAATTTTTACACCAGCAATTTAAAAATGTCAGAGGCATATTTTTTCCAGACAAAATTTTGCTCAGAATCCTAGTATATAAAATATACAAGGGCAGCATTTTATGGGTGTAAGCTTGTTTAAGAAATTCATACTTATACCTTTTCTTAATTATTACAAAGTCAATCAAAAAGGATAGCGAATCTATTTTGATGAACACAGAATTTGAAAATAATGATAGTGGTTGACATTTGCAGTGTTATACAAGCCTCAATGTCCAATTTATTTCTGTAATCCATTTTGGATATACAGTATCAAGAAAATCCTGATTCAAACAGACAAGTAGCTTACCTTGCAATCTCAAGATTCTCTTCAATCAAACTGATCCAAAAGCATTAGGGAGGATTTGTAGGACTTTTTGTTTCAAAGTTAAATCACCAACAACTAACAGCAAACTCGCTTCCTTATTGTCAATATAAAAGTCATTCAGTAGACGTTCCACATTTAACAATAAATGCTTAGTCTATCAATTTTACGACAGTAATGAGACAAAAAGTGTTCTGATTTTACTTGTTATTGCATATTAATTATGACTCAGAACAGGTTGAATAAATGTGTCTGAACCTTATTCATAGCTATATAAAGGAGCTCAGAGAAGAACCAACCACCTAGCTGACATAAAATCAATGTTTGTTGAGTGAATGAATGACCAAATTGAATTTGCTTGATCTCTCAGAGTACTGGATTATATATACATTTTTATTTTTACTTTTTGATTTTTCACTTGTGCATATTTGAGTTTTAAAAAGATCAGTACAGAGCTACAGACATCATAATCAATGACTCATTTAGAAGTCCTTCAAATATATCTCTAGATCTGTTAGTAGACATTTTTCTCCAAGGTCTGCATGAAAACAAGTCAATGTGACAGAACAAAGTTAACCCATTGGTTGGTTGTCCTCACTATCAAAGTTAGCACAGGGCACATTTGAGATTGTGTTGAGTCTTATTAAAGTTAAAAAAATTCATATTATAAATTTGAATCAGAACATTCGTGGAACCCAAAGCATGTCATGCAACTCAGGATGCCCTTGGATTGTAAGGAACACAGGTGGAAACCCCCGTGAAATGTGTGCAGGCCACGTGGTCCACAAAGGCCCCTCCCTTCTAGCATGCATAGCTCTGAAGCCAGTGAGGACACACAAAGGGTAGTCAATTGCCCCCACCTTGATTTGAAGAAGTTGCCCATAGCTATACTGAAAACATTATCATTTCATGACTGAATTTTTTTTTATCCCTCTCTAAGTGCCAGGAACTGCTTCAATAATTTTACATTTATTTAATAACTCATTTAGGTCTTCTGCAGTGGCTGAGTGGTAAAGAATCTGCCTGTAATACAGGAACCACAGTATCCCCAATACTCAGGATCACAATATGATACTCAGGTTGGGAAGGTCCCTTGGGGAAGGAAATGGCAACCCACTCCAGTATTCTTACCTGGAGAATCCCATGGGCAGAGAAACCTGGTAGGCTATAGTCCATGGGGTTGCAAAGAGTCTGACAAGACTGAAGCGACTTAGCACGCGTGCACTTACTCATTTAGTTCTTGGAACAACTTTGTTTAGCAGGTATTACCATTATTACCCTCATTTTAGAGCTGAAAGGACAAAGATAGAGAAGACAGGGCAGTGAGAAGACAGAAAACTGCCCAGTAGCTGGGCAGTGACAGAGCAGAGATTTACCCCATGTAGACTACCTCCAAAGCCTGTCCATGAGTCCACACTGACAGATGACGGGGCTTCCTGAAGGCAACTTGTTGGGCTTAAGATGAGAAATCTGTGGTTAAGATTCTGGGCTTCCAATGCCAGGGGCATGGGATTGGTCCCTGGTGGGGGTGCTAAGATCCAATAAGCCATGTGCCATGGCCAAAAAAAAAAAAAAAGAGGAAAAATTTGCAGCATCACATTCACTTTTACATTATTTCCTTATTTTGACTTCAGTAATAATAATCATGACAAGAATGCTTTTAAATATATTGGGTCAAAACAATGCTGGGTAAATTCAGGGCTGTGTATGCTATTTCAGGACATTCAAATCTAAAAATTGATGAAGATGGCCAGCATGTCAATCTCAAACACCAATTCTAATGAGATGTTATTTAAAAATTCTTTAAAGGTATCCTATTTACTTAAAGGAAGTATTCATATTAAAGATTTTATTTAATGCAGAAAATTAAATACAAACTAAATGCACTATTGTGAGACAGTAGATGTGATGACTGTGTTCTTAACAATTTTTCTTTTGTTTTTTAGGATACATCTATACTTTTTATTATAAAACCATTCTTTTGGCATCAAGGGGTTAGAGTGATAGCAAAATACTGTGAGTGTGGCATAGCAGCTATAATGTGAGAATCGCATTCCCTTCTTTCTGAAACAAAATTTGTTACTGCATATCCTTTACATACAAGTTACCTGCGATCATTAATGCTGTAAATCCTGACATGTATACCACTTAGGGAGGGGTTGATGCTAACTGATTGGAGAAACAATGGTTTTTTATTTGGCTGTGTGGGGCCTTAGTTGCGGCATACAAACACTTAGTTGCAGCATGTGGGATCTAGTTCCCTGACTAGGGATCGAATCTGGGCCCTTTTCATTGAGAGCACAGAGTCTTAACCATTGGACCACTAGGGAAATCCAACAATTGTTTTGATGTAAACTGTTTGGAAACCTTTGTTCATACAGTGTGGCTTGAAACAATTTGGCCTTCTGATGGCACGAAGGTAAACCTGAGCGTTGAGTCTCACTATGCCACTTGTAAAATGATTCTGGGATGTGATTTCATTATTTTTAAGGCTATGGATTAACACAGAATTTAAAAAGTAATGTAGAGATTTGGGGGAAATACTGGGAATAAACATTCAGGGACAGCCCCACACCTAGATATCCTCAGATTCTGGTTTGAGAAGCATGTGGTCCATACTGTTCCCTTGAGTGTTAGCTTTCTGAATGATGGACTGACCCCAGCTCAATGGAAAGCAATGAGAAAAAGCTTCTGTATCTACATACTCTACATCTATCTCCTTCACTGGGAGAGCAGCAACACTGAGTTTCACCCCTGGATCAGGAAGCCAGGAGGAGTGCTATGGGAGTGAGACAGGAGCTGGGAGATGAAGGCTGGCGGCATCTCCAGGGTGCATCTAACGGACCCAAATGTCAAAGGATACCATTTGGTCTGCAGCTGCATAGACGAGAGGGGTATCTTCACTCACCACCCCCAAATCAAAGAACAGATGGAGTTTTGACTTGAAGAGGCAGCATAGAGGCATCTGAACTTTATTGTATTTGCTTTTTTTTAATTAACATTTTTCTTAACTGAGCTGGAAGTGGTACTTCTGTTTGATCACTTGGGAGGCCCTAATCAACGCGCACTCAGCACCACACATTCCTCTGTGGCGTCTCTGATTAAAGTTAGCTGTTGTTTATACCACCCTCAACCCAGTGGCTTGCTCACACCTGAAAAGTGCCCTTGGCTTCCTCAGCCTAAAGTTAGGTGCACCACTTTGAAGGCCCTGTAAGCAGAACTGAGCCAGAATGCAAGAAAAAGCCCACAGCTCCCTCCCTACCTCTTCCAATTCCCAGGGGCCTCCTAGTTGCCACTGCAGTCTGGTCCCTGGGTCCATAGATCTTTTGGCTTCAGGATCACACTCCCCAGGCCTGGCTTCTTGCCTCTGCCATCTTGTCCCATTGCAGCTCTTCAATTTCACATCTTCCTGCCTCTGGCAGAAAACCACCACTGCGGCCACTCAGGTTTCCTAAAGCACATCTTCCATGTCTTTGGTCATGCTATCCCTCCGCTGAAACATTCTTTCCCCCTCTTTCTGTTTGACCAACACAGCTCCAAGAAGCCTACCCGTGAACTCTCCTTCCCACTCCAAGGCTGCATTGGGTGTCTCTATTCCATGCTCCTGTAATCCCCCATTCTGTTATGACCATCTTCTTAGACGGCTGGCCCTCAGCATCCAGAACAGTGTCTGGCATGTAGTAGCAAGTACCTGATATGTGTCTGTTGAATGAGTGAATGAATGAATGAATAAAAAGCTGTCTTGATCTAAGAGGCCCCACCTTCCTGGCCATGTATCTAGATCTTTCAAGCCAGGTATGGAGAATCCACCTCATTCTGGTCTATTTCATCTCTCTATCAAGCATTCAGGTCCATTACACAGTCTTACCTTCATAAGAAATATCCTTCTCTATTCACCTTTGCTCTCCTATAACTAAGTACATTTGAATAATGATGAAAATAACCACAAAAATAACAATCCCATCCATTTATGTAGCATTACATATTTTAGATAGTTTTAATGTGAATTATCTTATTTAATGTTATAGGTTTTAAAATGCCTATTTAATTTAAATAAGTGGGAAGTCATTATTCTGCTTCACGGAGCAGGAATCATTTGAGGTCCAGGAAGGTTAAAGTGAGTATTCCAGTTAATATTGGAAGCCATGTTTTATGGTTCCTTATTTTGGTTTTATTTCTTTTTTTTTTCTTCTTCTTTCATTGTTCAAAAAATTATTTATGTTTAATTGGAGGATAATTGCTTTACAGTTTTGTCTTGGTTTCTTCTGTTCCGCAAAACAGCAGAAATGTGTACAACATGAATAAGATATAAGCAAAGGAATCACACCACGCTGATGAATTGGAGATAGGTTTTTAGCATTCTGTCACCTAATGTGGGGTTTCCCTGGTGGCCCAAATGGTAAAGAATCTGTCTATAAGGCAGGAGACCTGGGTTTCCTGGGTCAGGAAGATTCCCTGGAGAAGGGAATGGCCACCCACTCTAGTAATCCTGCCTGGAGAATTCCATGGACAGAGGAGTTTGGCGGATTACCGTCCATGTGGTAGCAAAGAGTTGTGAATTACTTATTTGGATCATTTCTATGAAAGTGCTGACTTTGTCAAATACAAAGACTACTTTAAAAATTACATATACATATGTTTATTCTCTTTTTCAAATTCTTTTCCCATTTAGGTTATTACAGAATATTGAGCAGCCTTCCCTGTGCTATACAATAGGTCCTGGTTTGTTATTTATGTTAAATATAGCAGTGTGTACATGTCAATCCCAAACTCCCAATCTATTGCTCCCCCCGATACTTCCCTCCTGGTAAGTTTGTTTTCTAAGTCTATGAATTTGTTTCTGTTTTGTAAATAAGTTTATTTGTGCCATTTTTTTTTAGGTTCTGCATATAAATTACATCATATGATATTTGTCTTTCTCTGACTTTACTTAGTGTGACAATCTCTAGGTTCATTCATGTTGCTGCAAATGGCATTATTTCATTCTTTTTAATGGCCAAGTAATATTCCTTTGTATAAATGCTCCACATCTTATAAGATCACTTTTATCAGCTTAAAAAAATCTTTATAATGGAAAATTTGGCACAAAACAAAGTAGAAAAAAACTATAAGGAAATCCTATGTGTTCATTACCTAGCTTGCTAACATTTACCAAGCTGGTTTCATCTATCTACCCATCCTCTTGTAATTTTTTAACATAATCAAACACCAAAGTCATTATCCCAACTAACAAAATTAACGATAATCCAATAATATAACTAGTGCCCAGACTGTGTTCAAATATCCCTAGTTACCTAAAAAATTTTCTTTTCTGTTTGTTTCAGAATCCAGTCAAGGTTCATACATTGCATTTAGTTGATACCTCTTTAAAACTGTAACATCTCTCCCACTTGCATTTTTATTATGTTATTTATTTGTTGAGGAAACCAGATCATTTCTCTACTAGATATGCTAAGAGAGGAGAGAAAGTAGTATTATACCAAATGCTCAATTAAAACCATGAAAGGCAGATAGAAAGTGGAAGACAAAAATACAAAGAAAAAAATTCAACAAGGGCAACAAGTAGAAAATGGTAAAAACATGGTAGTTATAGTAATAATCATTTTGAATATCAGTGGTCTAAATGCACAACTGAAAATCAGAAATTGTTAGAGTGTATCAAAAAGCAAGATCCCACTACATATTGTGTATGAGAAATCCACTTTATATATAATGACATTTATAGATTAAAGGTAAACAGATGAAGGGACTTCCCTGGTGGTTAAGTGGTTAAGAACCTACCTTCCAATGCAGGGGACGCGAGTTTGAATCCTGGTTGGGGAACTAAGATCCTACATGCTGCGGGGCAACTAAGGCCGCATACAGCAATGGAGATGCCTTTGAACTGCAACTGAGACACAAAGCAGCCAAATGAATAAATATTTAAAGAAAAGTAAATGGATGAAGAAAGATATATCATGCTAACATGGTTTTCTGGGGGAGAAAAAAAAACTATCAGGAAATAACTAGAACAGCAGCAAAACTCTGAAGGGTTGACCCCTGGATTTATCTCTCTCGAATAAAGATCAGTGGAAGACTGCCCCACCTGGGGGCTTTACCCTGAGGGTTCTGACAATCTTCAAAAAGGAGGAGACAACATCAACCAATACTTGGATCAAGTAGACAGCAACATACAGTGTTCCTGCAAACTTCTACCTAACATCCACAGAGCAAAATCTAGATTTCCAAAGCCACACATGATCAGGTTTTAATTTGTATTTCTTATTCTTTTTTTTTTCATAGCACCTTATTCTTTCCTCTTAACTAATTTAAAAATCTGCTCACAGTTACTTGTTAACCCTTAACTGTGATGGTCATAGGCCCCTGTCTTCATACTGCTCTTTGCATTTTATAGTATAATATCTGGCTCGAGATTTGGCCAAAGTACACAATAAAACCAACAGTTGACTTTATACTCATTTTTCTTTGGTTACCATCCATCTTTCTTCAGCACCAGCCCTTTGTAATGAATCACTTTGTTTCCTCAATCATTTTTTGACGTTTTAGATGGGAAACATCAAAAAGGGCCAAAGAGCTAAAAATCTAAGACTTGCTGTCATGTCATACCTTGGAATGAAATTTCCTATTTCCATGGAAACAAGACCTGGGAACTTTTATGGGAACTGGCCTATGTAACTGAATGTTCCCAGAAACAGACATTGGAAACGGACCATGAAACATATGGGCCCGGGTACCATAAGCATTTGGGAGTTGCCTTACATTTCTAGACCCTTCCAGAAAGGCTCATGACTTAAGCCCAGTTTCTTGCTTTTCTGTTTCAAATCAACCTAATGATCTCTTTTCTATAAATCTCACTGGCTCATGCCAAATCACTCTTGTCAAGTACTGCCAAAACAAGATTCAATAATTTCATAGGGATATTTTGGCTGATTTCTGATCATTGGGAGGCTCCCAATAGCTAGGATTGGATTTGTGAGCAAAAAGCCTACAACTCACAAACCAGATGGGGATTTGTTATCCTGAAAAACTGTTGCCTGCCTTCCAATAGTCTCCGATATCACCCAGAATTTGCATCTGCCCATCCATTTTCCTTCTTGGAAAAAGAGATATTTAGATAACTCAAAAAACTGAGCCTTGATTTGATAGCCCAAATCTTAATCATTAAGGAAAATTCTGAACTATTTCCTTTTTTTCTTCCAGCCTCCTTATTTTATGTCTTAAATAAAGGCCCTCAAATTCTGGAAATTTATTCATTCATTGTTGAGGAAGCTGGATAATCTGCTAAGGACATAGAAGTCCTGACCCAAGAAGGCTGTAAGTTTGGACTGATGGTAATTCACAACAGAGAAGCCCAGATATAATATTGGCCTTTCAAGGTGAAACATGGACTATTGTGGGCCAAAAATGTTGTGTTTAAATTTCTAGAGATTTGGGAAACAAGCATAAAAAATAGGAAAGTAGATAATTTAACTAATACATGGTTTTGTAAGCTGTTCCTTTCGGGATGGAATGTTTTCTGTTGGACATACTTGGCTCCTCACTTAGTAATGGACTGCAAACGCTGATCATAATTCCTTTCTTTGCACTAGTCTTGCTGCAGCGCTCAAATACTGGTATGCACTTGCCAGTCCATCAAAAGACCCAACAGATGACCAGCCAGCAAAAAGCAGTGTATCAGTTTTCTAGCACCATCACCGTAACAAATTGCCACCCATTCAGTGGGTCAAAACTACACAACTTTATCATGTCACTATTGTGTAGGTCAGAAGCCTGGGCTGCTCTGATTGGTTCTCCCGCTCAGTTTTCAGAAGACTGAAATCAAGGTATTGGCTGTCTGGACTCTTATTGTGAGGCTTTGGGAAGAATCTGCTTCTAATAACATTCAAGTTGTTGCCAAAATCTAATTCCTTATAGCTATAAACCAGAAGGTCCTGTTTTCTTTCTAACTGTCCCTAGAGACTACCCTGAACTCCTATGGGCCTCTCTCTGGTCCTTGCACATGAGGCCCTACATCTCAGAGCCAGCATAGGCATGTCAAACCCTTCTCACATTTGTAATCTTTCTCACTTCGCCTGCTGCTGCATCTCTTCTGCTTTTAGCTGGAGAGAGTTTTTAGCTTTTCAGGGCTCTTGTGATTAGACCAGGCCCACTACATAATCCCTGATAATCTTCCTACTTTGATATCAGTAACCTTAACTATAGTTGCAGTTTCCCTTGCCACGTGATATAACATACTGGTTCCAGGAACTAGGGTATGGCCATGCTTTGAAAAGCCATTATTCTGCCTACCAGAAACAGGAAAACCTGATACTTACAGAGGTAGAAATAGCTACAATCAGAATTTGACACGATCGTGTCACCTTAAACAGCACTATAGATCTGGGTTGATCACAACCTTAAAGGGTAATGGTTTATTTCCCACCTTAGACTGGAGAATGGCCATGGAGGACTAAGAATTGAGACACCCATGACCATAATCTCACCGCAAACCAGTTTATACAGCGCGCGGGCGTGCTCAGTCATGTCTGGCTCTTTGTGACCCCATAGACTGTATCCTGCCAGGCTCCTCTGTCCATGGAATTTTCCAGGCAAGAATACTGGAGTGTATTGCCATTTCCTATGCCAAGGGATCTTCCTGACCCAGGGATCAAACTCATGTCTTCTGTGTCTCCTGCATTGGCAGGCGGATTCTTTACTGCTGAACCACCAGGGAAGCCCAATTTATGCAGCAATGGTTTTCTTATGCACACAAACAGCTCTTTTATTATACTAATAATTTGTTCACCTAAATAAAGAACTTGCTTATCAAACAAGAATGTGCCTACCAAGATTCACAGCAAGGCCCTATTTTTACTATGTCCACTAAACTTTATTACGTCAGGAACCCTGCATAATTTTGTCTAAGTCATTCCCTTCAAGTATCCACCTTAAATTCTTTAAGCCTAGACCCCAAAGTGCTAGAAATACTCCTTTTGACTGCCTCTCTTTTGGAACACTGCTAAGACCCTGAAAGATGGTGCTCTTCTTTCTGAAATAATAACTGTTTGTTCAACAGTTTTGTCTGATGGGCCCTGAGGGACACTTGACACTCCTGTGAACAGCCCATTTCTCCTGGATTCTTGAGAAGTGGAAGCGGGGTCCGGTCGGGAGGAGGACACAGCAGGGACTCAGGGCTCAGCCAATATCTGGAGCTTTCGCTTGCATCGTTGGTGAGATGGGAAGCCTGAGGGCCCATTTCTGCATAATCGTTAAAGCCCTGCCAAAAGCGCTGCCATCCTTTGACAGCTCTGTGTCAGAATCCAACTTATCAGCACAGCGCCAGGCGCTCTAGCCCAGGGCGAGCCTTCCAAGTCTGAGGAGAATGCCCTTGTGTAACTGTGTCCCCCAGGTGTGTAACTGTGTCCTCCAGGCGCAGCGCTGCTGCTCAAGTCTGGCTTCCCCACGAAGCTGGCTGAGTCTGAGGGAGGAAAATGAGGAAACAGTTCTGTCTTTGGGATGATACCCAATTGCTTCCCTGGGCTGTGAGCTTGAAGCTTCCTTAGTGTTCCCAACTTTACCCCCACAGGGAGATTCAGGCAAAAGTTCTAGTCGCGAGGATGGGGGTCTTAGGATGAGACCTGAGGACTTCTTAGAAGTCTGGAGGACATGGCTAGTGATAGCTGATGGAACTAAGAACTTGTCTTCTCTTCTGAGGACTAGGGGATGGAGGTTCTTTTTCAGAATGTTCAGATCTGGGGAGCAGGGACAGATAGGGGTGTGGATGAAGGGAGCAGGGATGGTTAGAAGCTTGACTTCTGTTTGTGGACTTATGACTACCCCCTAGAGAAGAAGAAATTCATTTTCCTAGTGGTTCATCACAAGGAAACCCATCTTGCTCATCTATTGTTAGAATGAAATTCTAGTCCCTTGTTCCAGGAGCCTTGGGCTGCTGCTCTGCTCACTGGAACGAAGGTGGGGCTCTGTGGTCCGTGCTTGTTGGGGCCAGTTCTGAGTGGGAGGAGCTGACAGGACATCCATGCCATGGCCACCACTGTGGTGTAGCCAGCCTCCTGGTGGCATTGGCTCTGAGCACCCTCTTCCTTACTCCTCCATTCCAGTATAAATATCCCAGAAAGGAGGAAGGAAGAATGCAAAGCAAACAGAAGTCCAGAGATCCTGAAGCTTCAGGGCTGGGACAGGCTGAGTTGTGTTCTTCCAAAATCCATCATTGAAGTTCTAATATCTAGAACCTCAGAATATGACTCTATTTGGAAATTGGGTCTTTAAGGAGGTAATTAAGGTGAAATGAAATTTTCCCCAGTGGCTCAGTGGTAAAGAATCTTCCTGCGATGGATCAGATGCAGGAGACCTGGGTTTGATCCCTGAGTGGGGAAGATCCCCTGGAGAAGGGCATGGCAACCCACTCCAGGATTCTTGCCTGGAGAATCCCCATGGACAGAGGAGCCTGGTGGGACACAGTCCATGGAGTCTCATGCACCAAGTCATTAAAGTGGGGCCTAATGCTGTGACTGGTATACTGATGAGAAGAGGGGATTTGGATACAGGCAAACTGATGGCTCAGAGAGTAAAGAATCTGCCTGCAATGCAGGAGATAGAGGAGACATGGTTTAGATCCCTGGATTGGGAAGATCCCCTGGAGAAGAAAATGGCAACCCACTCTAGTATTCTTGCCTGGGAAATCCCATGGACCAAGGAGCCTGGAGGGTAACAGTCCATGGGGTCGCAAAGAGTCAGACACAACTGACCAACCAAGCACTCACGTACACACAGAGAAGACCATGTGGAGATTCAGGGAGGAGGTAGCAATCACATACAAGCACAAGAGGAAGGACTCAGGAGAAGCCAGCCCTGTTGACACCTTGATCTCAGACTTCTAGTTTCCAGAAATGTGAAGCAATAAATTTCTGTTGTTTAAGCTGCCCAGCCTGTGGTCCCTTGTTCTGGCAGCCCAAGCACACTAATACAAGAGTTTGAGGCTGCGGGTGTCTGGAGGGGTTGGTGAAACTGAGGAGCATCATCAAGCTATCCGTTACTGCTCTGCTTGTAGTCTTTTCTTTGTTATAGTAACTTTTCTCCTTTCCTGTCTCCTGCTTTTTCTTTTGCCACTCTCTCCTTTTTATTACCAATGTTTCTACTTTGATATTGATATATGTGTTGTGGAGAAGGCAATGGCACCCCACTCCAGTACTCTTGCCTGGAAAATCCCATGGATGGAGGAGCCTGGTGGGCTGCAGTTCATGGGGTCGCTAAGAGTCGGACCCGACTGAAGGACTTCACTTTCACTTTTCACTTTCATCCCTTGGAGAAGGAAATGGCAACTCACTCCAGTGATCTTGCCTGAGGAATCCCAGGGACGGGGGAGCCTGGTGGGCTTCTGTCTGTGGGGTCGTGCAGTCACACATGACTGAAGCAACAGCAGCAGCAGCAGCATACGTGTTGACTGAGTTTCAGAAAACTGATCTATTCTTCGTAAGTCAGAGTAAATTCAAAAAAAAAAAAAAAAAGAAGGAAAGAAAGAGAAGGAAGAAATAAAGCAATAAGAGAAAGAAAGGGAAAGGCTAAATACCACCTACAGTTACACTTAAAATATAACATAAAGCTTCCTTTTGACTGTAACTGTGAGCCCTGGCAGTGGAATGGGGATGGGGAGAATGCATAATTAGGTGGAAGAGTAGCAATTCTGAAGTGTTAACAGAACATTTTTGCTGGTGGAAACCTTAAACCCATCAGATCCAACTTTCTTGCTTCTGAACTGTTGACAGGCTTCCCCTCAGATGGCCCACTGAATTTTTCTTCTCTCATATAGCTTGGTTGGAGCTGCATTGGTAGGTAATGGCATTTGGAGGTACCAAGCCAGGTTAAAACAATAGAGATGCTCCTGTCAATCAGGGCAGTCATTCCTCCAATAGCCCCACTTTTCTCTGGACCTTCCTGTATCACTGATGTGCTTGCTCTTAGTGTATCTCAAGAGGGGACAGAAAGGGATGAGAGGATTTGGGTTCACCCAAGTGTGAGGTTCCCCCTTTACAACTTCCCCACCAGCTGGAGCAGGAAAACAAGATGGTGCATTCAGTAGGGTCCAGAGGTCCTTCAGTTGACTCTGATGGAGACCAACATCACCTCTGAGAATCCCTCCCCTGGCAGAGTGGCCAAATCTGAACCATTCCGAACCAGGGCAGGCCAGCTGTAGACTGCTCATTTGAAGTCAGTCCTCACTTCTTCTGGGTATCCCCTCAGTGCCAGCTTTCTAAGCCCACACTGACTCTATCATATAAAGATCAACTCCTTGTCCACTTCCAGGGACTCCCTTTTCTTCTTACTTGACTTTATTCACCTGACATTTTATGTGTGTGGAGTTTTCTTGGTTGTTGATAATTTAGTGAGGTGGATCAGGTTCCCTTACTGGAGGTAAGTTCCAAGAGGGCAGGATCTTTGTTATATTTACTGCCATATCCCTACAATATGCCTGGGGTATAGTAGTCAGAAATGTTTCCTGAATGAATGAAGTAACAACACTAGGACGTTTACTCAGGTTATTATTTCAGGTAACCTTATGGACAGGTAATCTAAGGGAATCAGAAGCCCTGAAAAACCCCACTGCGGAAATCCATTTCCCCTTAGTCCATTGCAGGGGAGAAAAGGGCTTTCTTTAATTCTTTTAGGGTCCCTGGCTGGGTCTAAAATTTAAACTAAGACACATTAACAGGAGAAAAGCATACACATTTTAGCGAATGTTTACAGGTACATGGGAGCTGTCACAAGAAAATGAAGACCTGAGTAAGTGATCAGAGTAAGAAGCTTTTATACTTTTAGACAAAGAAACAATAAATTTGTGAAGTATTGACAAGACAGAGGGGTTTGGGTAGGGTTAGTATGTGGTGAAGAAGTAACTAGGAAGTTAAGAGTTAGTTTGACAAGGCTTGTATGTGCAGGTTTCTCAGACCTCAATTCCCCATTTCAGGTCGTAAGAGTATCTTCCTTCCTCCTGGGACAGGGAGAGTACTTTTCATATGGGAATTTAACAACCTGTTTCAGAAAAGAAGGGTTGAGTATGTGTTAGAATGACTTGATTCTGCTGTTTTCTTAGATGTTTTCAGCTTAAGGTATTTAATATGCCACTGTACACACAGATAGTGTATACTGAAACCCATTACCACTCTGTACATGACTATGCAGGTGAAATCAGGTTAATTTAGTAATAGTAATCTGTGATTCTTTATTTGAAAAATTTGAAGACAATTTTTTTTAGTGTTAGTAAAATTATGTTTATTTTCATTGTTTACCCCTTGAGTCTCAGCTGCAACTTTCCTGCCATTTTAGAGAATTTACCAAGTCACAGGACTAATAAAAAGCAGCATCAAGATTGCACCCTTACCTCCCCACCACCCAGTGCTTTTTCTGCCCTGTGTCAGGAGCCCAGCAGCGCTACAACTTCCCCATCCTACTTCTTAGATGATGGTGGACCCAGGGGCCTAGGCAAACCATCAGTCTGTTCTTTCTTTCTACAAAATATTTTTTTTTAACCTCTACTAATTGTTCATTAATAGAAACTAGAAAGTTTCTAATTTCTAGAAACTAGGCCTGGATTTTGTGAAGCAAGTCATAAAATACAAAATGAGGCATTTTGAGTTTTAATATTGTACCCAACTGGAAGGGTCTCATAGGCAGTGGGAGGTAAAACACTCAGGAGAAAGATTAATCTTGAAAATGGACAGTGGGCAGGATCCTTCCGGAAGGTGATGGATTTATGGGAACAAGTATGCTTTCTACCTGTGAAAGTCTGAAAAATCATCATCACCTTAAAAAAAAAATTCCAAGGGCAATATTTTGTTTTATTTAAATATTTATTTATTTTATTTTTATTTATTTGGCTGCGTCAGGTCTGAGTTGCAGTACACAGGCTTTGTTGCTACACAGTGGGCATGTGGGATCCTAGTTCTCCGGAATAGGGCTCGAACTCACATCCCCTGCATTGCACATTGTCTTAACCACAGGACCACGGGGCCAGGCCCAAGGGGAAGATTTTAAAAGTTATTTTGAATATCAGGTAATTTCTAGACCAGTTCAAAATAAAAGCTAAACAAAACTCCAGGCCATTTTGAGAGTTACCATGCTCACCTCTTCACCCCTTCTAGAGCAATCTGTACCCATCTGCAGGGTCCAGCAGAGGAGACCCAGCCTGTTAGGTGGGTGGTCAGATTTCCTCGCAAACAGGAGACTTATTCCATGCCCAGGCTCTGTGTGAACAAGCGTTCTCACAGAGACCAGAGAGGTGGGCATGAGGCCATAATCTTAACAAAGATTCAGGGAAGGGAGATGCTTATTTGAACCACAGATTAGGGGGATTTTAAGATCAACATTTATGCCCCTTCCAAGGTGAGCTTAGGGCTACTGAACTGAGAGCATGGGCTGTCTGATGTGCTGGGACGGTTCAAGGTTTCAACCACTGGAGGCCTGGAGGCTGAGCAATGAGTGATGGAGAGACATCCAAGGGTTCAGAGCAGGAGGAACCAAGGGCTCAGGGCCTGGGGGGGAAAGCCCTGGTCTGGGATGGAGGCAGAGGGTGTGAGGCGAGCAGAAGTAATGCAATTTAGATTAGGAGTAGGCCTTCCTACTATCAGGTAGCTTTCGCTGAACAATGACCACTGTTTGCCAATTAGGACCAATTAGCTTTCACCGATGTTTGCCAATTAGGAAATTAGGAACGGGGCGGAAACCCCCAGGAAAGTCCCGCGCACGTGAAAGTATTGACCAATGAAATTGCTTTGCAAACGTGTAACCAATCTGCTTCTCACCCTATAAATTTGTGTAACAGCTTGGGCTCGGGGCTCTCTGACCCGCACCACTGCGTTGGTTGCGGGCGGAGAGTCCTGGCTCGAGTCAGTAATAAACTTCCCTTCCTGCGAGTTGCATTGTCTTGGAAGCCTTCTCTCTTCCCACTCGGGGATTCGGACATCGGGCATAACATTTGGGGGCCGTCTGGACCCTTTACTGGGGATGAGAACAGCTTCAAGGACATGAGGGGAAGGATAGTAGATAGCACCGGTGCTCAGGGAAAACTCAGGGGGCCCAAAACCCAGCGCTGTGTTGTCTCTGTCCGTGTGTTTGTCTTTGGCTCTCCGTGTTTGTGTGTGTGCCGGCATTGTTTCAGGCAGGACAGGAATCCAGAGTAAAACCGGGGCTCTGCTGTAAAGCAGGGAGGTATCTGGCACAGGAAAAGCCCAGAGTAATTCCGGGGCCCTGCTGCAAAGCAGGAAGGTATCTGGCACAGGAGAAAGCTTTCTCTAGCCGGCGTAAGGCCGAGGCCAGCAAACGCACTGGAAGGCAGCCGGCTCTGTGGGAAGGAGACTTCCTCTCCTGATCCCAAGTCTGGTCTGGTCAGGGGGCCCGAAAACCCAGCGCTGTGTTGTTGGCTGACGTTTGTCTGTCTGTGTGTTTGTCTTCGGCTCTCCGTGTTTGCCCGTGTTTGTGTGTGTGCCGGCATTGTCTCTGGTTTTTAATTAGACTCTTTTCAGGCAGGAGTTTCAGTGAACAGGCGAATGGTTGTGGGGCAATTGATGAGTCCCGGCCAGGGCTACACTCTGGCGGACTCTGAAGGCCCTACAATAAGTGAGCCTCAGTAACTAGAGCCCAACCAGGTGAAACTCTCCTTTCACTACGATTGTCAGCAGCTGTTGCAGGAGCAAATTCTGGCAGAAGCATGGAAACGGGTCCCAGGGGCCGACGGGAGGCCAACCACTCAGCCTCATCTCGTGGACAAGGGGTTTCCTCTGTTGCGGCCTAACTGGGATTTTGAGCGAGCGGAAGGTAGAGAGCGTCTCCGAGTGTACCGCCAGACTCTGATGGCTGGCCTGCGGGCCGCAGCAAGAAAGCTGACAAATTTGTAGTAAGGCAAGAGCCCACTGAGAGCCCGGCAGCCTTCCTAGAGAGGCTAATGGAAGCTTTCAGGACACCTATGGACCCCTAAGCTGAGGAGTCAGCGCTGCAGTTCCGTTAGCATTTGTAAATTAGGTAGCCCCAGATATTAGGAAGAAGTAAAAGGTATTTAATAATAGGGAGACCCCAGAAGAAAGGGAAGAACGAATTCGACGGGAGGAAAGAGAATTAGCTGAGAAGATCAGGAAGGAAGACAGAGAATATAGAACGAGGGAAAACTGGAAGAACCAGAGGGAGCTAGCCCAGACATAATTAAGGGAACCTCAAGACCCCTGAACGGGAGAAAAACAGAAACCAAAAAGGCAGGCCCTAAAGAAAGATCAGTGCGCCTACTGCAGAGAACAGGGGCACTGGAAAACCGAGTGCCCTAAGAGGAACCTGAGGAGAGGTACGACCCAGAGACAGAGAATCTCCCCTGGAACTCGAGTTCTATATGCGGGGGAAGACAGTGACTAGGGGAGTCAAGACTCGGCACCCCTCCCCGAATCCTGGGTAACCATGCATGTGGAAGGGAAACCCGTTGGCTTCATGGTAGACCAGCTTGGTGCAAGGAGCCACGGGGACAAAAAGATATTAACGAAAAGTAGATCTGGGGACCCACCAGGAGTCCCATTCATTTTTGGTGATACCAGAATGCCCAGCCCCTCTACTTGGAAGAGACTTGTTGTGGCCGATGGCATTCCCTGTGGATAATTGCAGTCATGAGGAACCGGAAAATTCTGCTGAAGATTACATGTTAAATCTGAGGTGTTGGGACCCTGAAAATCTGGATCCTATTAGCCTGTCAAATGTAGGCTTTGTACCTCTCTATGCTGGAGATCAGACCCAGAAAGTTCTTGCTCTTTTTGCACCTGAGGACTCACTCACAGCTGTGGCACTTTATCTTCCTGATCAGTGGTGGGCTATTGATGATATTGTGAAAACATCTGTCCCTTCTAGAGAGAGGCTTAAGCAGGTGAGAACCCTTGGGGAGAGAGTGGTTAAAACAGGAAATGGAGAGAAATGAGATCCTATTCCTGTGTCATAGCAGTACTGATTATGCTAAGATTCTGTGGAAGAAAGGAGAGGCCATTGGGTTTTCCTACAGAGCTGGGAGAATGATCCCTAGCCTTAAGGGATGAATAAATACCCGTTGGCCTGGGCTGAAACGGCAGGGATGGGACTGGCCAAACAGAGACATCTGGTCATCATCGAGCTAAAGGCCGGGGCAACTCCTGTGAGGGTGAGACAGTACCCCATGAGCCAGGAAGCTCGGCGGGGGATCACTCCCCACATTTGATGTCTCATGGATGCTGGAATTCTCAAGCGGTGTCAATCCCCTTAGAACACCCCCTTACTGCCGGTGAAGAAGCCGGGGGGACAGATTACCTGCGAGAAGTCAACAAATGGGTGAGTGACATACACCCCACTGTCTCTAACCCGTATACCCTCCTGAGCAGTTTGCTTCCTGAGTACACTTGGTACACTGTGTTGGACTTGAAAGATGCCTTTTTCAGCCTACCCCTGGCGGCCCAGAGCCAGGAGATATTTGCCTTTGAGTGGACCGAGGGGGAAGGCCAACCAGTAATCCCACAGAGGGTCAAGAGGCTCTGAGTGAGGACCTCTACGAATATCGGACTTGCCACCCAGAGGTCCTTCTGCTACACAATTAATAGCCTGGCAAGAGGGCACCTGTTTGGGGTATAAGATCAGGCAGGGGCAAAGGTGGCTAACCCAGACCATGAAGGCCCAAGACCCCCCGCCAGGTGAGAGTTTCTGGGGACTGTTGGATATTGCAGACTGTGGATCATGGGGTTTGCTGAGAAGGCCCGGCCCTTGTATGAGGGAAGTAAAGAGACCCCAAACTGGACTTGTACTGAGCCAATGAAACAGGCTTTCCAGACACTCAGACGGGCCCTACTAGAAGCCCCAGCCCTTGCCCTGCCTAACCCAAATAAGCCATTCCAGCTGTTTGTAACTCCATGATTGCAGTGAGATACTGGCTGAGGCCCTGGTGGCACGAAAAGACTTAACTGATGTACCCCTAGACAACAGTGAGCTAGTATGGTTCACCGATGGGAGCAGCCATGTAAGAGATGAGCAAAGGAAAGCTGGAGCCGCCGAATATGGCTCCGTGAAGTTTTATGCATTGTGTGGCTTTGGTGGGGTCTTAAGTTGTGGTCTGACACACACTGCTGCTGTTCCTCTGGATTTGGTGAAATGCCGTATGCAGGTGGACCCATAGAAGTACAAGGGCATTCTTAATGGATTTTCAGATACACTCAAAGAGGATGGTTTCCGTGGTTTGGCCAAAGGATGGGCCCCGACCCTCATTGGCTACTCCCTGCAGGGGCTTTGCAAGTTTGGCTTTTCATGCTTGGAGAGAATGCCTATCTGTGGCGCACATCACTGTATTTGGCTGCCTCTGCCAGTGCTGAATTCTTTGCTGACAATTAACTTGGACCCGCCTCCCACAGGGGTTCAAGAACTCCCCTAATGAGGCTCTGAGTGAAGCTATGGAAGCTGCTAAAGTTCAAATTCAAACCCAACCAGGTTATGGTAACACTCTGAGGGATGCAGCTCCCAAAATGTATAAGGAAGAAGGCTTAAAGGCATTCTACAAGGGGGTTGCTCCCCTTTGGATGAGACAGATACCATGAAGTTTGCCTGCTTTGAATGTACTGTTGCCGATTCCGTGGTGTCTGTGTTGAATAAGGAGAAGGGTAGCAGTGTCTCTCAGATCCTCAAGAAACTTGGATTTAGAGGTGTATGGAAGGGAATCATCATGATCGGCACTCTGACTGCACTACAGTGGTTTATCTATGATTCTGTGAAGGTCTACTTCAGGCTCCCTCGCCCTCCTCCCCCTGAGATGCCAGAGTCTGAAGAAGCAGCTTGGGTACACTCAGTAGATAAATGAAAGCAAATATGGACTGAATCTGCGTGTTGATCAGTGTTTGAGGAAAATACAACTGGACGAGAGATAATCCAGGCTTGTGAAGCGTGAACGAGGTACCGAGGGGAAGAGCCAGGGCAATAGATTTCACTGAGGTAAGGCCAGGCAAGTCTGGTAGATACCTTCTCAGGGTGGGTGGAAGCCTTCCCTGCTAAGGGAAAGACAGCAATAGTGGTTGCTAAAAAGATCTTAGAGGAAATGGTGCCTAGGTATGGGCTGCCGATGACTATGGGCTCTGATAACAGACCTGCCTTTGTGAGCCAGATTGTACAAGGGCTGGCCCAAGCTCTGGGGACGAAATGGAAGTTATATTGTGAATATAATCCCCAGAGCTCAGGACAGGTTGAGAGAATGAATCAGAACGAAGTTGGCAATAGAGACTGGCGGGGACTGGGTGACCCTCCTTCCCTTCGCACTCTTTCAGGCATGTAACACCCCTTATAAGCTGCCCTTTTGAGATTCTCTATGGAAGACCCCTCCTGTGTGTATTAGAACCTAGATGGAAAGGCCCTTATGCTGTTTTCCTTACCACTCCTACTGCTGTAAAGGTCGACGGGACTGGACCCTGGGCTCACTGCAATCACGTGCGGCAAGCCACACCGGAAGAACAGGAAAAAGCGCGAGTAGAATGGAAGACGAGTCCTCACCCGTCAAATCCTTTGAAACTGAAACTCGTCTGCCAGGAGGTCTCCTAATTCTCCTGCTGATTATTGCAGGAGCTGAAGCTGTGTAACCTCTTGTGATGGGCCCCGGGAATGGGACGTAGGAAACAGAGATTTGGTAGCCCAGAGTGTGGCGCAACCCGCAGGGCCAAGTACCTCAGATATGGGTGAACCAAGCTTTACTATCTCTGCAAGGCCAAGGGCTTTCCTCCCTATGAGCTGCTGTAGATGACTTGCTTTTTCTCCAACAGGGTAGGGTCTGCGAGGTTTCTATGCAGACCATACAAGAGTGGTAAGAGAATCAATCAGTCATTTAGAGAAGTCTTTGACTTCCTTGTCTGAGGTGGTCTTGATTAGAAAGAGAGAACGGGAAGCCCAGCAGAGATGGTTTGAGTCTTGTTTTCAACTACCTTAATTTCCACCCTCCTGGGTCCACTTATAGTGTCAGCGGCCCAAGGTGGAAAAGAGGAAGATTCCTCTACTTGAACGACAGGGGGGAATGTGAGGCGAGTAGAAGTAACGCAATTTAGATTAGGAGTAGGCCTTCCTACTATCAGGTAGCTTTCGCTTAACAATGACCACTGTTTGCCAATTAGGACCAACTAGCTTTCACTGATGTTTGCCAATTAGGAAATTAAGAACGGGGCGGAAACCCCCAGGAAAGTCCCGCACGCGCGAAAGTATTGACCAATGAAATTGCTTTGCAAACGTGTACCCAATCCGCTTCTCACCCTATAAATTTGTGTAACAGCTTGGGCTCAGGGCTCTCTGACTCGCACCACTGCGTTGGTTGCGGGCGGAGAGTCCTGGCTCGAGTCAGTAATAAACTTCCCTTCCTGCGAGTTGCATTGTCTTGGAGGCCTTCTCTCTTCCCGCTCGGGGATTTGGACATGGAGTCTCACCCATGAGGGTGGGGCTGAAGTAGCCACACCTGGACAGGGTGCGGGGGTGAAGCTGTGTCAGCTGGGAGAGAACCTTTGGATTGCCTGCCCTGCTGTGGTCACCCAATCTAAAAATGCACTCTTTTAAGAATGAGCTGCGTTATAAATAATTTATTTTAGGAATTGGTTATGCAGGAGTTGATCTTAGAGAAAATTAAAGTATTTCACTGAAAAGTGGTTAGTCTAATGACAACGGGTAGCCGCGTCCTCAATGAGCATAAAAAAAAAAAAATCAATGGGACAGAAATGAACTATTTTCCATTCATTGATTTTGTTGCCCTTCAGAGTCACATCCACTCACTCAGTTACTTTTTATGCTTTTTGGGGCTCCTCATGGGGAGTCCCATCAACATGGAGGGCACCTCAGAGACACAAGGGGCCTAGGGCTTCTCCCCAGACAAGGCTCCGGTGGTTAACCAGGCAAAAGTTGGCCAAAAGCCCACCACTCTGCCCTTGTGAGCGGGAGACACAGACATTGCACCACTGGCTTCTGCCCCAGCTTTGGCTTTGCTGCTGCTGCTCTGTCGCATTATCTCCCCCTAAGCCAGCACTGTGCGTGTTTTTTCCCACGCCCGGGCTCTGGGTGGCCCCGGGTGGTTCTGGGTGGCCCCGGGGGGCTCCGGGTGGCTGTGTATGGCATTGCAGTCCCTGCCATCCACAGCCTGCTCTCAGCTGGTCCTCACTGTACTCCTTGGCAACCCTTCCTCTTTTGCATGCAGGCTCCCTCCACAAGATTTACGGTAGCTGTTCCAAGTTTTTCTCATTCTTCATAACCTCCAGGTCTAGTCTATTTCTGTCGAACTTGGGTAAACCAAGACCTTGTTCTTTAAAAAAAAAAAAAAAGACCTTGAAAAAAAAAAAGACTTTCTTTACCTTTTTGCCTCCTTACTGATGCATCTCATCTCCATGATTCAGAGAAGATGAAGGCAAAGAGGTCCTGGGATATTGATTGCAAAAATGGCCTGAAGTCTTTCATCTGATATCTGTGCCTCTTGCAATGTGACTTTGTGGAACCACCCCCGCTCCCCTTGAATCTGGAATGGTTTTGTGACTTGCTTGGATCTCGTGCTAGTTTGAGGATGAGGCCTGAAGAACTTGCATGGGCCTCTAACTCGCTCTCTCAGAACCCCTCTACTGCAGTGAGAATAAACCCAGGAGAGCCTGCTGGAAGATGGGGGAGCAGGGAGAAGGAAAGGGAAGGTGTCCCAGCAGAGATCTCAGACCAGCCAATCTACTAGCCAACTCAGCAGCTGACCAACTGTGTCTGAGCAAACTTAGCTTAGACCAGTCAGGCCTGGTCCAGAAAACAGAACTGACCAAACTACATGTATCCCGCTGATACAGATGAAACAGATGAATATTTTAAGTTGCTGAGTTTTTAGATGCTTGTTATGCAGCAAGAGCTAACTGATGCAGGGAAGAATTTCCTTTATGGGCCTAATCTATTCCCAGTCTCCTCCTTTCCCATCTCTGGAAGACTCTGGCTCCTTTACTGCTCCTTTTTCCAGGAGCCTTTCCCCTACTGGCCGCCTCCTCTTTGTGTGCCTCGGGGGACAGCACACCACCTATTCCCAACTTCTTTCTTTTTTTTTTTTTTTAATTTTATTTATTTATTTGCTTTTGGCTGTGCTGAGTCTTCATCGCTGCGTGGGCTTTTCTCTAGTTGCAGCAGGCAGTACTCCCCAGCTACTGTGTGCAGGCTTAGTTGCGCCGTAGCATATGGGATTTTCCCAGACCAGGGATTGAACTGATGATCCCCGCATTGCAAGGCAAACTCCCAACCACAGGACCACCAGGGAAGCCCCTCTTCCAAACTTCTGCCTTCCTTCAGGTCTCCTTTTTATTGTCAAATTTTGTGAGAAAGTGGTGATTTCTTCTGATCTCTAGCAGAGTGGTCTCCCTCCTCAGCGTCCTCCTTTGAAGCTGTCCCTCAGAATGGGCCCCCAGGGGCCACTGACCAGGCCACTTTCTCTCCAGAGCATCAGTCAAGGTCACTTTCAGAGTCCAGGTTTGAAGGCCTTTCTGCGGCCTTGTCTCACACCCACAGTCTCCGCTGCAAGGCCCTCCCCTGCCCTTCACCCTTCATCCTGAGTGAGGGCTTCTCTGACCACCTTGTTTTTTCCCATTTCTATAACTGCAGACATCTCCAATTTTCCATCACATGCTTCTCTCTTGCAGTTTCATTTACTTTAGGCAAATGACTCACAAAGACAGTCTCAAACCCTGGCCTTAATTTCCATCATATAATTTTAAAGGTTTAACTGGACACTTTCACTTGGCTGTCTGGCTGTCACTTCAGACTCAGCATTTCTGAGATGCTCTTGCTTTCTCCTTTTAAAACTACACCCCCTTCTTTATTTGTACCACTTTCACTATTATTTTCCATCTCAGACCAACTTGAAGTCTTTGATTTCTCCCCTGCTCTCAGCACCACACAGTCTGTGTAGTCTTCATGGAGATGCACTCAGTTTTGTTTTGTCCACCATCAGCACAGCCACCTTGCTCATTCGGGAGGTTATAATTTCTGGGCCAGCCATCACAGGGGCCATCCATCTCCTCTCTCTACATCTCATCTCTTCACCAGCAACTCACCCTGACATCCCAGCCAAATTATCCTAGAACATCTATTTCATTGTATTATCCTTCTTCTTCAAAACCTTCCATGGCACCTATTTTTCTTTCTCCACTGGATAAGCCAGGGCACTTCCTTGGAGAGCTATTCAGAACTAAGCTATTGGGGTCCCCCTACTTGGGAGAGGGAGATGCCTAAAGATGTAAGCTGCCCCAGCTCCTCCTTTACACGAGGTCAGATTCTGAAGCTTTCATCCTATTAAACTAACCCTGGAATCCGAATCCCACAAATGAGGGTCTCAGTGGTGCCCTCTGAGCCGCAGTTCCCTGACCCCGTGATGTCTTCTCTGATTATGAGGCTCCTTCATGCAGGGCCCCCCATGTGTCCCACTTTGTCTGCATTCTGGTCTAACTTCTCCCTTTCCCCATAATCTGCCTGCATGATGGGTGGATCTCCCCTGCCCTTAAGATCTAGCTCCTATTTCTTCTGCCTGCCACCGCAGGCCCTGTGGAATTGCAATGCCTGCATCAAGATGGCCCTCCTTCCCGGAATGTGTACGCTCTCATCACTGCCTCTCCCTGAGTGCCCGCCTCCACGGAAGGAGCTCATTTTATGAATCGTCACGTCCTCCCTTGGCATCAGCTGCTTCTCTCTGCCCCACATTGACCCCACTGGGAAACGCATCTATTTTCTTTGATTCATGATCTTTGAGTGTAGAGCAGACTTTGATGTCAATTTGGAAGGTGCTTATTTACACGGCGGCATCCACATCTTCAAATGAAACAGTAGATATTTCCTGTTCTGAAAAGCTGGTTGGCCATCTGCCCCTCAGGCATTTTTGCAAGTTTCTTTGCCTCGCCAGGGCACCCATCCTCAGCCCTTACTCCAGGCTGGGCCCCTGGACCTTGAACTCATCTCGCTCTGTTTACATAAAGGCTAACAGAAGATGCTAGAGAAGAAAGGCTCATCCTTGGTTTATCCATATCTATCAGAGGCTCAGCAAAACAGAGAGCTTTTATTTAACCACACATACCCTCCTTGGAAAGCTGCTGCGGCTTAATTCTCCCTCCATCCTCTCACTGCCATGCCTCAGTTCTTTCCCAGATTTGAAGTTTACTCTGCTCCTTCTGGGGCTTCCCTTGTGGCTCAGACAGTAGAGAACCCACCTGCAATGCGGGAGACCTGGGTTTGATATCTGGGTCGGAATATCCCCTGGAGAAGGGAATGGCTATCCACTCCAGTATTCTTGCCTGGAGAATCCCATGGACAGAGGAGCCTGACGGGCTACTGCCCATGGGGTCTCAAAGAATCAAACACAACTGAGGGGCTACCACTTTCACTGATCCTTCTAGCCCCTTCCCTGATAATCCCATTCCTGATCATTCCAGGCTGGCTGCCACTATGGTTCTGAGAATTATCTGCTGCTATCAACTGTGAGAATGTTCTTCAAGTTCAAATCTTCTGTGTAGATCTGGGAATTTGGCCACCCAAATATGGACCTGCTCTAGGGCCCTGCATCTTTCTGAGGCAAGCTGGCTGGTGGAGGGGATCATTCCTCCAAGTCTGCAGGCAGAGTTCCCCTAGATTAATTTCCTGCAGGTCAAGAGCAATTTGGCTTCCTGCCTCTGGCACTTGACACGCTTGCATCCCTGGCAATGGGTTTAGAACATGGGCTCTCACCTCTGAGTCCCTGGCAGTGACATCCCCAGAAAGACACAGTGAATTAAGCTCTTTGGGGACCTGGGAACTTGGTGGGCTGGCTTCTTTCGGAGTGTTCTTATGACATAAGTGTACGTCTTTGCCTTGGACTTAAAATAGCCACTTATTTGGATGATCTCATTTAAAAAATGACTGCCACAGTTTGCAAGGCAAGCTGCAGCTTTACCATTCATTGCCGACACTGTCACAGTGACAGAGTGGGAGCCAATGGGGACTGTGGTATTTTCCCTACTTACACCAACTCCAGATCCTTGGCCTTAAAATGAACATTTCTAGCTGCTTAAATTTAGAAATTGGTGCTGGTTTTGCAAAGTGGGGGCTCCCAAATTGCACAGCAGAGCATGAGCTGAAAGTCTAGCCTACTAGCTGCAGGCAGATCACGGCCTCTGCACTTAGCTGGGAGCCAGTGATGGGGACTCGGAGCCCCTCCTTCGTCTTCGTTGGCTCATGACTGCTGGTGGGGAAGCCTAATGAATAGCAGTCGGGCACACAGTTAGTCTATTGTCTTCCCAGGCTCCCCACATGAGGAACAGGATGGAAGCCCTTTTCTCCCAGTCCCTCACACGTGGATCCATATTATGTTCCTGCTGTCTTTGTGACCCGACTCCCAGTTGGCCACTGAGGCTCCCTCAACATCACTGTGAAACAGACAATGATGTCATGGTCTGTGCTTATTTTGAATGGCTTCTTACAATTCTGCTCCCATCCCAGCACTTACACAGCTATTCTGCTGAGTGCTTAATCAGTAGGTCCAAGATATGAGCTAGAGGCCTGCTTGGAACAAAGGGACAACCCTGCTTCCTGGCTTTTTACACTGGATGTGTACCTCTGTGTGCCCCACGCCAGGCGCTCCTCCCTCTGCCTGCCTCCCTTTATCCCCAGAGCAATTCAATAGAACTCAATAAATAACAAGAGTTTACTAAGAACCCGCAGTGTGTCATCTGGTGCTAAAAATGTGCATCTCATTCTTTGCATTTTAAGAATAGAGTCAGCTGTCAGAAGCACTGAATGTCAGGTCCATCAGACTCTGCCCTTCATTTCACAGCCCAAAACACTGACAGAGAATGGTTTTGGGGGCCAGGAGCATGACTTTTTTTTTTTAATTTTTATTGGAATAGAGTTGATTTACAATGCTGTGGTAGTTTCAGGTGTATCTAACTTTTCTTGAAAAATCAGAAGATCTGACAACTAGGTCTGGAATTGAGTACAGATTTATGACCAGCACACTCTACCACAGTCCCCACTCTGACTAGATCCTTTCTGAAGGTGCCATGACAGACCCAGAATACCTGAGTTTGGGCATCCACCCCTCCCTCCTTTGTGACCCTTTCATATGCATAGGGATTACTCTGAATGCAACTTTGGGAATGTTTTGGAGACCTTTGTGTAGTGAGAAAACAAGCCTTGGCCACTCCAGTCCCTCTCTGGTTGATCTGAACTGTTTGCAACTAGTCCCCGAAGGTAAAGGTACAAAGCTTTATTCCCCCAGACTTCACTTAGGCCACTCCCTTCTGTGACAGCGTGACTTGACTTTTGGTTGAAAAATATATGTATGCATACACACACATGAATACAACAGACACACATATTCTTTTTTTCCCTCAACCAAAATGAGTAGAACTAGAAAGAAATCCTGCTTAATGAATAGTGGAGAGAGTCATACTGGTATGATGTCAAATTGATTTATCACATGAGCTGGTCGTCACCTTGGAAAGCTTATAGCTTGGTCTTTGGAGGCAGGAAGATCAAGGGTCAAAGTCCAGCTTTTACTAAATTATCAGTTGGGATGCAGGGAGAGCTAATAATCCTCCCAAGTGAACACTGACCAGGTGATGACCACTGTTCAAAGCCCTCTACACAAACCATTGCATTTCATCCACAAAACAACCAAGTGGGTAGATACCACAGCACTGGTTTCCCTGGGCAGTGATGGGGATTAAAGTCTGCAATGCTGAGAAGACCAACATAGTGCCTGCAAAACCACAGCTAGCCAACCCAGCTAGCCTTTGCACCATTAGAGTGGAACGTGAGATGGGAAAACTCTGATGGTGGTCGTAGGATGAGTTGCCACTGGGGCCTGGGGTGCTGGGGTCAGCTCCAAGACCCTGGAGAAGACAGTGGGAACTGGAGGTAGAGGCTGAGCTCAACTGGGCTCTGAGGAGGCCCTTGCTGTGTACTTTGCCTGTGTTGGAAGATGCTGGCTTGGTTTATCAATCTTCTCTGACTGCCATAGCAAAATACCATGGTTGGGTGGCTCGAACAACACACTTTTATTTTTTAACTTTTTATTTTATATTGGAGTACAGTTGGTTAACAATGTTGTGATACTTTCAGGAGTACAGCAGAGTGATTCCATTATGTGTTCTCCCATTTAGGAACAGCATACTTTTTTTTCACAGTCTGGAGTTCAGAAATTCAAGATCAAGGTGCAGGCAGTGTTGGTTTCTGGTGGGAATTCTTTTCCTGGCTTGCAGATGGCTGCCGTCTCTCTGTGTCCTGATGCTGCTTTTTTTCTCTGCATTTCTTCTTATGAGGACCCCTGTCCTATTGGATCAGGCTTCCCAGGTGGTGCTAGTGGTAAAGAACCTGCCTGCCAATGCAGGAGACATAAGAGATGTGGGTTCGATCCCTGAGTCAGGAAGATCCCCTGGAGGAGGGCATGGCAACCCACTCCAGTATTCTTGCCTGGAGAATCCCATGGACAGAGGAGTCTGGTGGGCTATAGTCCATGGGGTCGCAGAGTCAGACATGACTGAAGCGACTTAGCATGCAGCACGCCTATTGAATCAGGGTCCTACCTCTATGCCCTCCTTTAGTCTTAATTATGTCCTTAAAGAGGACTTCCCCGATGACTGGTGGTAAAGAATTTGCCTGCCATCTAGGAGCTGCAGAAGATGCAGGCTCGATCCCTGGGTTGGGGAGATTCTCTGGAGGAAGAAATGGCAACCCACTCAGTATTCTTGCCTGGAAAATCTCAAGGACAGAGGAGCCTAGAAGGCTAAAGTCCATGGGGTCACAAAGAGTGGACACTACTGAAGCTACTGAGCACGCATGAGCACGCATGTACCTCCTTAAAGACCCTGTCTCCAAGCACCATCACATGGGGCATTAGGGTTTCAGCATACACATTTGGGGGGACACAGACATTCAGCCCATCACACCTGGTGGTGCCAGAGACAGATCAGCAGTCAGCATCTACATGTGCTTGACCTCTTCAGACAGAAAGTAGTGGCGTACTTTTCTGGCGGTCCAGTGGGTTAAACCCTGTGCTTCCAATGCAGAAGTTGCAGGTGTGACCCCAATCCCTTGCTGAGGAACTAGATTCCACATGGTACAGTGGAAAAAAAGAAAGTTGTGGTTAAGAGCGGGAACTCTGAGGCCAGACTGCCCGGGTTTGTATCCCAGCTTTATCCCTTATTCTCTGCATAAACATGGGCATGTTTCTTAACCTCTTTGGCCTCAAGTTTCCTTATCAGTGAAATGAGGATAGAGATAGTCCAACCTCAGTAACTAATTGTGTAAATTGCGTGAAATAAAGCATATGAAGCAATGAGTACAGAGAAGGACATATGGTAAGTACTCTGTAAATGTTTGTCAACAATCTAAACCCAAGGAGATGGGTTGTTATTTACTCAAATCTGTTTTAACTGAGTATTCGCCCAGCCCATGTAGCTGCCTGGACCCATTTTAGATGGTGTGTGTGTGTGTGTGTGTGTGTGTGTGTGTGTGTGTAGGGAGGAGGCGACACAGATCAGTTTAAAGGCACAGGCCCTTCCCTCAATAACCCACAGTTTTCTTAGGGCAATTTGTACCCAGGAAACTATTAAAGAGGAACAAGTATATAGTTCAATGTGTAAGGCAATTTCCCTGATGTCATAGCCAAGGACTTTCTAGCTCTGCCAGGACAGGCCTGCTTGCATTTCACTGGGAAGTAAGTTCAACAGGACACACTTACAGTTGAAGAAATCTTGGCTTAGCCTCCCATCAGGATCTTGTAACCCAAATCCTCCCTTTAAGGAGTTTTCTGACTGGAAATTTCCCTTTTCTCACTTATTGTTTTGGTATTGACTTTTGCCTGTAGCTCCATAAAGATATTTCATTTCTATTCTAAATCTATCCAGGGAAGATGCCCTACATCCTTTTCTAACTCACTTTCTTATTAGGGCCACAGAGCAAGGCTGTTAAAAATCTTTCTAGTGCACTTGGTCATTTATTTCACTTTCCTTTTTCCAGGAGTTGAATCTCAAGTGTATTACAACCTTGGGCAATTTTACTTCTTGTTTCTTGCCTCTTACTCCCCCTGCCCCCCACATACCCCGGAAGCTTACTCCCCATCCATTATATTTCTAATTAATTAATTAATTATTTGAGCACTTATTGATAATCTGTAATGGGCCAGCAGGCATGCTCAGTAGTTCAGTTGTGTTTGAATCTTTGTGACCTATGGACTGTAGCCCTCCAGGCTTCTCTGCTCATGGGGTTTTTCAGGCAAGAATACTGGAGTGGGTTACCATTTCCTCCCCCAAGGGATATCCCCATTCAGGGATCAATCGTACATCTCTTGCATTGGCAGGTGGATTCTTTACCACTAGCACCACCTGGAAAGCCTGTAATGGGCCAGAGAAGGCAACGGCACCCCACTCCAGTACTCTTGCCTGGAAAATCCCATGGACAGAGGAGCCTGGTAGGCTGCAGTCCATGGGGTCAGGAAGAGTCAGACATGACTGAGCGACTTCACTTTCACTTTTCACTTTTATGCATTGGAGAAGGAAATGGCAACCCACTCCAGTGTTCTTGCCTGGAGAATCCCAGGGATGGGGTCGCACAGAGTCGGACACGACTGAAGTGACTTAGCAGCAGCAGCAGCATTGTGCTAAAAGGTGGGAACACAGAGAGGTGAATATGGCAGTCCTTACTCAGAATCTCACGGGAGATAGAAAAGGCAACAGATACAGGAGAGAATGACTAGGGGACTTCCCTGGTGGCTAAGTGGCTGAGACCCCATGCTCCCAATGTAGGACACCCTGTCTAAGGTTCCATCCTTAGACAGAGAACTATTAAAAAAATCCCTACATGCCACAACTAAGATCTGGCACAGCCTAACTAATTAATGAATTCTAAAAAGAAGAGAATGACAGGTCCTGTAATGGGTACTATGAGATACTGTGTGTGGGGAGGGAACATCCAAATGAAATCAAGCATTCAAGGAAGACTTCCTGATGAGCTGATGCTTGAGCTGAATTTTATGAGCAGTAGTTTGATCACCAAGGAAAGAAGCAATAGCAGGAGTCATTGTAATATGAAAGTTTGGAAGCGTAAGAGTTTAGATGGCTGCAGAAGATAAGCCTGAAGAGGTGGCCATGATAGTTTTTTGTTACTCATAGTAGAATGAACATCATTCTTATTTCTAGATGGGACAACCAAGAGGTTACCTCTGGTCACAAAGTTAGGTGTAGCAGAGCTGGCTGGAAGTTGGGGAAGTTGAGAATAAACCCAGAGCTAGAAGTGGAAGGAAAAAGGAATTCTCATTGCTTCTGCATTTCCATATTTCAGGATAGCCTTTCTTCCCTCCTAACTCAAATTCCTTGGCTTAGAAAAATTACCTTTTATTCTCTTCTGAGGACTCATGACACCTATATTATTACCCCAATTCACAGATGATGATCAACAAGGTTGAGGAACTTTCAAGCAACTGTTCCTGACTCAAGTCCCTCTGTAATGCCAACCAGGGCGCCTGTCTTTCTGGGGTTCTGGTCTCTGTGCTGTCGTTCCAGGCCAACCACTCACATCTCCTTCCTGCCTCCTGGAAGGATGAGCTGATTAACCCAGTGGTTGCCTATGTGATGGAGAAATGGTGCAGGGCCTCGCGTGTGGCAGCAGTGGGCTGGAAAGCCATGGCAACCTTGGAGAGGGGATCCGGGGCCCCTCAGCTTCCCCTGCTCCTCCGCCTTCCTGCCCCTGTTTGTTGTCTTCCTGCCTCTGTGTTTGTACGCCACCTCGTAATTAAGCAATCAGCTTTTTCTCAGTGATTATTCACAGTTTCAGCTGGCAAAAGTCCCTCGATCTTTGGCTCTATGCCTTCTAGTCAGAATGTCGCCCAGCGCACACACTGATCATCTAGAAACCCCTGGCTTTGCAGCCAGCTCAAGCAAAGTGCCCTCAGATGCAGCTCCCCTGCCTGGCCCAGCTAGGCTGACTGTGACCTGAAGCTTTTTCACAGGAAGTCAAGCTTTGTAGACTTTGTCACAATCTGCTTGTACCCACTGGATGTGGGGGTAGGGACAGCTGTCTCCTATTCTCATCCAGGAGGAGTTCAGCATGTAGGGCTCACATTGGTATCTCCTTGCGGAACTCACTCTGTTGGGAATGAAGCCCTGGAGAATATATAGTACCAACTGAGAGTGGGCCCCTGGGAGAAGACTTACCAGCCTGCAAGTTCACAGCTGAAATTTCTCACCTGCTTACTAAGTAACTGCAAGGTAGCTTTAATAACCACGATGTGGAACCGTAATGTCCACTGACAGATGATTGGATAAAGGAGATGTGGTACAATGGAATATCACTCAGTCATAAAAAGGAATGAAATTGGGTCATTTGTAGTGATATGGATGAACCTAGAGTCTGTCATACACAGTGAAGTAAGTCAGAGAAAAACAAACATCGTTCCCTAAGGCATGTATGTGGAATAGAGACACAGACATAGAGAATGGACATGTGGACAAAGGGGAGGGTGGGATGAACTGGGAGAGTAGCAGTGATGTATGTACACTACAGGGTGTAATATAGAGAGCTAGTGGGAGGCTGTTGTATCACACAGGGAGCTTGGTTCAGGGCCCTGTGATGACCTAGAGGGATGGGATGAGGGGTGGCATGGGAGGGAGGCTTAGGAGAGAGGGGATATATGTATCAGTCACTCAGTCAGGTCCCACTCTGCCACCCCATGGACTGCAGCATGGCAGACTTCCCTGTCCATCACCAACTCCCAGAGCTTGCTCAAACTCATATCCATTGTGTCGGTGATGCCATCCAACCATCTCATCCTCTGTCGTCCCCTTCTCCTCCTGCCTTCAATCTTTTCCAGCATCAGGGTATTTTCCAGTGAGTTAGTTCTTCCCATCAGGTGGCCAAAGTACTGGAGCTTCAGCTTCAGCATCAGTCCATCCAATGAATATTCAGGACTGATTTCCTTTAGGATGGATGGTTTTGACCTCCTTGCAGTCCGAGGGACTCTCAAGAGTCTTCTCTAACAGCACAATTCAAAAGTATTTATACATTTAGCTGATTCACTTCTTTGTACAGCAGAAACTAGTAAAACATCATAAAGCAATTATATCTCAATTAAAAAAAATATATGTATATTAAAGGTTTACAGTGTGACTATCTTATGGCTGCAAAAAACATTCTTTTTTCTTGGTTCTTCTCTCCATTCTCCCTTATTTTTACATTTTATCCTCTTCTTTGGCAGTGCAGTGGCTTCCATTTCTGAGCTTTCTCTCCCTTCCTCCTCCTTTTAATTACACTTTGACAATCCTAGGATCCTTGTGTAATCTGGCCAGGAGTTCAATTTGATTTCCTGCCGTTTCCGTGAGAGGTTACGCTATGAAGAAAAGAAAGCATCAGAAACAACTGAGTTATCTTAGGACACACTGCTTGGGCTTCTGCAAGCTCCTTGAGGGCATGTTATATTTCTTAGCACTTTTTATATTTTCTTCATCCCCTCCCCTGTTAGTAGTATTAATATTTCAAATGTGTGCATTTAATGAAAGGGTAAACACAGAAGCAAACCAGAGTTCAGGTTTTGTGTCATTCAGAACCTGCATCTGTTGTCCCTAAGAGCACTCTCTAAGTCATTCTTGGGCCCCTCATCATGTCAGAGGTTTTGCTGGTTGATGAGTGAAGAAGTCAGTGATAGGAATGTGACACCATTTCTGTTCCACGTGTGGCTCCTCTCTGAGGCTCATACACCAGCAAAGCCTAATACCATCTTCTGCTGGGACCTCTGAGCCACCTTCAGCAAGCACTTCTCCTGTATGTCATCTGCTCCTGTCCCCTGTGACACAGGAGGAAGAAAAAATGTGAGTGTGGAGGGGGAAGGGGAAGGGTGGGGCAGGGGGTACAAATGAGTCAGAAGCCCTCTTAGAAGAGGACAGGGTACATGAGGTCAGAGAGCAAAAGCCCAGAAATCCACCTATTCAGCTAACAATTATTGAGGATCTACTATTTGCCAGCCATTGTGGTCAGCTCTGGGAATACAATGGGGCAAAAACAATCCTGCTGTCAAGAATTTGTCTTTTTTTTTTTTTTTGGCCAAGCCACATGACTTTTAGGATCTTAATTCCCCAACCAGGGACTGAACCCAGTTCTGGGCAGTGAAAGCTGAGTCCTAACTGCTGAACCACCAGGGGATTCCCAGGAATGTGGGAATTCCATATTCACTTTGACATTGGGAATCCCAATGTCACTGTCATTCACAGTGACAGAATCACTCTGTCACTTCTAATTTAGAGTGGAGTAACTTAATTTTCAATGGGCACACAGATCATCTGGGCATCTTGCTGTGATGAGGATTCTGACTCAGTAGGTCTGAGTGGGGCCTGAGACCCTGCATCTCTAACAAGCTCTGAGGTGATGCCCAGCCTAGGCAGTTGGTTCGTGGACAACTTGTTGAATACCAAGGATTAAGAGGAGAAGATGAGTCTTGAAGGGCTGAAAATCCTGGTGAGGGGAGGAGAGCCCAGATGGAGTCAGCAGCCAAACTGGACGGGAGAACAATTTAGATCCAAAGGAGGGGAAAGCATTTGAGGAATCAGGGAAGCAGTAAGCAGAAATGGGTGGAAAGACAGAGAGTGAGTAGGCCAGAGATGATTCTGCACAAATCTTCCCTCCAGAGTCTCCCCTTTCCCTTCTCACTTCTTCTCCTGCCTCTGTGTCCAGCGAGCCCATCAGGGAGCCAGAACACAATGATGAGATGTGGGGTCCTGTGTCGGCTCTGTAATCAGAAAAGTCTGTGCAACCAAGTGTGGGGTCAGTGGCTCTGTCACCTGAGCTCATTGCTGTTGAGAAAGTGCATCACTGACATGGGGAAGGAGAGGTCCCATCCGTTTATGTCTGCACCTGGCTGGTCCTGTCTTCTTACAGCCCTTTGCTCTTTCTCTCCCTTGCCTCCCAGGTGGACTTTCTCTGCATCTCTTGCTCTCATCAGCAAATGACACAGTTGTCACTAGAGAAGGAACAGCAGGCAGAAGGGGAAAAGGCCAAGGCTAACTGTGTCGGCAGTGAGTCACATGGCCACTCCAGAGGTTCCTGAAACAGCCTTCCCCTAAAGTAGAACACAGGTGGGCTGCCTTCCCTTTGTTCCTGAAGTGGGAGCCTGGTGGAGACAGTTTAGACAAGAGGGAGGGATTCTGCAAGGGCAGGAGGTGTCAGGACTATAACTGCCCATGTGGTCACCCCAGGGTCTAGAAAGATCAGGGGGATTTTCATTTCTCTTGGGGATCCTGGGCATGTGATCCCACACAAAGAACACTCAAAGTTACTTCCTCCTCCTTCTTTTAAAAAATATTTATGTATTTTTGACCGTGCTGGGTCTTCGCTGCTGCTCACGGGCTTTCACTGGTTGCGGGAAGCAGGGGCTGCTCTGTAGTTGCAGTGTGAGGGCTTCTCATTGCGGTGGTTTCTGCTGTTTCAGAGCATGGGCTCTAGGCAGTCAGGCTTCAGTAGTTGCAGCTTGAAGGCTCTAGAGCGAAGGCTCAGTAATTGTGGTGCATGGGCTTAGCTGCCCTGTGGCGTGTGGGATCTTCTCAGACCAGGGATTGAGCTTGTGTCTCCTGTATTGGCAGGTGAATTCTTAACTGCTGGACCACCAGGGAAACCCTATTTCCTCCTTCTAATGCTAGGTTTCTCCTACTTGCACTACTTGGGGGATGGTCAGGGATCCTTCGCCAGCCTCAGGACTGCCAAATCCCTGCCCCCCATCTAGACTTGAGTTCACTGGTGTAGGGACGTGTTCCCTGGAGGGGCCACAGTGGTAGGATCCCTGGTCCAGAGCATGATCCTGCTGTATGTTCTGGTCCAGCTGCTGAGGTGGGGCCCCTGGTCCCAGCAGTGGGCTCTCTGGGTTCAGGAGCCAGATCACTACCAAGGACAATACTCTTGAGTCCCTGCTACTGACTCTTGTCCTTCTTAGGAACCCAGGGCAGGAGTCAACCCACAGATGCAGAATTCCCTCTGTCCATGCGCCAGACTCTGAGTCAGGAATCCCGGGGGCCACCGAAGAGCATGAGATTTCATCCTTATGTCAGCAGTTCAGGAATATTCAGCCTACCGGAAAAGACCAGTCATACTCACTAATAGACACAATCCAACAAAATCCAATAGGCCATGAACCCTACATGGGGGTGAGCTGCTGTCAGCACTTGAGTGCCTGGGGGTGCAGCCAGCTCTGGCATGAAGGATGCAGATGACCCCTGGGATCATAGCACTTCGCTTCTGTCAACCAGCTGTCGGTTTAAGGCCTTCAAGCCCCTTGATGTGTAGATGAAATTGCTTTGAAAAGGCTCCTAATTCCATGGATTATTAAAGTGAAAGTTTTTGCCAAGATTCTGACTAATCTCTAAAGCAGTGGATGGATAGAACTTTGGCAAAGTGAAATCTGTATCGTCCTCACTTCCTTTGCCTCTTGGATTCTATTTTCTTTGAAGGACATCTCCGTCTCTCTCCATGTTAATGCCAATGTGAAACTTGGATCTTTTTAAAGTCCTTTCCCTCCAGCTAAAAAAAAAGTCACTCTTTCTAATTACTGTGCTTTGGGTGGGTTGTTCTACAGACCTTGGAGAGTGTCACTGGGCAAAACAGACCTGCCATTTCTAGGCTCCCTTTTTCTTCCCCCACTTTCCCACTCCCAGTCTCACCACCTGTCTCTGAGGCCTCCTAGCCCCACTTCTATCCTCAGAGCAGCCTCCCCTTCCTTAGAGTCTGATGCCATTTGATTTCCAGGATATAATGAGAAGGACCTCATTCCTCTCTGAAGAAGGAGATCTTCCTGACCCAGGGATTGAACCAGTATCTCCTGAATTGCAGGTGGATTCTTCACTGCTGAGCCACCAGGGAAGCCAGGGCATTGCTCCTGTATCAGAAATTTATCACATAGAATTGGCTTGTGCAGCTGTGGGGACTGGCCACTCAAGGGAGAAATCCACAGGGTGGGCTGTCTGGTGGGCAGGCCAGAACTCTCAGACATAGGTTGGAGTTCTGGCCACAGATGGAATGTCTTCAACCAGGAAGTCCCAGGTCTGCTTTTCAGGCCTTTCAAATGATGGAATCAGGCCCACCCAGATCATCGAGGATAACCTTCCTTGCTCAAAGTTAGCTGATTGTGGACCTCAATCTCATTTACAAAATGTCTTTGCAGCAACACACAGGCTAGTGTTTGAGTGAATAACTGGATATTGTTGTCTAGCCAAGTGTGACACATAAAACCAACTGTCATATCCACAAAACTGTGAATTCCTGAAGGCAGGGGCCATGATGCCATTTCTCATTCACAGGCCTGGCATTAAGCTACCACCAGGCAGGTACTCAGTCACTACTTGTTCAGTGAATGTGTCGGTGGAGGTCAGATTATAGAGCCCCAGAGGACCCTTTGAAGTAGGTTGAGTTTTATCCTAAAGGCAGTGGGAAGGCATTGCAGGACCTAGAGCAGGAATGGATGGGATGTCAAAGCCCTGAGGAGAGAGCTCCTCTCTGAAAAAGAGAGGAATGAACCCTGAGGCCTGTATCCCTCATGAGTGGATTGCTCTTGCTTGGGAGACATTTCTCTCCAGTTCTTTCTAAAGGGTAGAGACTCCCCGGGGAGTGTATTCCAGACAGGCTGCTAAATTTAGTCCTCTGTCTTTTTCCAAAAGCAAAACCAAACCATGATATTTTACCCTAAAATTACACCCAGACTTCTGAGGAGAGTGAGTTCTCCTGTGTGGCCAAGGCAGAGCAGTCCCTCTCAAATGTGAACTTGGGGGCTCCTTTCTCATGGCTACTTCTCTGGGGATGGGGGTAGTTAGGTCATTCCCATTGGGGACTGGATCATGACTGGGCCAAGGCAGCCGATGGGCACGCAGGCCCCACGTGCAGAGAGGAAGTGAGCGCAGAGGCCAGACCCGCTGGAGTCCTTGCCCTCAAGTCTTCTCTCCAGATGAAATCAGCTGTGCCACAGTAGACTTGAAGCAAGGGCCCCTCACATCTTTATTTTTTTAATAAATTATCTATTTATTTTTGGCTATGCTGGATCTTCGAAGCTGCGTGGGCTTTTCTCTAGTTGTAGCAAGTGGAGGCTACTCTTCGTGGCAGTGAGCCAACTTCTCACTGTGGTAGCTTCTTTTTTTGTGGAGCATGGGCTCTAGGACACGTGGGCTTCAGTAGTTGCAGCTCCCGGGCTGTAGAACACAGGCTCAGTCATTGAGGGGTACAAGTTTAGTTGCTCAGTGGCTTGTGGGATCTGCTCAGACCAGGGATTGAACCTGTGTCCCCTGCATTGGCAGGTGGATTCTTCACCACTGAGCTATCAGGGAAGTCCAACTCTTCACATCTTGATCAGAAAACAAGAACAAGATATCTAACTTATTGGTATACCTCCAAGCCCCTGCACAACCTCCATGGCCTCAGAGCCTTAGGACAAGCCCAGCAGAAAGCCCCTGGCTGCTGGTGGAGAACCAGGGAAGCTACCAGCAGAGTTGAGTCCTGCGTGCTGCACAGAGAACTCACCCGGCCCAAGATGGAGCCAGACTGAAGGCCACTAACAACCTTGATCACGGACGAATGTATTTCTTTCTTCTTTCAGAGCTCTTGTGAGTGAGCTCTCACATAGAAACATAATTTTGGCTTTTTTAAGCCCAAGACTACCCCAAACCAGGCAAATTTAGTTCCAGTTAGATCAACCAGTATTTACTACACCCCTTTCATGCCTTTCCCTGTGTATACAATGATGAGTGGGCCAGGTATGGTCTGCTGTCCTCAAGGAACACTGTAGAGTTGGAAAGACAGATAATACAGACCATGATGATAGAGAATGGTCCAGACAAGGCTAAAGACGGGCCCAGGCTGCCAGGAGGAGGGCACAGAATCCATAGTGGCTGGAACAGACTTTCTAGAGGTGGAAACACCTGGACTGAGTGTTGGAGGGAGAGGAAGAGTTTCCCGGTGAAGAAGAGAATGGAGTGAAGCAGAGGACAGAAGGGCATTCAAGGCAAGGGGACTAGAAATATGCAAAGTCACAGTGCTGCAAACAGCCTGGGATGAGGCAGAAAATGAAACTAGACTGATGTTGCTGGAAGGTAAAGTGTGAGACCACACGCGAGTGTCCTGGCCTTTATCTGGGGAAGGCAGTGGCATGGTCAGACTTCATTTACGGATACTTCTGTCTGCGATGTGGAGGAGTGGAAAATGGTTTAGAAGTAAGTAACACAAGAAGCAGTGAGGACTAACTCCCTTGTGTAGGTGAAAGCTGATGTGTCCTTGACCTTAGAGAAGAGAGGGGCAATTAAACAAATGTTTGAGAGAAATTATCAAGCCTTAAAGATTTGGATACCATTTTGAAACATTTGATGTTTGAAATTCTTTCTTCTATCTAGCCTAAATCCTTCCCAATGTGATGTAAGCATGTTCTCTATCTAGCACGGACATTTGATCTTCCCACTGAGTACTACCTCTTCACAGTTTCAGGGAAGTCTAGAGCTGAGACCCTCAATGTAACCTCCTTTCTACTCTGCTGAATCTGATGCTTGTCTCTGATTCACTAGAATGTGTTAAGAATAGCTGGTATGGGAAACTCTGGCTTAGTGCCTCTAAGAGCCCCTGAACCCTCTCCCAATTCTCTCTTCCCACGCTTGGCTTCTCTTCAGAGCTCTTTGCAGTGTCAGATGAGCATGCCTGCAGCGTCCCTTCAGAGTGAGGAGGGAGCAGGATTCCATCAGGTAGATTAGCTGCCTAAATTAGGGTGCCAAAGCCCTAGTTAGCCCCTGTGAGCATACTCAGTTGCTCAGTCATGAGACCCTATAGACTAGCCGGCCAGCCTCCTCTGTCCATGGAATTTTCCAGGTAAGAATATTGGAGTGGGTTGCCATTTCCTCCTGCAGGGGATCTTCCCTGCCCAGGGACTGAACCCCTGTCTCTTACATCTCCTGTGTTGGCAGGCAGGTTCTTTACCACTAGTGCCACCTATTAGCACATGTCTGTCAAAATCCCCATGTGCCATGCAGGTAAAACCCTTATCCGTGGTCAACATCTTTTGCTCATGTGTTGGGGAGCTGATAATACTCTTGCTGCATGATTCTCACTGGAATTTGATGGATACAGAATGTACCTACAGAAGGCTAGGGCTCAGGTAGGGCAATCCACGTGGTGTGAGCTGCTGGGACAATGGGCTTGTCCATCTTCTGAACCCCCTTCCCCCTCTCTGTCCCTCTCTTGCTTGGGAGTCTCTGGAGCTGAAGGTGGGAGCACCTGGACCCTCTGAGATGCCCTCATCACCAGATATGTGAAGGAAGAGGAATCTGCCTTGATCTCTCTGCTCACCCCCAGCCCTGAAGCCGAGACCACAGTGTTCAGAGCTCACTTCTCTCCACCAGGAAGGTGCCTCCCCCCTCCCCGCACCCCCCCATCCCCAAGAAGTGGAGGGCTGATGCTCACTGAGCTGCTCCCATCCGGTGCTAATTAAAGCCCTGGGTTAGTAAAGTATCTGTTCATCTTCCTGGGAGGCAAACAGTAAGATATAAAGGTAATGCTTTATAGAGGGGGCTGAGAGCTAAGCAGGCAGGCCTGAGGGACTTAATGCAGCGCCTCACAGCCAAACAGTAAGGAAACCTGGCTTCTGAGAATTTCCCTGAGAAACTGAAAGCTTCTTTTTAAATAGCAAGGAGACATTCTGACAGTGGGGCGGAGACTTCTCAGAGGCCGTGCTCTTTTTAGGGGCATTGAGTCTCACTTCTGAGGCACCCACCCACCCTCTGCATCTAGAGTTGAGGACCCTCTTTATGGGGAGCCTCATATGGTAAGCCTAGTCTTTAAGTACAGATGCTCAGCATCCCTTTGCGCGCCTGAAGGTGAAGGGGGTGTATGTCAGCTGGAACGAGAGGAATGCTGAGGGAACATCCCAGAATACAATTTCCTTACTTTAGAGGAGCTTTCATTGTTGGTTAGTCGCTAAGTCAAGTCTGACTCTTTGTGACCCCATGGACTGTAGCCCACTGGCTCTTCTGTCTATGGGATTTTTAAGGCAAGGATACTGGAGTGGGTTGCCATTCTCTTCTCCACGGGATCTTCTTGAGCCAGGGATTGAACCCAGGTCTCCTGAATTGTAGGCGGACTCTACTGTCTGAGCTACCACGGAAGCCTGAGAGAGTGTTAGATGACTTCTGAAGATATTCTCTTTATTTCCATGCAGCTGTTCTCAATCTTCTTTCCACTCTAGAGTATGGTGGTGATATTGAGATGTGGGAGGTAACCCTCTGGCACTGGGAAAACAAGGATCAGTGGAGTGGGTGTGAGAGGTGGAAATGAAGACATCAGCCTGGGCTCTGCTTAACTGGACGTCTGAATGCCCACCAGAGGTCATCACCACCATCGAGTCCCACCACTGTGCAATAAAAATGACCTCAAAGCACTTTCTCTATCTCTTGTTGCATCTTTTGTTTCATTCAAGACTTAAAATCCTGATGGAAAATACATGATAGGCTGAGTTTAAGTTAATGTCTGTGCAGGTAGTCTACAACCAGGGACTCTTAGCCCCTTGGCTTTCCTTTGGAGGTGGCCAATGAAAAGGCAACCCAAACATTATCCTCTGTTATGATTTCACAAGATAAGGAAAAGGAAAGTCCACCTAAGTTATTTGGGACATGCAGCAGAAAACACTAGCTAATCAACAAAATTATTTCCTCTTATTCCTGGGCAGAACTGGACTGTGTTTCCCAGCCTCTTTTGCAGCTGGGTGCAGCCATGTGACTGAGTTCTAGCCAATGAATATGAGGGGGGAGTGATGCTATTCTGAATATATCACTTCCAGGCATGTGCTTCTTCCTTTCCCATCTGGTGGACACAATGGAGGTCACCCAATGTCATCCTGAGAGCCATAAATTAGAGATAGTAGATCGTAAGATGAAAGGAGCTTATAACTCTGAATTACCTCCTGGAGGAGAGGTGCCTATAGTGACTGTTAGGTGGAAAAGAAGCATGTTCATTGTGTTAAGTCACTGAAGTTTTGAGGTTTCACTGTTAGAGCTGACATTACTTTAAATGAACATAGGGTGCTATTAGGAAGAAAGATGGAAGTCAGACAGTAAAACAATTTATGTATCTCCACCTGGAAGAGAAGCAAGGTCTATAAGGGAGGTTGATATCAGTCAGATAGTAGAATGCCTTGAAGGCCTAGACAGCCAATGATAAGCACAAGAATTTGGATCCTCTTTGGGTATCATAACACCAATTGTCAAAGCAGCAGTGCTCTCTGAATGTAAGGTGGCCTGCTGTAGGATGGTTGAGACAGCTTTAATTTTAAAAATTTAGATATATATGTATATTTAAAAGATGTGTTTATTTATTTATTTTTGGCTGTTCTGGGTCTTCACTGCTGTGCATGGGCTTTCTCTAGTTGTGGTGAGCAGGGCTACTGTCTTGTTGTGAAGCGCAGTCTTCTCATAGCAGTGGCTTCTCTCTTTATGGAGCACGGACTCTAGGTGCAAGGGCTTCAGTAGTTGCAATTTGCAGGATCTAGAGCACTGGCTCTGGCTCAGTAGTTGTGGCACATGGGGTTAGTACAAGGCATATGGATTGTCCCAGGACCAGTGATCAAACCTATGCCCCCTGCATTGACAAGCGGATTTTTAACCACTGGACCACCAGGGAAGCCCAGACAGCTTTTATTAACCCTCCAAGAGGTGCCTCTTTTAGGCAAATGAGAATATCAGCAATTCATTCATTTGATTTGACAATTTGGGGTTGACCCCAAGAGAGTGAAAAGGGGCCATTGGTCAGGGCCATCAAGGCGATGTTTTAGAATGTGCCAGCTCCTCAATGGCCTAGGATTCCCTATGCATATTATTTTTGCTTCTTTGATCACGGTTACAGAAAGAGGACTGGATTGGGGGTCAGGGAAACTGGGGTCAAGTCCTTGTTCTGTCACAGTGATTGTATGGCTGGAGGGAGTGTTTTCACATCTCTGAGCTGTATCATGAAGGTGCTGGACCAGCTGGATGCTCAGTGATTTTTTCCTTCTCATTCTATTATTCTGCCAAGATGGATTTTTAAACATGATGCAGAACTCTGTCCCAGGGAGGTAAATAGGCAAGCACCTCATTCTGTGCAGTACCTCCTTGGATGCAATGATCCATGCTGCCCCAGAACTTGGGTCCCCAAACCTTCCATTTGGTTTGATTCCTGAGCGTTCCTGAGCGATCCCACTGGGCATGGGAGGAATTGCAGACGAGGGAGGCAGCTTTGTCTTAGAAGAGCTTGAATTGGATGTGAATCTCTTGACGCCTAATTGTGCCTTAATGGGTTAGGAAATGGGTTGGTATTTATGAATATGCCAATTTAGGGGGTGGGGGATAATGATGTAAATAAATTCCATGAGGAAAAACCAAATCTTCTGGGTCTAATCAAGTCTGCAGGTGGCTGAGGTTTTGATTGCTGAGTTTTTTGTGCTCTAAGGCATCCTTATTGCAACTGAGCCTGTGCTTTCAGGAACGGGCACGGATGGATGCGAGAGAGCTGAGAGGCCTCTGCTGCTGAGTTAGGACGGTACAGGAACTAAGAAGGAATCGGAATATCTCCTACTTTAAGGCATCCACCTTCCCAGGTCATTGGCCTGCTATAGAGTAGGGTGGTACCACCCCTCACATCTCCCGACGTACAAGGGGCTGAAGTGGTCCTGGGAGGCCCATGCTGGGGCTGTGCCAGCCTGAAGCAAAGAACCTGCTGTTCTCTCGAGAGTCTTGCCTTCTGCGTCTTCCCCCTCCCAGCCAGAAGCAGTTTGTTCTCTCGGGGCTCCTCCTCTCAGCATTGTCTTACTGTATTTATCCTCCGGTGCTGTTGGGGTGTCTATTTTGGCTTCTTTGTTAGGTTTAGGGTTATTCTGCCACAGGAGATTTTGCAGTGGGATTAAAGGCTAAGAATGTGTGAATCTTGGTCAGGCAGGAAGCAACTCCAAGTCTAGGCTTTAAAATAATTTTCTGATTTTAGAAGTGTATGTGCGTGTGTATATGTACTGGGAAGCAGGGGCGTGAGAAGATCAGTGGCAGCTGGGAGAAGCAGAGGTCAGGGAAGTGTATCCTTTCTCTAGGGCTACTGTGATAAAGTACCACAAGCTGGGTACAAGAGACATGTATTCTCTCACAGTGCTGGAGGCTGGACATCCAAAATGAAGGGCTTGGCAGGGAGGGCTGTCTCTGAAGGCTGTAGGGGAGGATCCTTCTAGCCCTTTGGTGGTTGCCAGCATTCCTTGGTATTCTTGGCTTGCAGACTTGTCACACCAATATCTGCCTCCATCTTCACATGCTGTGAAATGCCTATGTTCAATTTTCCCTCTTTTTATAAGGACTCCAGTCATTAGATTAGAGACCACACTCATCCCGTGATTTCCAATCATCTTAACTTGATTATATCTACAAAGATTCTACTTCCAAATAAGGTCACATTCACAGGTAGCAAGGGTCAGGATTGAAACATTGGGGGAGGGGGATACAATTCAATCCACATTCACTTAAGTAGGAAGGTGCCTACTTAAGTAGGGTTCTCACCAGTTAAATCCTTTGAATAAGGTGGAACCTGACCAGCTGATCTTTTATTTCGCATAGGTGTTAACAGCAAACAATTTTCTCCTGACAACTCTCCATAGCTCATTCCTCAAGGAGTCATTCAAAATGAATCAGGAACTAGAAAAGTCAGAGAGGAAGCTACTCTTCTGGTTATTGTTGTTTGCTGAAAAAAATTCTTATGAGTAAGAACTGAAAGGTGAGTGGCTGGTCTTCTATGTCTCCATTTTTCCTTCCTTCTCTCTGGTGTTCCATGGCTTACTGTTGGTCACGACATTTGCTCAAAAAGAATCCAGTCCCTGGAGACAAGAGCCAAATCTCAAACTTCCTGCATTTCTGAAGCACATACATAACCTAGTGCTAGATAGACACAGATGGATTCTCCATGCCTGGGAAAGGATAGATTTATTTCCAATTCTTTCCACTCCTGTTTCCATTGTACCTATGGAGTCATTCTCTTCTCTCTGCATGAAGGATGAAGGTTCTGGAGTCTTCAAGCCACATCCAAGGCCTTCCTGTGCATGACCCCTGTGTCAAGGGGAGCTGTGGGAGGGGATGGTTTGAATCTGGTCCCATTATTAATATGATGCTGCACTCCTCAAATGCCTCAAAAAGTATCATATATTTGAGGCAAAAATTAAATTTTACTTGGTGTATTTGAATTTGTAGCCTCAGGGTTTTTTTTTTTTCTTTTTTCTAAAAGCTGTTATTGGCTATAGTTGATTTACAATGTCATGTTAGTTTCCGCTGTACGGCAAAGTGAATCAGTTACACATGTACATACATCCACTCTTGTTTATACTGTTTTCCCATATAGGTCATTACAGAGTATCGAGTAGGGTTCCCTGTTCCTCAGATCTCCTTAGAGCCCATCAGATCTCCTTAGAGCCCATCGTTCAGGCTGTGCTCAGTCTCTGGTAGGCTGGGACCTGTGACCCTTTGCTGCAGTGCTTGCCCCTGGACAAACCTCTCCTCTTGCAACAAAATACAAAGAAACTACATGGGGACTAAAAATAACTGCAAGCATGTGCAGTTGGGGCATATTCTGGACAAAAAGATTACAAACCCCCCACCCAATTGCTACTTCTGAAGAGCCAGGAGCAAAAACCTGGGAGTCGGGAGCAAAAAAAGCCTACTGTTCATGCCCCCTGCTCTCAGCACCACTAAAGGAGTGGGCAAAACACCTAAGCCACCTCTCCAGCCCTGTCCTTGAACCCTCCCCTTCTCTCATCCCATATAAGAAACCAGCTTGGCCCACCTCCAAGAGGAGCAAGGAGACCTGTTACTTCCTTTCGTTCTCTCCTGCTGTAGCAGAAAGTGAAAGTGAAAGCCACTCAGTCATGTCCGACTCCTTGCGACCCCATGGACTATATAGTCCATGGAATTCTCCAGGCCAGAATACTGGAGGGGGTAGAGTTCCCTTCACCAAGAGATCTTCCCAACCCAGGGATTGAAACCAGGTCTCCCGCATTGCAGGTGGATTCTTTACCAGCTGAGCCACAAGGGAAGCCCAAGAATACTGGAGTGGGTAGCCTATCCCTTCTCCAGCAGATCTTACCAATCCAGGAATCGAACCGGAGTCTCCTGCATTGCGGGCAGATTCTTTACCATCTGAGCTATCAGCGAAGCTGTAGCAGGGATCCCAGTAGCAGGGATCCCAATAAAGCCTCGCCTGAATTGCTTGTCTGGCTTCTAGTCAATTACTATTGACAGGGGACAGCCAAGAACCCTGGCTGGTTATCAGAATCCTCATCAGTCCTCAGTGAGTTCTAGGCAAGGACAGCCCAGGAGATTTTTGCTTTCATCTAAGGACCTCCTATGGCCTTGAGATCATGAACAGAAGTGGGGTGGGGACTTGTAGGATATCAGAGCTTCCTCATGGGGGAAAAAAGTAAATAGAATCTGATAAAGCCAATTGTATTCTGCTTTGGGAATGGTTTTGACAAAGCTAGTAGGCTACCTGCACTATAACCTTTATCTTATCCCATACCATTTGAGGCATTTCTGATTTTATCAAAGCTGAGGCTGTTGTTCTTAAACAATTTCCCAAAGCAAGGAGATACAGTCAGAGTAAACACATTCAGAAAGCTGTAGCAAACACATTTAGAATTCCTGGAAAAGCTGAGTGAGGAGAAGAAAAGGGAGCCACAGGCTTTCTTTTTTTGCCCTTTGCTTGGTCTTTATTAGACCTGCTGGGTGACTCTGTCCCATTTGCTTTAGGCCCTGCCATTATGTTTTACTTTCATTCCCACAAAAATACATTTGAGGCAAGAATTAAGTTTTAATTGGCATATTTGAATTTCTAGCCTTAGGCTTCTTTTTTTTCTAAAGAATTTTTATTGGTGTATAGTTGATTCATAAATTTATTGTTAATTTCTGCGGTAGAGCAACGTGAATCAATTATACATATATATATATATATATGTACAGTCTCTTTCGTATTCTTTTCCCATATAGGTCTTTAATGAGTATTTATTAGCGTTCCCTGTGCTATACAGTATGTCTTTATCAGTTATCTATTTTGCAATTTAAAAATTAATTTATCAGTTAAAAATTGGGGTATAATTGCTTTACAGTGTAGTGTGAGTTTCTGCAGTACAACGAAGTGAATCCACCATAGTTATACCTCCATCCCCTCCCGTCGGGCCTCGCTCCCCCGCCTCCATCCCACCCCGCTGGGTCATCACAGAGCCCCAAGCTGAGCTCCCTGGGCTATGCAGCAGCCTCCCACTAGCTGTCTATTTTACACATGGTGGTGTATGACTGTCAACCCTCATCTCTCAATTCATATCCCTCCCTCTCCTTCCCCGACTGTGGCCACAAGCCTGTCCTCTATGTCTGCATCTGTGTTTGCAGCCTCTGTTTTATCTGAGTTTGGGCTAGTACTCAGGCCTGTTGGGATGTCCAGTAAAGCCGAGCTCTGAGGGACCCGAGGCAGGAATGCTGGGGACTGACGCTGAGCAGAGAGAGAATGCAGACACCTGCGCTAGGTTCAGGCCCGGTGATCCGTCCCCAGGAAGGAGAGGCCACTTGAAAAATAGCAGTGTTCCTCCACTCAGATTGCATCATTCGGCCCCCATGGTCTCACACCTGCAACTCAGGGGGATGAGGCTGCCAAGCCAGCATTGCAAACACCCAGAGTTATTTCTAGATCCTCCAAGAGGCACCAAGAGCTCAGCCTGATGCTAGCCTCGGGGCTGGTGACGGCTGCTTTGGCAGAAGCTTTGCTGGCCGAGTTGGAGGTCTGCACCGAGGTGCTGGCTCTGTAGAAAGCAACGCTAGTGACAGCGGTCATGACCTTGGCATTGTGGCTTGGCTGGGGCGGCCCTGCCTGTCAGGGTCAGCAGTGCGGCAGAGGGTGGGTCCAGTGTCGGTAGCAGCTCTTTTTCTCTCTAGTCCCAGACTGACAGATGCATCCCTCGGGACACCAGGCATCATAGGGTGACATCATAGGGTGACAGAGTGGACATCAGTGACACCACTGGCATTTGGGGTAACTAGAGACACCACCCCAATGAGCCAAATGTGAAGCCTAGGGAAATGGCATGGGTACTTACAGCTAAGATGTTTTCTCTGAATCCGTGAGACACCATCTGGTGATGCCTGGATGGAGGATAAAGGGAACCAGAATTCCCATGAATGGAGGGATGGAAGGGAGTGGGGTGAAGAGAGCCCTGTTTATGCCTGTGGCTACCATGTTACCCATGAAGGCTGGTGGTATACACTGCAGAGCTGGAGCGTTTCAGCACTCAGCTTGAGTGGACAGAGACAGGGTTCAAGCAAACCAGGAATTTAGAAGAGAATTTTTATTCAAATTTATTGGGCTGTGCCAGGTCTTCACTGTGGCATGTGGGATATTCTTTAGTTGTAACATATGAGATCCAGCTTCCTGACCAGGGATAGAACCCAGGCCGCCTCCCTTGGGAGTCCACAGTCTTAGCCATTGGATCACCAGGGAAGTCCTGGAGATGCCTTTTAAAAAGGCTGAATACTTCTGAAAATATAAAGAAGGTGCAGGTTGTATATCTTTATTAAGAGGACAAGGAGTCGTGGGGCCCTTGCAAAGATAATAATGTCCTAGAAGAAGGGCTGAGCATGTCCCCTCAATATCCAACTGGTGGCCTTATCAGAAAACAGGGGAGTTGCTTTCTCTTCATCCCAAGTCCTTGCTCTTCTCTTAACAAATTCCTTTCCTTTCACTTCCAAGGCCAAAAATGTATTGATATGATTTTCCCCCACAACTCAATTTTGTTTCATTCAATTCAATTCGACAAATATTTATTGAGTGAGGCAGTCTTGGGGATGTAGAAGATACACGTAGGAGCCAGACACTATTCTTGTTCCCAAGAGGTTTATAATATCTATGGGGATGGAGGTGGAATAAGACGAGTGTATGCATGTCAACCACACACACGCATCGAGTGCACGCGCATGCGCACACACACACACACACACACACACACACACACACACATGGATCATCTCCCTCTAAAAAGGGCTTCCCTGGTGGCTGAGATGGTGAAGGATCCACCTGTAATGCAGGGGACTTGAGTTCAATCCCTGGGTCAGGAAGATCCCCTGGAGGAAGGCATGGCAGCCCACTCCAGTATTCTTTCCTGGAGAATCCCACGGACAGAGGGGGACCCGGTGCACTACAGTCCATGGGGGTGCAAAGAGTTGGACACGACTGAAACACCTTAGCACACACACACCCATGAGACACGCATACACATAGTAATGCTCAGAGCCCCTGTGTTCTCTCAGTTAAGAGTGGCAAGCTCCTGGCTTGGGGTTCTGACTGAATTACATACGCAGTGCTCCCTTCACTTGTCTGGAGCCCTGAGCCTCTTACAACATAAGCAATTTATAAGACAAAAAATAATTAGTGACAGATTTGAAACGTGAGCTCTTTGGAGGAGAAGACTCTTAAAAATCTAGCTTCGGGTTGCGTATTTTGTCCACTCTGCAAGCCTCAGAACTGAGCAGACACCTGGCGTCCAGCATGTTTGAGAAATGGGTGATCCAATTGTTAGACATAGGGACCTGGGGTGGGAGAGAAACAAAAATAATTTTTTTTTTCATTTTTTTAAAACTGTCATTTCTATTTCCATTCCCAAGGAGAGTGTCACGCTCGTGTCACCGATCGCAGGCTACGGTGGCCCCGAGACAGCCCTTCCCCAAGGCACAGAGTCCCAGAGCTGGAGAAACAGAGGACACAGTCCATCATCCTGAAGGCTGGGGGGGGGGGGTCCCCATCGGCTGATCTGCCAGGAGAGCTGCCCCCAGCCACTCTGTGCTAAGGAAGCCAGTGCTGTTCCCACTCCCATCCCACAGCCCAGCTCTGTTCAAACACCTTGTTTTCTCTCCTGGGGCCTTCTTGCAAATTCTGTTTATCCTGCTCTTTCCCTGTCCCACCTGTTGACTGGCATGTTCTTTCTGCCCTGGATTTCTCACTCCACCGCCCACCCTGTTCCTTGCCTATACTTTCTATCTACTTAGTTGCTCTTGATACCAGATAATTTGGTTTTTGATGGTAGGGCATAAGATGGATTTTAAAGATATCTTTTCATTGCTTTCTAGATTGCAGTCAAACCCTCTTAATAACACTGTTGTTTAAAGGCACTACCCATTTCTGCCCAGCCTATGGGAACCTTGGGCCCTGACACTTCCCTACTTGTCCTTTGGGGGTGCCCTTGGGGCTGCCTGGCCCCCCAGTCACCTCAGGCATTTCATCCAGAGTGCTAGGCTGCTGCCTGCTTACCTCCATGGCACCGGGAATAAGCACTATCTCCCACTGATGGTTTGCTCCTTCCTCAAGCTGAATTTTCTTTCCTCTTCTTATTATTAAGCTTAAGAAGAGATATGCTGGATGACTCAGGAGAATTTAAAAAAAAGGTTCATGGAACCTCTTCTGGGCTTTGGTCCAGCTCCCCTTTGGAATAAAGAAAGTATGTGTGTGGGTGGTTGGGGGAGGGGGCTGTGGGGATGCGGTGAGGGAAGGAGCCTTCTGCTTATCACTGGATGAAATCACTTGATAAACGGAGCTGTGGTCAGACTCCATGATCTGAAAACTCAGAACAAAGTATTGCTAATTAAATATGGTTTTGTTTTGAGCTATGTTTCAGCCTCTCCATCCATCAGTATTTTGATCTATGAAATGGGGATAATAGTGCTTAATGAGGCTGTTAAGAAGAATGAATGAGAATATATATATATGTATATATACGCTATGCTGAGTCACTCAGTCACGTCTGACTCTTTGAGACCCCATGGACTGTAGCCCACTGGCTCCTCTGTCCACGGGATTCTCCAGGCAAGAATACTGGAGTGGGTTGCCATGCCCTCCTCCAGGGGATCTTCCTGACTCTGGGATCAAACCCAGGTCTCCTTCATCGCAGGCGGATTCTTTACCATCTGAAACACCAGGGAAGACCAAGAATACTGGAGTGGGTTGCCATTCCCTTCTCCAGGGGATCTTCCCTACCCAGGAATTAAACCGAGGTCTCCTGCATTGCAGGCAGATTCTTCACCAGCTGAGCTACCAGGGAAGCCCATGTATATGAATATGCATATATAGATATATACTTTTTTGGACTTTCTCTCTATATACATATATATGAACAACAGTATCTGGTAAATGCTAAACAAAAGCATTTATCATCCTGACTCTGATTGCATAGGAAATACGGCCGTAGAAACATAGGTCCTCAGGTTCCATAACTTATTTTTTGTGTGAATATAGCCCATTATTTAATACTAATTTGCTATCATTTATTATTTATATTAAACTTGTATTTTTATCACATTATTCCTTATTATCAGTTAGGTTTTATCTCTCAGCCCACACACTCTTCCCAGGAAGTTGGGTGGAAGGCAACTGCCGCATTCTTCCCAGGGTCACGTGAGACTTCCATGAGTGTGCACCAAGGTGAGGGTGTGGACAGATGCAGGTGGCACGGCTCCCAACAGATGTGTGGGGACAAACATTGACTGTGTGGATGCAACCCTTTCCCACACCAGGCCTCCCATTTGCCCCATGCCCCTCTGTCGTGCCCATGGACTCCCCCAGGACCCATCAGGGCCAGGAACCTATGAGGACCGGTCACTACTGCCATCAACGCCAGGGCTTTCCTACGGGAAGTGAGGAGAGACATCGGCATCAGCAATTTTCATTTAGTTGCGTCACTCTGGGTAAGTCTTCTAATTACTCTCTAGTTGGTGGGGTTGAACCAGGTGACATGTGGGCTCTGTCAGCTCAAACATTCTGTGACTCTGAGGTCCCAAAGAGCACAAACAGATTCAAAGGTCAGATGCTGAGTCTGGGGACGAGTCTTTAATAATGATGCAGAGGCTATAAGCCAGGATGAAGCCCCCTGGCTGCACGAGAAGATGCATGTGGAAACTGGGGCAAGCACATCCTCCGAGGGCTGGACGGATAGCCTGGTGGTCAGCCAGAGCCCTTGCCAGGCAGTGGGCCACAAGGACAACAAAAGGGTTCATGGTGACCATCCATGGAGTACAGTGACTTAATCTCCCTGGGGTACGGGGAAATGCTGTTAGATTTCCCTGAGAGATTCCTGGCCAAGGAGAGGACATGATATGACCAGATGTGTCAGGATGGCTGTGTCACTTCCCCCATCTGTAAAATGGAACAACCACTGGTTGGAAAGATCAGTCCTGAGGCTCTTTCTAGCTCTGACAACCTACAAGTTCATTATTTCCTTTCTTCTAGATACCTCTGGCTGGCAGCCCAGACTAAAGCTGGTCTCTGTGTAGAATTTTTTTTTTACCTACTTTCTTAACCAGCCTTTTCATTCATCTTCCTTCTCTGCTACAGAATAAATGCATGCTTTTAACTACTTAGAAAACTCTTTTCCTCCATTTTTATTCTTAAGCATTTAAATAAATGAAATTTAGTATGCAAAGTGCTTAACACAATGCCTTAGTACATAACAATGTATTCATATGTATGTACATATATAGATTCTCCTTATATATGTCTTTCTCTAACTTTTTCCTCTAACCTAAATATCTGTGTCATTGAAAATATTTTTTATTTTTTAAAACTCAGTCTACCTAGCTTGTTCTTTGCAATCAAAAAATCTCTTTTGAAAGCAGCTTCTATATTTACATTCACAGCATGGTGGGTCCCAGTCACTTCCAGGGGCCAAGGACTGGGTCCAATCCTGACAAAGGCAAGGCCCTGTCTTCAGATCTGACAAAGTTTCCAAAAGCACATGCTTTTTGGAGACGCAGCCCTGGCTCAGTTTAGGTGGAATGTGTGAAGTAGGGATGCTGATACAGGAAGGAGTGGCCTACCTGTGAGGCCAAAGAAACTCAAAATCTGACTGAGCTGTTGAGTGAATGCTTTCCAACAGTGTTAGTCCAAGTGAGAAAATACAACTCCATCTCGGATGGGGCTTAAGCTAGCTTCTCTGATTCTGGGCTACCCTCAAATGTGCAAAATAAAAGAACAAACCCACAAATCCCCCAAAAGATCTGGACTTCAGTTCACCCATATGAACAGTGAGGAAAGCAAGATACCTTTATAGACTATTTCTGAGGCCCTTCTGGAGAAGGGAATGGCAAACCACTTCAGTATTCTTGCCTTGACAACCCCATGAACAGTATGAAAAGGCATAAAGATAGGACACTGAAAGATGAACTCCCCAGGTTGGTAGGTGCCCAGTATGCTACTGGAAATCAGTGGAGAAATAACTCCAGAGAGAATGAAGAGACAGAGTCAAAGCAAAAACAACACCCAGCTGTGGATGCGACTGGTGATGGAAGTAAAGTCCAATGCTATGAAGAGCAATATTGTATAGGGACCTGGAAGCAGAAGCAGAAGAGGTGGCAAGAATACACAGAAGAACTGTACAAAAAAGATCTTCACGACCCAGATAATCACAATGGTGTGATCACCCACCTAGAGCCAGACATCCTGAAATGTGAAGTCAAGTGGGCCTTACAAAGCATCACTTCGAACAAAGCTAGTGGAGGTGATGGAATTCCAGTTGAGCTATTTCAAATCCTAAAAGATGATGCTGTGAAAGTGCTGCACTCAATATGCCAGAAAACATGGAAAACTCGGCAGTGGCCACAGGACTGGAAAAGGTCAGTTTTCATTCCAATCCCAAAGAAAGGCAATGCCAAAGAATGCTCAAACTACTGCACAATTGCACTCATCTCACACACTATTAAAGTAATGTTCAAAATTCTCCAAGCCAGGCTTCAACAATACGTGAACCGTGAACTTCCAGATGTTCAAGAAAAGACAGAGGAACCAGAGATCAAATTGCCAACATCCACTGGATCATCGAAAAAGCAAAAGAGTTCCAGGAAAACATCTATTTCTGTTTTATTGACTATGCCAAAGCCTTTGACTGTGTGGATCATAACAAACTGTGGAAAATTCTGAAAGAGATGGGAATATCAGACCACCTGACCTGCCTCTTGAGAAACCTGTATGCAGGTCAGGAAGCAACAGTTAGAACTGGACATGGAACAACACTCTGGTTCCAAATAGGAACAGGAATATGTCAAGGCTGTATATTGTCACCCTGTTTATTTAACTTATATACAGAGTACATCATGAGAAATGCCAGGCTGGATAAAGCATAAGCTGGAATCAAGATTGCTGGGAGGAATATCAATAACCTCAGATATGCAGATGACACCACCCTTATGGCAGAAAGTGAAGAAGAACTAAAGAGCCTCTTGATGAAAGTGAAAGAGGAGAGTGAAAAAGTTGGCTTAAAGCTCAACATTCAGAAAACTAAGATCATGGCATCTGGTCCCATCACTTCATGGCAAATAGATGGGGAAACAGTGACAGACTTTATTTTTTGGGGCTCCAAAATCACTGCAGATGGTGACTGCGGCCATGAAATTAAGACACTTGCTCTTTGGAAGAAAAGTTATAACCAACCCGAACAGCATGTTGAAAAGCAGAGACATTACTTTGTCAAGAAAGGTCTGTCTAGTCAAGGCTATGGTTTTTCCAGTAGTCATGTATGGATGTGAGAGTTGGACCATAAAGAAAGTTGAGAGCCAAAGAATTGATGCTTTTGAAATGTGGTGTTGGAGAAGACTCTTGAGAGTCGCTTGGACTGCAAGGAGATTCAACCAGTCCATCCTAAAGGAAATCAGCCCTGAATATTCATTGGAAGGAATGATGCTGACACTGAAACTCCAATACTTTGGCCACCTGTTGTGAAGAACTGAGTCATTTGAAAAGACCCGGATGCTGGGAAAGATTGAAGGCAGGAGGAGAAGGGGACGACAGAGTATGAGATGATTGGATGGCATCACTGACTCAATGGACATGAGTTTGAGTAGGCTCCGGGAGTTGGTGATAGACAGGGAGTCCTGGCGTGCTGCAGATCATAAGGTCACAAAGAGTTGGACACGACTGAGCAACTAAACTGAAGTGACTGAGGCCTTTTCCTCCCTAAATGCTCAGATCCTTGCCTGCAGCCTCACATCAATCCTCAGAACACATTCTAAGGAGTGCAGAGCCCAGAAGAAAGATTATTGTTCTCATTTTTTGGAAGAGGAAATGTAGACTCAAGAGGCTATAAACAGAAGGTGAAGGGGAAGGAAGGGGAAGGCTACTCTCCTTGGGGAGAATGGCAGGTCCCTGGGTAGACCAAGATCAGAAGTCATGCCCTGTGAGCCACCTGTGTATGACCTACAGTGTCTTCCAGACTGACTCTTGGAAGGGGTAGGAAGACTATGAAATAAACCAGCCCGGATACAACCAGCCTGACCCTCTTCAGAAACCCCACAGAGAGAGCACACTGCCTTTGTATTTCTTCTCACTGTGCCAGCTTTTCCATGTATTAACATAGGCATCTAGAAAATGCCATGGCAGGGCAGACCCAGGGAGGCATGAGGCGGGGATAGAGTCCACTGTCACCCATGACAAGGACCTTCTCCACCCTCCCCATTTGAATCTTGGAATCTTATCATACTCTGGCCACTTGGAGAGAGGAAATCAAAGAAAGCAGAGTAGGGGAGAAGGTGGGAGAACACTGAATAAACAGCACTGGAAATAGCCCAAGGTGGAGGCAGGGGCTTGCTTCTTAAAGCAGAAAGAAGAGGACAAGAGCCACTGAAAGGAGAGGTCAAAACCGAACAGCAGAGAAGAGAATGGCTCTTTACTTAAGAGTGATTGATAGATAAGAAATACGGACAATGAATATGAAAGACCTTACAGAAAAACCAGGCAGGAAGTTGAAGCACCAATGGGTGCTGGTGACACCTTTCCGAAAATTGGAAAAATGTTCTATTGGCCAGCCTGGTGCCTCTGGCAAAATCTGTTCCATATTTGTGGCACTTGAGCTAAACTAGTGGCTGACCCTTGCTTTAAAGGGTAATAACTTCTAAGGCTCATCCAGACTGTTTCTGCCAGAGGGGCTTCGGAGACAGATGCCCTGTGGCTGAGGGATTAGCAGAAGTCCCAGCGTGCCAGCCTCTTGGAGGGGCAAAAGCGGGGTGTGGGGGGGAGTGGGGGAGAGACGGGTTGGAAGTCAGGAGATCAGATCAAAGGCTGCTTCATGCAATCTTTCCTATAATGACTCCTTTGCCAAGGATTTGATGAGCTTCCTCTGTATGTCAATCACTGTTTTAGATGCAATTACCTCTCTTCATCTTCACTATAACCCTATAGTACAAATATTATTTTCTCTACTTTACAGATGAAAAAACAGGAGCTTGGGGTACATTCCTGAAGGCAGAAAAGGGAAGGTTTAAATTTTGTTCTGCCTGATTCAAAACCTTATTGCTCGCAATAAAACATGCTACGAGGGAGTTAAATGACTAGGATATAAAATACGCTCTGAAGTGGCAATATTTATTGAACACATTTGCGATAGAACCAGGTACTATTCTAGGCTTTGGGGGTACAACGAAGGTGACAGAGGCCCTGCCCTCCAGGAGACAGGTAGGTATAGTAGGGGATCAGACAATAAGCAAACAAAAGCATGGATTATAAAACGTCAGCTGGGGGCTTCCCTGGTGGTCCAGTGGCTAAGACTCAAGCTCCCAGCTCATGGGGCCTGGAGTTGGATTCCTGGTCAAGGAACTAGACCCCACATCTGCAACCAAGAGTCTGAATGCCGTAACTAAAAATCCTGCATGTCACAACCAAGACCTGGCACAGCCAAATACATAAATTATTAAAAAAAAAAAAAATAGAATAGGAGGAATTTTTAAAAATGCCAGCTGGCATTATGGGGTATGAAGCATGTAATGCTGGGAAGGGGCAGGGGAAGGAGGCAACACCCCTGGCCATTTGAGAGGTGGCATCAGGGAAGCCTCTCTGAGGGGCAGGCTGCAAGCTGGGACCAGCTGAGCAGATGAGACAGCTGTTGAGTTTCTGCCGTGCTTTCAGACGCTGCCTGGGAAACTTTCATCCATTATTTCATCTGATCAATACCTACAATACTGTGGAGAGGAAGCTGTCATTATGTTTTTGTTTTTTTGTTTTTTAAATGAGGGAATTGAAATGTGGAGAGTTAAGTGACAAGCCACAGGCCACACACCTTATAAGCAGTTTAGCAGAAGTAGGTCCGTCTGGACACCTTCCTCCCTGGTGGTCTAGTAGTTAAGAATCCACCTTGCAATGCAGGGAACATGGGTTTGATCCTTCATCGAGGATCTAAGATCTACATACTGTGGAGCAACTAAGCCCATGTTTGGAACTATTGAACTCTCCTGCCACAGTTAGAGAATCCTGCCTGATGCGACGAAGACCCTACATGCTGCAGCTAAGACCTGCCACAGCTACATGAATGAAATAAGTCTTAAAAAAAAAGAAGTAGGTTTGTCTGACCCCAAGTCTTGGCTTTCACCTTCAGATCACAGAGGCTTCCCCATCTCAAGGCAGAACCTGATGAGGCTCCCAGAACCAATCCCATAGGATCCCATCAACATTCAACCAAGCAGAAGCCCAGGGGCAGGTGCTAAACCCGGAAAGGGTATTTGTCCCTAAAGCCAGGACCCACCAAAGCAAAGACCTTGGAGGATTTTGTTTCTTTTATGTGTGTATTCAAAAATGTTTGCTAAATAATAGCTAGCGTGATGGAGGCCTCACTGGACAACAAATGCTGTTCTAGTGCTTTCCATGAATTAACTCACAAACCTGCATAGTCAGGGATGAAGTCCCTTCTGCCTGGGATGAAGGCAGAAAGATGATCCCCAACTTACCCCTGAGAGAGTCCAAGAGAGAGAGCAGAAGCGCTGGAGCAATGATTCAAGCCCAGGCAGGCCAGGGCGGGAAGCGGCTTTCATTGTTACTTTCCACAGTCCCCAGAGCAGGGAAGGGCTGCAGAGAGGGAGGTGTGAGCTGGGTCATTAGAGGTGGGAAGGTTTCAGGTGCTGCCAAGTCAGACGGAGAGACAGAGGAGAGTGGAGGACAATGGGGCAGAGGGACCCCGGGTGCAACGGAGCAGGGGAGGGTATCGGGAGAAGGGAGGAGGCCTACCCTCAGGCTGGAGCTTCCCCACAGGGGAGAGGACTCGGGGAGGAAAGGGGCAGGGAACACAGGGGCCAAGGATGTGAAGTTTCTAATACGGCCAACATGAAAGAAGATGAAACCTAAAATAAGGCCTTCATGTTCCTATTCGGAGACCAAAAGAAATGAATGCCAGGGCTCTGAGAACAAAATGAGAGAGAGAAGTTGGTGAGGAAGGAAGTCAGGGAGCCAGTGTGGGCTTCCATGGGGGCTCAAGATGGCAAAGAATCCGCCGGCAATGCAGGAGGCCCCGGTTCGATCCCTGGGTTGGGAAGATCTCCTGGAGAAGGGAATGGAACTTGCTCTAGTAATCCTGCCTAGAGAATCCGTGGACAGAGGAGCCTGGTGGGCTGCAGTCCACGGGGTTACAGAGTTGGACACGACTGAATGACTAAGTACAGTGGTGGGGAAGAGTTGGGTGATGGGCTGGGAGGAGGTTTGACCTCAGGCTGCCCCACGAGGGCAGGCGCGATGGTCCTGAAGCAAGGAAGACACCTGCCCTGGGTCCCTGAACCTGCCCCTGTCTCTAAGGGAGAGAGAGAGGCTGGCTCTCTCCCATCTAATCCTTTGCTGCGCTGAAAGGAGACATCTGCTCTGCTCTTGCTAATTTAGTTCGGGAAGCCTGGCTCGCTCTGGGGTGTAGATAACATCCCCGCTGGCTGGCAGGCAGGCTGCTGCAGATCCCGGGGCCTAGCCACCTCCCTCCTTGGCTGGCATTGCATCACCCAAGCGGACGGCAGTGGGCCAGGCACCCTAGATGCAAAAGTCAAGGCATCGGGCAGGAGGATGGGCAGGGTTGCAGCCTCAGGACTGCAGCCTCCCAACGTCGGAGGACTCAGCTGTGCCCAGATGGGAGCCAAGGGAGTGGGAGGTGTTTGAAGAAAATGCTCCAGGCTGGTGGTCTTGAGGGTAAGACATGAGGAGGTGAGGGGAAGAGCAGATTTGTCAAGGATGGACATGGGCCTTAGCATTGCCATTCTTATTTTTTTAACTACATTTTTTAATTAAAATTTTTTTATTGGCATATAGTTGATTTACAATGTTATGTTAGTTTCAGGTGTACAACAAAGTGAACTCTGTATATATACGTATAAACTTCCCAGGTGGTTCTAGTGGTAAAGAACCCACCTGTCAATGAAGGAGATGTAACAGACTTGGGTTTGATCCCCCAGTCAGAAAGATTCCCTGGAGGAGTGCATGGAAACCCACTTCAGTATTCTTGCCTGGGAAATCCCATGGACAGAGGAGCCTGGTGGGTCTGGGGTCCATGGGGTCACAAAAAGTTGGACATGACTGAAGCAATGAATAAATATATATATATATATATGTGTGTGTGTGTCCCCAGTGTATTTTAGATTTCCCTCATAGCTCAATTGATAAATATCTGCCTTCAATGCAGGAGACCCAGGTTCGATCCCTGGATCAGGAAGATTCCCTGGAGAAGGAAATGGCTATCCACTCCAGTATTTTTGCCTGGAGAATTCCATGGACAGAGGAGCCTGTCAGGCTACAGCCCATGGGGTCACAAGAGTCAGACTCGACTTAGCGACTAAACCACCACCACCAGTCTATTTTAGATTCTTTCCCATGTATTGGTCATTATAGTGTTGAGTAGAGTTCTCTGTGCTCTACAGTAGGTTCTTATTAGATATCTGTTTTAGAGATAGCAGTGCGTACCTGTCAGGGATTGCCATTCTTTACCCAGGTGGGCACTCCACAAGCAGGGAAGCAGAACTCTGTGATGGATGAAGAGCTAACACCAATATGAAGCAGGACTTGTGAGCTGGAGTTCTCGGTAGAAAATAGACCCCAGGGGCCAGTGGTTACCAGCTTTCGAGGAGGAGACTGAAGGAGTGGCTTTGTCTCTAAGAGAGAATCAGAAGCTAAGGAACCAACAACTGATCTCAGTCCCCTTATCATCTTCAACTAACACCTGACTTGAATTGCTATGAGTTAAGTGTTTCGTGTATCTACTGGATACCAAGCAGTTTAGCCACAAGCACTAAGACTCCAAAACTTGCTCCAGGGACCAAAGAAATAGAGTTGGGATTCTGTCCTCCATCTCCTGTCGATGGTCTCAGTTCAGCAACTGTCATGTTCATGCAAATAGCTCCAGATCCACATTACCAACCCCAGGTCTCGAATCTGAACTCCAGAGACATACTCCAACCACTGCCTTAACATCTCCATTATGATATATACTAACATCCTCCCCAAGCTTGACATGTCCAGAACCAAATGTCTCTATCAACCTCACTTCCCCTCCACCCCTCACAAACCTGTCCATTTCCCAGAGTTTGACGTTCTTCTGCCTACAGGGATCTCCTACTCTCTTCTCCCTATGCCCCCCTATTCTGCAAACAACTCCTCTGTTTTCTGTGTGTGAAATGCCCGAGTGCCACAGCGCACAGAATGGTCTGGCCAGGCTCTGTTTCCAGAACCCCCGATCTTTAAGGTCCTGATGAAAATCCACTTTCCATGTGAAGTCTCTCCTAAACCCTGCCAGAAAGAGGGACTTCTCCCTTCTCTGGGCTCCCATATACTTAATCTAAACCTCTCTTTCAGTCCTTTCTGTATTCCTTGTTGTTACTGTTCAGTCGCTTAGTCATGTCTGACTCTTTGTGACTCCGTGGCCTGTAGCACGCCAGGTTTCCCTGTCCTCCGTGACCTCCTAGAATTTGCTCAAATTCATGTCCACTGAGCCCGTGTTGCTATCTAGCCATCTCATCTGCTGCTGCCTGCATTCCTGCTTTTCTCCTGCCTTTCAAATACAAGTTTCTAATGTCTCTGTGTCTGTGAAAGACTCCTACTTCTCTGTACATCTAGCAGTCTCACATCCACCAGAAACAGGTCTGTTGTTCTGAATTTCCTCTTTTTTCAGTACTGACTAGTGCCTTCTTGTGGCCTTCTCATTGAATAGTAATGGATCACACTTCCAGTTTCCTTGTAGATGTCACCATAGCACTCCGTTACTGTAAGCATCTTAGTGAAATTGTGTGTGCCCTTCCCAGGGATGACAGAAGACATCGTGAAGCTTCTCAAAGAGGGATGTCGTTAGAGTCAGATAGATGCACATTTAATCTGGGTTTTACACCTACTAGATGCGTGTCCTTGATCAAGCCACTCAAGTTCACTGAGGCGCAGTTTCCCCATCTATAAATAGAAGCGTAGTGCCTACCTTGAAAGTTTCACACGTGCTCTCTCACCTCCCGGTCTGCACATGCTGTGCCTTCTGCTGAATTCCCCCTCCCTCCCCTCTGCTGAGATAACTTCTCAAGCTTCAAGCCTCAGCTTAGATGCCACACTCCTCAAGAAGTACCCCAGTTCTCAATGATCAGGTGATTGTCTTTTTTATGTGCTTATTTGTTACACTGCATCTATGCAGGTCTCAGCACTTAACTGCCCGCTCCCCGACCCTGGAACTGGGTGGTCTTTCCTACCCCCTCCCCCTCCCTTTGAGGAACCAGAAACTCCACAAGGACAGGGACCATCCTTTGTTAACCATCACATCCCATCTTGGTTCTGTTCCATTCACTTTTGACCCAAAGTCAGAAAAAAGTAAGCCATGTTAGGTAAGGAATTTGTGATCCTGGAATTCTGAAGAAAATGTCAACGGCTTCCTGAGTTTTTATTAGCTGAGTGCATTATGACAGTTCAGGTCATCAGATTGCTGGCTGCCTCTTAGCCCCGATTTAGGCACTAGGCAACCGTCTGCTTTTGGCACAGAAATAGAATAAAGTGTCCTCTAAACTGATGTTGAAGCCAAACTGTTCCCAATTTTGAGATTTACAGTCAGTTTTGTATATGTAAAACTATTCAAATCACCAAGAGAATTAGTTTTCTTAGAGGATTCTCATCAGTAATAGCAATTTCCAGTTTGGCATCCATGGTTGTAAATAATTTGAAAAACTCAAGCCACATATAAAATTATTATAACAATCTAAACACTTTATCATAAACAAAAATAATGATAGCTATGGTGCTATCTTCTGTTTATTTCAGATGCTGTTGCTTCTGAAGTGTATATATATTGTAAATATATTGGTTAATAGCACAAGCTCTGGAGTCAGATGGCTTTCATTCCAAAACCACCCTAGCTGTGTGATCACTAGCTGTGTGATCTTGGAGAAGTCATTCCATCCCTTTGCACCCTAGTTTCCTGGTCTGTGAGACGGCAATAGTAGTATCTGCCTTATATGGTTATTGTAGGCATTGAATGAGCTAATACCTGTAAGGGCTTATAACAGTGCCTTGTTAAGTTAATTGTTAGTCACTCAGTTGTTTCCGACTCTTTGTGATCTCATGAACAGTAGCCCACCAGGCTCCTCTGTTCATGGAATTCTCCAGGTAAGAATACTGGAGTGGATTGCCATTCTCTTCTTCAGATCTTCCTGACCCAGAGATTGAACCCCGGTCTCCTGCAATGCAGGAAGATTCTTTACCAACTGAGCCACCACGGAAGCCCTGTAACAGTGCTAATACTTGCCAAATACTCCATAAGTGCTAGCTATTATTATTTTCTAGGGGAGAATCTAACATAAGGAAGTGTTTGGATATGATACTTTTTAATTCCCTGCCAACACCGCAGTTCCCTGTCTCTGTATCATTCCAGCTCCTCAGCATTCCTATTCAGTAGGGAGGGGGCAGCATTATCCACATTTTACAAACACTGAAATTGAGCCATAAAGAAGTAAGATGTCCAGTAAGCGAGTGGCAGCATGAACCTAGGACTCAACTTTCTTGATGTAAGTACTACAGCTCTTTCCAGAAGACAGTGAGACTGTACATTTAAAAAGGAGTATAAGACATCCCTGGGAGCCTGGGAGCAGTGACCCCTTGATGACTTTTCTGTGCAGTGGTTCTCCATGGATGCTCAACAAGGTCAATTCTCTCTCCATCTCTGAGTTTATCTCAGGCCATGCCTTTTCAGATATTTTCCTTACCTGCTTTCAAAAAAGTCATATTAGGGTATTAAATGAGGTGATGGCTAGATAATTTCTCTTTGATTTCCTGTATCCTCTGACTCTTTAGACACCCCATTCTTGGGTTGTCCTGTGTACAGATATAGCTCATTTGGCTGCAGACCCTCACTCTTTGGAGAGTGTCTTTCTGCTGAGTCAGAACCTTAAACTACTTGGGAATCTCACAACTGATTTTCCTCCAAAACATCATTCCCCAGCCACCTCCCCCCAACCCATTTCACTTTTTTTATTTCTGCAACCATGGGATTCCCTGGAATCCCGTGATTCATTGGAAGGACTGATGCTGAAGCTGCAATACTTTGGCCACCAGATGTGAAGAGCTGACTCTTTGGATAAGACCTTGATGCAGGGAAAGATTGGAGGCAGGAGGAGAAGGGGACGACAGAAGATGAGATGGTTGGATGGCATCACTGACTCAATGGATGTGAGTTTGAGCAAACTCTGGGAGATGGTGAAGGACAGGGAAGACTGGTGTGCTACAGTCCACAGGGTCGCAGAGTCGGCTATGAATGACTGACTGAACAATAACATGGGTAGAGGATCTGCAAAAGAGCCTGTCCTCTCTGTCTCCCTCCACCTCCCTCTCTCTTCCTATCCGGCTTGGTCAGAGGGCAGACCCTGGCTTGACAGGACCTTGTCCGTGTGGAAGCATCACCTAAGAGTTTGTGTGGGTAGGGCAAGTATTCCTGTGTCTGAAAGAGGACTCAGGATGATTTCCTTTTCCGTCCACTAGGGGGCTGCTTGGAGGGGGATGGAAAAAACAGAGGCTTAAAAAAATATATCATGCTGCTGAAATTTCAGCAAGAGGGGAAAAGAGAGAGCGCGTGAGAGAGAGAGAGAGAGAGAGACAGCAAAGCAGTCCCAGGCTTCCTCGTCTCTTTCACGTCAGAGGCAGGAATCGACTGTACTCAGGCTGTTGGCTCAGCACGCAGAGACGGAGAAGGGCTCAGACGCGCAGTGAGAGAAGAGGGGTCCTCCCTGACCCGAGGAATTACCACTAGTGGAGTAAAGCCACCTGACTTTTCCAGCTTATTTTGGTTGCCTCCTCTTTCTCCTTCCACTCTAGCCCTGCCAGCTTGGGTTTCATTTCTTTCGCGGAGCCTCCTCTGGTCCTCCCGGGAAAGGAGGAAGGGAAGAGAAGAGAGGAGAGGAGAGAGGTGGGCTCTCTAGGTGAGCGCAGCAACTGGCTCCAGCCCGCACATTCACGAATTCTCTTCACAGGAAGCTCCTCCAGCTCCCCTGCCGCCCACCCCCAGCCCGGGTAAGTCCAGCGCACTCGCTCCTTTCGATTTCCTCGCCGGAGTGATTTCAGCACCACGGAGAGCGATGAGATGCGTTTTTGGTTCTCGTGTGTCTTGCTGTGTTCCTACAAGGCGTTTGGCAGTAAGGTTACATCTGTCTCCCTGCTGCCAGTCAAGCCGGGTTTTGGGTAGGGGAAAAAAAAGGTGCAAAACTATGTCTACCAAATTAAAGGGGGATGTGGACTCTGGTCTTATGAGGGTGTGAGTGTGTGTGTGTGTGTGTGCCTGCGTGCTGTTGCATAAGACAGGTGAGGTCTGAGCTAAATTGCCAGTGGGTTCCTTCGTGTCTGTCTCCGGGTAGGGCTGTTGTTTTCTTTTTTCTTTTATGTAGATAAGAGGGAGGGTTTGGGGAATTAGTTATATACCTTCTTTAACTCTTTCCTGACCAGCCACCCATGGAGGGAAAGTGTTACAAAGGAAGCTGGGAGGGGGTTGAGAGTGAAGTTAGAGTTAAAAGTTATGCTCCTCTGAGAGAGGCTGGAAGATGTGGTTTTCAAAATGTCAATTTCTCCAGGAATCTCTGGGTTCTTGCTGTGAAGAGAGCCCAATCTGACCTTTTATTACTTTCTCTCCTGGTGTGAATCCATGGCAAGTGGGCAAGGGCAACAGGTGGGCATCGGGCTGGGGGCTAGGGTCCCCCCGCCTTCATGGTGATAAGGAAGTGTCAGTAGCTTGAGCTCTGCAGAGGTTGGCCCATGCAGATCAAACTATATTTGCAAGGAGGCAGGAACTGCCCTCCACTTTTCTGTCATACTTGACTATGTATGGTTGGAAAGAGGACAAAGTCTGTTCTGTTTTGATTTCTGTCATTGAGAGACAGCCCAGGAGAAAGGTTTGATTCCATGTGTCTGGGGAAGCAGAAGCAAATCTGCTTCAGGTCCTGACTCAGGAAAGCTTGAAGTAATGTTATGTCCCCCAGCACTGAAAGGTTCCACAAATGGAATCATCATTACTTTAGACTTCATTGCTATGACTTTTTTTTGCAAGGTACTGCTCTGCCTCCTCTGCTTTCTGCCCCTCTGAAATATTTTCAATTAATTCCCCACAGCTGCCTTGGTTTTGCCTTGGAGACACTATCTGCTGGTCCCTGCCCTTCAGTCTTGCCCACACCTGCTTGGGTGGGGCCATTCAACAAGTGGTATCAGGGACTTCTTTCAAACATCTGAATCTCCATGGAGAGCATCCCAAGGGAGTATTTTTAAACAAATGTGGTTTCTTGTAAGAGCAAACCTTGCCTTGAATTAACCCCTATCTGTATAAAGTTCTGGTCATTTTCTTCAAGTATGCTGAAGCAGAAGAGAGTCAGAGGTGGGCAGAGGTTTCACTCCTTCCAATTGCCGATAAACTCTAGGGTGATGACTCTCTGTCTTGCTTTTAATTCGGTATGCTGGGTCCCTCCTCCAAGCTGAAAAAAATACTCTCTGCCTCTGCTTTGGGAGGCTCCTGGGTGAAAGGCATAGTCCTGAGTGAAATGGTATCATTATTTTTTTAAACTATTCTTATCATTAGATCCAGAAACCTCAGCATCTCCTTAGAATGTCTGGAAGTAGAATGCAGTGAGGAAAGAGTAAAGTCAAAGCTTGTAAGGATAGGGAAAAAAGATTGAAATAGACAAAGCAGAGTATCAGAAACCAACACTGACTCATTCATATTTCAATTCTTTCAACTCCTTCCATTCTCAAACTCTCTGAGCTTGAACAAGAGAGTAGATGGATTTCTGCATGACAAGTCCCCAAAGGTTTAAAAAAATCCATGCCCTTGCAATGGACCCTATCCAAAGCCACCATTTATTACTGAAATCACTGTACTTAGTGATCATTATTTTATTAATGACCTCAAATTCTCTCTGAAAGAAGTACTCGGTGCCATTACTGGACCCATTTAATAAATGGGGAGACATAGGAGTTTAAAGTGCTAAGCCAGAGGGTAGCAAAAGCAGAAAGACAACTTTGGGTCTCCTAATATCTCATCTCCTGTGAAATGCAGAAATGTTCATGTGTGGGAGAGAGCAGGGGTGAATTGCTTCCCTGTGGACATATTTTTCAACCAGAGCCTTTTAGTGAATTCAGTGTGGCATGATGGCTCCTCCCTGGCAAAGAATGAGAATCTACTAGGAGTCTCAAGGTGTTGCTGGTCTTTAGTTCTCAGCCAAAAAGATGGTCGTGACCCATGGCCAGAAAGGTGACGAGTTCTCTGGACTTACTGCAAAGAGAGAACCCCAGACTGGTGGCTGCAAGGCTGAAATGATGTCCTGCACCCGATTGCCATGCTCACCTTGCCCCAGAAGTCCCAATTGAAGGTACCCTTCCAAGATTACCGTGAGTGTCTTGGTAATGACACCACCAAAGTGTTTGATGACTTTTCTCTCCTATAAGCCTCCTCTGGGAACATCTCCACTGAGTCCTTTGTGGCTCAAAATGTGGGAGGATGACTAAGAAGCAGGAGAAGCCTGGGCTCTGAGCACCTGCAGAAACCTGTGGAGAGGAGTAGGGAACTGGGCACAAATCCACCGCTCAATAAGACCTCCACTCCCCCAGCAGCTCTAGCCCTCACATCAGGCCAGGATTTTGGAGAGAAAGTCAGCATATTTTCATACCCAGGCCTCACTCACTGAGCAGGAGAGACTCAGCTGGGCTGTCTCTGAGACATGGGGGGATGAGAGATATAGGAAAAGGTGGAGAGAAGGAAAAGGTTGCTATCCTGCCCTATTCTCCACAGTCACGGGTTACCCTTTTTTACCCAGAGACCTCCACTATTACTTTAAAAAAAATTTTTTTTAGGAATAATTCACATTTAATAAAACTATTCTGGTCTTAAGTGTCAAGGTTAGTGAGTCTTGTTGACAACTGTGTATACCTGTTTAACCACTCCCCCAAACAGGATACACAAAAGTTCCCTTGTTCTTCTTTCCAATCAATATTTCCCTCCTTCAACCCCATCACCTTCTTCATTTCCTGACATTTATCACCATAGCTTTGATTGCTACATTTTGCAGAGGAAATGTATTGCTTGGTGTGCCATATAGACACTAGACTTCTCAGAGAACATATTGGAGGTCTGAGGCTACTGCTACTGGGTGGGTAACATGGAGGTGGGGGAGGAGTTTCCTCCTTGTGCAAGTTTATAGTCATGGTATTGGAAAATCAAGTGGTGTGCATGGCAGGCAACAATTAAGCCCAAGTAGGATACGTGGATACGTCTTTAGTAGATCTCAAAATGGGGCCAAGTGAGTCACAGAGCTGTTTACATGCTTGGTGAGTAAGCGTGCCCTTTGCCTTCCTCCACTGAGAGACTTCACTAAGCACCTTCTTCCCAGGCTCTGCCCTGTTCTGGGTGGGCCTGTCTCAGAGAAGGTACCGGTCAGCTCAATTTTGAGAAGGCTTCTTCCTCAATCAGCACCCCCAGCTGAGATTCCACGGAATGGAACATAGGTTGCTAAGCCCTTGTGACATGACAAGTTAGAAGACAGTCATGATGAGGATTCCCCAAGGTCTAGGTTTGTGTGGAAACAATAAATTTGAATGATCTCCACAACGCCAATCCCAGTAGATGGTGTGGAAAAAGTGCAGAGACACACCTTTGCCTCATCTCAATTAAAGGCAATATTAATAAAGATTAGATGAGACTCTCCATCTAACTGGAGTCTCATCTTCTTAAAAGCAAGTCCACTGAGAGGAGAAAATTGGAATTTAGGTGTTTAAGTGCTGTTTCCAACTGTGTATAAGAATCACCACATCTTTATGTAGGAATATGATTTTGGACTAGGACTGTATTGACACATTTTTGAACATAGCAAGTAACCAATAGGTCAGTTGGAAAAGGGAATTTAAGCAGTTTTGTCTCTCTCCTTTTACTCTTTTGTTTTCTTGTGATAAAGCATACATAACATGAAACCATTTAACCTTTAACCATTTTCAAATGTATAATTCAGTGGCATTAAGTACATTCACATGGTCAATGGCACCATCACCACCATCCATGTTCAGAATGTTTCCATCTTCCCAAACTGAATCTCTGTAGTTTTAAACAACAACTGTCCATCCCCCCACCTCCTGCCCCAGCCCCTGGAAACCACCATTTTACTCTCCATCTCCACGAACTTGAATAATCTTGGCACCTCCTATAAGTGAAATCATACCATGTTTGTCCTTTGGTGTCTGGTTTATTTCACTTGGCATCATGTCTTTAAGGTTCTTCTGTATTGCAGCATGTGGCAGGATTTCATCCCCTTTCAAGCTTGAGTAATATTCCTTTGTGTGTATGGCTCACATTTTGTTTATCCATCTGCTGATGGACACATTTGGGTTGCTTTGTCTCTACTTCTTTAATTTTGGCCAGTTGCCTCTACTTCCAACCAAATGGAAAAGGGAGACTCTCTGGTCACAGGTCTCAGTGGAGTTGAAATTCTTCCCTTTCCTTATGAAAACCAGGCAGGTGGCTTCCTGGAGGCAAATTAAAGAGAATTGGGGGTGATGCCCTCCCCATCAAACCAATGAGCTAGATCTGCTCCCTGTAGTCTGACCCTCCTTGGTAAGTGTACAACCGACACAGCTCCAGTAAACCAATATCCTAACTCTTCTAGTCCCCCTTAGCTCAGAGAGGTACCAGGAGACAGAGAGGTCAACCCTCACCCTTGGTGGGCACATCTCTGGGTCCCTCCTGGCTTATGCATTTTAAGGTGAGATTACATAATGAGAGATGGAGTCCCGGGGCCAGGGGCAAGTAAGCCAACAGACTCATTACAGTTTTACAATCCTGGGACCTCTGTCCTTAGAGCAGGCATTGCCAAGCTCGCCTCCACTTGGCTGCTATAAAAACATCTTATTCTCTGGCTATAGATGATTCAATAAAAAGTTATTACCAGGACCCAGGAGGAATTTATTTAATCTGGATGAATTCTCATCATACTACATGGTATGGAGATAAAGAGGAAAAAGCCTGGAACATTTGATCCCAGAACAGTATCAATTCATGACGACTAATGTTTGACAACAGCTTAGCAATATCTGTGGGCTGGAGTTTAGTCTTTAATCTGAGTCCACCCAAGAAATCCACAAGCCTGAGCCCTGGTAGTTTGGATCTTTCTATTGTCTAGTGATAATACCAGCTAATGTTGACTGAGTGCTTGCTATGGGCTTTAGCCAAGTGCATGGCACATAGAATGCCCTTAATAAATGTTTGCTGTTGTCACTGTTAATAAATGCTTTATGTCATTTAGGGGCTAAAACACATGACATATACTATATGCCCATTTTACAGGTGAGAAAACAGACACATTATGACTTATGTGATTTGTTCAAGTTTTTACAGCTAAGTAGTGCTACAACAGAAATTCAAACCCAGGTTTTAAGCCTGTGCCTTGACTGCCTTCTTCTCTTGCTTCTTATCACTCATTTGGTAATTAATGATGGCTCTACTGTGATTCCTTTTACCTATTTTTAGAGGAATTTTATATCTTGCATTATTATTAACCTTATATGTGAAAATCTAGGTGCCTCTCTGCCTAGATAACCAATCCTACAAAGGCTGGGAGAGTCCAGCGCAGGGCCTGGCCCACAGGAGGGCCTAAGAAGAATGTTCTCATTTTGCTGTTGGATCTGTTCAACCTGGGCTTCCCTGGCGGCTCAGGTGGTAAAAATCTGCCTGTAACTCAGAGGACCCAGGTTCAATCCCTGGCTGGGGATGATCCCCTGGAGAAGGGAATGGCAACCCACTCCAGTATTCTTGTCTGAAAAATCCCATAGACAGAGGATTCTGGCAAGCTATAGTCCATGGGGTGGCAAAGAGTTGGACATGACCGAGAGATTAACACTCTGCTCAACTTAAGTACAGGAGTTCCTAACTTGTTTCCCTTGTTATAATGACGATGATGATGATGGATATTATTTATGCTCTGTTCTTGATGCATCAGACACTATACCAGGCTGGGCAACAGAGTATTGCACTTGATTTTCACTATAACAGAAGGAGCTCTCATTTACTGGAAGTTGCTAGGTAGAAGGTGTTGAGCTAGGTGTTTAATCCTTATGACAACCCAGAAGCAAGGTTTTGCAAGGAAAACCTTCTCCAGTCCAACAAAAAGGGAAAACCCTGGTCACGGTGCAACTTGAACTGAAATAGTTGCTTTTTCTTATGAAGACCACAGAGGACAGAACCAAAGCTCCTGAATTCAGAGAGGCTAAATAACTTGCCCAGGACAGCACAGCTCACAGGTGGCAGGGCTGTTTTTTATCTCTATCTGTCTGAAACAGAGCCCAAGCTCTTTCACTGCTCTCTGAGTTTCCCTTTCCCATCCTGGGGCCATGTGCAGCAAGAAGTGAGGACTGCGGCTTTATTACAGGAAGCTTGGCTTCAGATTCCCACTCTACCACATCCTGACCTTGTGCCCTGGGGCCATGACTTACCTGTCTGAATCTGAGGTTCCTCATCAGGGCTTCTTCACTGTTCCCTAAAAGCCTATAAAGATCATCACATCTTTAAAGGGTCCTTATGAGAATCAAATGTGATTCTCTCAAATGAGAATCACAAGTACACAGTGCCTAGGACAGCATCTGGCATGAAGCATGAACCAATGTGCCACTAGCTATTTGCTGTGGCCTGGGGATTGGGGACAGACTAGGGGACTTGGCATTTTAACAAGCTAACAATTATCTGGGCTGACCTGGATTTTATATTCTCCTCAAGGGCTAATAGGCTGGGCAGGCCCTTGTTTTACATCACCTTGATTTGAGGAGCATGTGTTGGCTATTTTTTCTTCTCCTTTAGCACCAAGAGCCTGGAAGGCTGATATTTAAAAATATCTGAAAGATGCCTCTTGCCAATTAATTACCTAGAAATTGTCCTAGACTGAAATTAATCTGAATCTTAAAGGAGACGCTGAGTTCTGCAGCCCCTCTCCACACTCAGCTGGAGACAGTGAACCTTTGGATTTCTTTTTTCTGGCCTTCCCCTTCCTCCAGGTTCTTCTGCCACTCTGAGTTTTATTTATGAAATGTTTTCTCTTCCTTTATAATTATGTTTTCCATAAGAAGAACATAACAGCCACCTCCTGGCTGGGCTAGAGTAATTGTGGGAATTTTTTGACGGTGTGCAATTTCAAAGGCTTGGGTTTATATAGATTACCTTGAATTTATCTCCATAAGCGCATCAGGAGAGAAGCAGCTGCCTGCCTCCTGAAGTATTGTAAACCCTGTAGCCGCTGCGCACCAGCATCTGTGTGGATGTTCTGTTTGTCTAAATGGATTCTGTAAAGCAGATACGTTCATAAACCAGGTTTTGCCAGCCTGCCTGCCATCTCCGGTGAACTTGTTAATACCAAGGTCAGCAGCTCTGGCCCAGGGACAGATGTGGAGTGGTAGTCAGCTGACAGCGCCCGGTCCTCCCCCCTCCTTCCCACAGTCCAGCCAGCTGTGAGCCAGGGGTGAGAGGGCGCAGTGCAGACAGGGAGAAAGCAGGACGGGGGGTTGGGGGGCGGGCAGGCAGCAGAAAGGACAAGACCCCCAGACCAGATGAGAGCCCTGAACAAGGTTATGTTGCAAAGAGCAGAGGCCACGAAGTCGGGACAGGGGGCGTCTCCTCCCGGTGGCCCAGGCTATGCCTGCAGGGAGACTGAACTTATAAACCCAGCCGTAAAGTCTCGTGTTCAAAGCCGTATGCATTTATAGAGATATAAATGAAGTTTAGCGCTGGTGAGATTCCCTGTAAAAGCAGAAGACTTCATCTGTATCTATACTTGGGGTGCTAATGGGTTCCCGGCTCCCTGCCTCTCTCCAGCCCAGTCGCGTGCACGCGCCCACGTGCTCTCACGCACTCGCACTCGCGGCTCAGCTGCAGCCGGGAGCAGCCGGCAGGGGCGGGGGAGGCCGAAGGTCTTCTGAGCATCTGCAAGTGAGGCGCCGGCAACGATGCACATTCCCCTCATCTCCGAGGGCTGTTTAAAAGGAAAAGGAACAAGGACTGCCAAAATCAAGCGGCTTCAAACAGTCAGGAGTCTGGCTTTAAATAAAACAATTTGAGGAAGGTTGGCTTTTCATCTGCCTGGGAAGCCGCCGGGTTTCTGCGCCTCCTCGCTCCAGATGGGATCCGGCAATCAGACTGCAGAGCTGGTGCTGACCAGCCCCCACGCCTGCCTGGTGTCCCCTCCGGCCCCTGCTGGGCCGGCAGAAATGCTCTGGTGAAACCCTGCCCGATAAGGGTTTGCATTCTGGCTCTGCCACTTACTGGCTGTGTGGCCTTGGGAAAGTCACTTGACCTCTCTGAGCCTCAGTCGCCTCACCTATGAAATGAAGTATTAATAAATAGCTTCTACCTCTGGAAACTGCTGTTGTGGGTTGAATGAGATATCATTTTCGGAATGAAGGCTCAGAATGGCCTGTAGCACTTATAGGGTCTTCAGTGAGTGGCGTTCTCTCTTGATGGCAATGTCTAAGGTGGAAGGAGGGCATTTTGAGGGTGGAGGTTAGAGGTCACGTGGATACTTTGCCATATATTTCCCCCCTGGGTTGGGGGTGCCCCCTGTGGCCTGAGACTGGTTGCTGGAGCAAGTCTATTCAGGGGACAGGCAGTGGGCTTGAACCCTACCTTCTTTTCATCTTACTACCTGCACTCCTCAGTCCTACAAGGGCCTCTGGGCAGCACCTGGGACAGCTACTCAAGGGAAGGCAGACTAACCAAACAAGATAGCCGTTATCCCCCTGGGACTGCCCCTGTGGTGAGCCCCAGCTGTATCTCCATACCTGGCTCCCTGGAAAGATCAGGGGCTCAGTGCTGCCCACTTGGGGCACAGGTCCCAGGGGAGTATGTCTGGAAGGGATGCCCTTCCAGACCTGACATTCAAGAGGTCAACCAACCAGGTCAAGGGTGTGGCATCCTCTGCCCATCCTCCATCCACAGAGGGGATAAGCAGAATATTCCAGAGGAGAAGAAAGGGTGCTGTTGATCTGGATCTTGATATGTAGTGGGTGGAGGTGGGGAGCTGACCACGATCTGTCAATCTCTTATTGAAAATGGTCTGAGGCTCATATTAAAATGCAAAGGAAGAGTGTGCCTTACCCTTTTCCCCTCCCCCGTTCCTTTTTTCATTTGTATTTTATCAGCTTAATTTAGTGAGAGTGAAAAGCTCAGGCAGCCATCCTTGGAGACCTGGGAGGAAAAAGAAATGACACCACCCGAGAGGGCCGGAGGGTTCCCTGGCGGTGTCTTCCCTCCAACCCCACAGGGGTCGCTTCCCAGCTCCCTCTGCTCTATCAGTACCTCTTCCCTGCGGCTGGAGTGGAGAAGACAGGGGCCAGTGGAGAGTTCTCTCTCTCTCTCTGCACACATACACATCCTTCCATAGTTCCACGCTTCCTGGGCAGGTTCCTGGGGGCCTTAGGCAGCCACATTTGACAGAGTGGCCAGGGGGTCCCACCTGACATCCCCTGCCCTGCTGTGGTGAGAAACCTGGGAGGAGACCCAGCTCCTGTTCCTTGAAATGTTTTGCCCTTTTCCTGCTAAGTTCTTAAGGTCAAATGTTGCTAAGGGGACTATTTGCCAAAGGCAAAAGCCTGCTAGAAAGGGTAAACAGCTCTTTCATTTTTGAAGCTTTGGGTCTCCTCCCTGGAGTTAAGCTCAGCCACTGGCCTGACCAATCCTGCCAGGTAGCAATCATGGGGAGTGGTTACTGGAGATCGGCTACCAGCATGTTAGGCTCTAACAGCCTGGGTTTCCTAAGTCACCAGATAGATCCAAAAATAGTTCCATGTCTATTTTTTAGTAGCATGATAATCACTAACACCTACTTTATAAACATTGATTGCCAGGCAATGATCGAAGTACTCCACACACAGAAACTTACTAAATCTATACAACCACCTTTTGAGGGAGGTACTATTATTGTCCCCATTTTACAGATGAAAAAACTAAGGCACAGAGAGATTGTTTAAAGTGCCAGAAGACACACAATAAATAGCAGAGCCAAGATTTATACCCAGGAATTCTGTGTACTTAATTACCATGTTGTCCTGAGCATCACTCAGAAACTACCCAAGTTCCTGGTGGCTAGAGAGAGATGCAAAGGACTGGAGAATCATAGCTCTCACAAGGTTGGTTTGAATTACAAAGATGAGTTTAAAAATAAGATCAGACCAGTCATTTCTCTCGGGGGCTTAGTGCTGTCACTTCTTCCACTACCACTCCTTTGGGGAGTCCTTCTGTTTTTTCAACAAAGCCTCATCTAACTCTTTCAGGATGAGAAAAGAATCCAGCTCCATGCAAGTGAGTTTTCTTAAATGGATTTTCCTTCATCCAATCTCAAAGGTGGTGTCAATTCTCATCTATCCACAAAAGCCTCATTCACTTTGTGGTTTATCCACTTTGTGGATTATCTGGGCCACAGTTAAAACTACCCATTCACTTGTGGGCCACTTCTTTTAACTCGAATCTGCCACCATGCAAAATAAAATTCCCGTGATGGATTCTCAAACGCTTGGTCCAGCTGGGAGGAGTACAGCAAGCAAATGCAGTGAAGCTCAATTTGCTCCTATGCAGGGTTCTTGTTCAGCTGTGAGGACATAAATTGAACACCAGGGCAGCCAGGATCACTAGAAGATTGCAGGGGAGGGAGTAGTGTTGTCTGGGGCCAAAGGGAAGTTCAGGGTAGCTTAAGCCTACCCTGCTGTGAGGCCAGAGATGGAGATAGCGGCAGAATATCAGCCAAAGGAGCCGGGGGCCTGTGCAGAGCCTTGGAACCGACCCTCGATGTTCCTGACGCGGTGGCCCATCGAGTCAAGAGACAGGTTCATCCCAGGGTAGGGGGACTGGGCACCAGGAGACCTGGGCACCCCAGCGCAGGCTTGGTTAGAGGGCTTGCACTGGGGCTGAGAGGCGCAACTCAGGGGAAATGCAAGCCCCAGCTCTGAACGAGGTTATTCAGGGCTGAGAATCCATCCCAAGCTTGAGCCAACCACCCACAGGCAGGAGGACACAGAGTAAGGGAGAAATAGTATCAGTTCGGAAGATAGCAGACTTGAGCTTTGATCCTGGTTCTGCCTAGCTCTACACCCTTGGTGAGCTCACTTAACCTTCTTGAACCTTTGTTTCCTTGACTCTAAGATGAGGAAGATGGTAGCTCTTTAACATTTTGTGAAAATTGAGTAAGGTAGTATCTATGGGGCTTCTAGCACTTAATAGTCAATGAATGTTGATTCCCTGATTACTGGCAATAATAATTTCTTGCTTTTTTCTTGTGCTTCATAATGTTCATAGTGCTATTACATATATCGCGTTTGATCTGCAAAACTATGCGTGAAGGTGGGCAAAACAATACGTTACTTGCTCCCATTCTATAGATGGGGGAATTACTATAGAGTTTCTGTGGCTTGTCCAATATAGCATAGGTAGTAAGTCACAAAACTGAGATCAAGATCTTTCAGCTTTGGGCTCACTCATTTTACAGACCTTATTGTTGTGCTGGGATTGGGCTAATAGTTGAAATCACAAAGGTTAAGAAGGTCCTCTGCCCAGATGCCCAGAAGACAAGATCGGCTCCTGTGGCCGCTGCAGCATATGTGGGGGGATGGGCAGAGCCCAGGATTTCCTTTGGAGCCTTTGGCATAAGGATCTCAAGCTCTTTCATTTCCACCATATTTTCCAAAATAGCTCCCTCAGTAGATTAGTGCTGAGTGCTGCAGCAGCCAAGTTTCCTAGGGCCAAATAGTCTTGGTTTTCCTGTCTCCCCAGTCAGCCATCTTGGGAACCTGAGCTGCTCATCACAGCCACTACACAGGGCCAGCTCCTACCTCACTCCATCAGTAGCTAAAAAACATAGAGCGAGCCTGTGTCCAGCAGGCCTGTAGCCTTAAATGTAAACTCCGCAGAGAAGCCCACCCTATTAATCTTGTCTTAAACAGCGCTCCTTGACAAGTGGAGGCAACAAAAGCAAAAATAAACAAGTGGGACTGAAACAAACTGAGAAACTTTTGCACAGAAAAAGAAACCATCAATGAAATGAAAAGGCAGCCTATGGAATGGGAGAAAGTATTTGCAAACCACATAGATGATAAGAGGTAAATATGCAAAATATACAAAGAACTCTTGCAACTCAATAACAATAAACGTTCCAAAACCTAAATAATTAATAATGGGCAAAGGACCTGAACAGACATTTTTTCCAAAGAAGATATAAATGGCCAACAGGGGCATGAAAAGATATTCAACATCAGCAATAATCAGGGAAATGCAAATCAGAACCACAGAGAGATATCACCTCACACCTGCCAGAATGGCTGTTACCAAAAAGATAACAAGTGTTGGGGAGGGTGTGGAGAAAAGAGAACCCCCATGCCCTGTTGATGGGAAATGCAAACTGGTGCAGCCACTATGAATGCTCAAAAAATTAAAACTAGAACTACCATATGATCCAGCAATCTCATGTCCATAGAGTTGGTGATGCCATCCAAGCATCTCATCCTCTGTCATCCCTTACTCTTCCTGCCTTCAATCTTTCTCAGCGTCAGGGTCTTTTCCAACAAGTCAATTCTTTGCATCAGGTGGCCAAAGTATTGGAGCTTCAGCTTCAGCATCAGCCCTTCTGATTTCCTTTAGGATGGACTAGTTGGATCTCCTTGCAGTGCAAGCGACTCTCAAGAGTCTTCTCCAACACCACAGTTCAAAAGCATCAGTTCTTTGGTGCTTAACTTTCTTTATGGTCCAATTCTCACATATGATCCAGCAATCCCATTTCTGGGTATGTGTCCAAAGGAAATGAAATCACCATCTTGAAGAGATATCTTCATTCTCATGTTCATAGCAACATTATTCACAATAACCAAGGTATTGAAACAACCTAAGTGTCCATCAGTGGATGAAAAGATAGAGAAGATGTAGCACACAGGTATAAACAGTAGAATATCATTCAGCTATAAAAAAGGGAAATCCTGTCATTTGTGACAACATGGAACATGGAGGGCATTATCCTAAGTGAAGTAAGCCAGACAGAAAAAAATAAATATTGCATGGTATCAAGTTGAGATCATAGAAACAGAGTAGAAAGTAGTTGTCAGGGACTAGGGGCATAGGGGAAATGGAGGTTAAATAGTAAATAAAATAGCTTTCCTCATCACTCTCCCATTTTATTTTTATCTCATTTATCATCAACTAATACTATATATATATGTATATATATATTTGATTTCTCTTTTATTGTCTGTCTTCTCTCTGTAGAATATAAACTCCCCAAGAGTAAGGACTTTGTCTTATTCACAGTTGGATTTCTAAACTGGCATACTGTATTTAGTAAATTCTGGTTGGGTGAATGAATGAATGAATGAATGAATGAATCTTCAGCCAGTATCCTCTATTTCAACAAACTGTTACTAAAGACCTACTTCAAGGCATTCTGTTAATGGATATGGGATTGAATGAGACATGGCTCCCTGCTTGGAGGATCTCCCAATCTGTCTGTGGTAGAGGAGAAGCCACAAAGCCATCAAGTGGCTGCACCAGTTTTTACATTTCCACAAACAGTCCACAAGAGTTCCCTTTTCTCCACCACCCCTCAGCACTTGTTATCTTCTGTTTTTGATAATGGGGCTTCTCAGGCGGTGCAGTGGTAAAAGGATCTGCCTACCAATGCAGGAGACGAAAGACACATGGGTTTGACCTCCGGATCGAGAAGATTCCCTGAAAAAGGAAATAGCAACCCAATCCGGTATTCTTGTCTGGAGAATTGCATGGACAGAGGAGGCTGGCCGGGTCCATGGGGTCCCAAAGAGTCAAACACCATGGAGCACACACATACTTTTTGATAATAGCCATTCAGACAGATGTGAGGTGATATCTCCTTGTGGTTTTGACCGGCATTTTCCTAATTATTGGTGATGCTGAGCATCTTTTCATGTGCCTGTTGACCATCTGTATGTATTCATACAGGTAGGTAAGTACCCCACGGCATAAGGAAGTGTTAATGTCTAGAAACCAACTGCTTGGGGGTGGGGGAGGGGCAAGGTGACTCACATTGCTTGGTCACTCGTTCTTCAGAGAGGAAACAGTGTATACAAAGACTCAGAGTCAGAAAGGAAGGGCACGTCAGAAGGTAACTGAGAAATGTGGCATAGCTGGAACACAGGGTCACTGACTCCGGGTGGTGGGGTGGTAAGAATGGTGGGAGATAATACACAAGAAGAAGATTAGAATTTGGACCTTTGTTTTAGGATACCCATGGGGAGAATTGTCAACCACTTGGGTCCTTTAGGTGTGGAATCCTAAGCTATGCAGCAGGATGCAAGCTTGTTGCTTTTTTCATTAGGTCATTGAAAGTACAGCATAACTGAATTTTATTTGCTATTGAGACATTCCATTATATTAACCGTATCTCCTACTCCAAGTTCTCCAAGCCAGAGAGTGATGGTGGGGTCTCGGAGGTGGGTGGGTAGGACCTGCAGAAACTCCAGATCTTTCGTCTCTGATGGAATACTGGGGGACGCTGGTCTGTTCTCATCTGAAAAAACGTGAGGCCAGTTCTCAGCCACCCACACTGCTTTCTTCACTTCCTCCTGGAAGAATGACACCGCTCTGATTGGTAATACAGAGGTTAAAGGCGAGACTGCTTAGTGAGAATGAGGGATAGAGAATGAAAGAAAAGCCCTGAGACCAGAAACCTTGAATGCTCATTCTGTTTCCTTTAACTGTGGCTTGTTTAAGAAAATGGCTTGTTCTGTTTCTTCAACTCCTTCTCATCTGGGAAGAGGACGCGGCTGGGAGGTTCGCATGCCAAGGCTCCAGTCCAGGAAAGTGCTTCCCTATTGATTTCTGTGTCAGCAATTCAAATGGGGGTATTTATGCTGCGGCTGAGCACCTAATAAAAATTTAAATTATCGTTTAAAAAAAAAAACGGAAGGGAGGAAAAAACTCATCAAGGAATAACCTCATAAAGAAAGTGGAAAAAAAAACCCCACACACAGATTCGAGGTCCTCAGGAAGGGAGCCGGAGACTAGGATTGTGAGGTTTGCCAAGATGTGCCTCAGACCGGTTGTATTTCTCCTTTTAAATGCCTCTCCCTCCCATCTGAACACGTTCTAGGCTCTGTGGCTCTGACCTCAGACCCTGGCTTCATCACTCATTGGCTGTGGGGCTTAGGCAAAGGACAAATGTTTCTCTCTGAGCCTTCCTGTTGCATAAATAAGAGGAAGCAATGGTGTCTCAAATGATAACCCATATGCTAAACTCTTGGAGCAGAGCCTGGCATGTAGTAGGTGCTCAACAAATGTTTATATCCCAACCCCTTTCCCCCTTTGGGGGAATCCCCTCCCTATTCAGGTTCTTCCTTAAAAACCATGCCCTGTAGCCTATTAAAAGCTGATGCAGCCAACCACCTCTCACTTGAAAGACTCTGAGTCACTAAATCACACCTATATATAAATGATTGATAATGAGTTAATAAGTTAGGTGGTGGCACTAATGGAAAGCAGAAGGAAAGAAGTGAAGGAAGCTTTAATAAGAGAATGTCAGAAACCAGTTACACGCCTCTGTAGGGCTATGAGGCTCCCGCAGCATCCTTTAAATCATGCTTATTAGGAAAGCCCCTCTCTGGTCAACTATAAGGACAGGAGACACACAGGTCAGGAAAGCAGGGAGTGGGTCTCTCAGACTTTAATGACAGCACCAGAAGGTTCACCTACTCCCATGACCATATCCTTGCCCCTTAACAGTGCCATTAACTGCACCTTCTTCACGGTCCTGAGGTTTAGTTTCCCAATTCTGGCCACTCTCCTTTCTCTTCCACTCTTGTGCTTCAGCTCCACCAGTTACACAGTTGCATTGACTTCTTCAAGCCCCTGATCTGTCTTTTTTTTTTTTTCTTCACTATCCATTGCTTGGCTTTACCAGGCTTAGATTCTATCCTCCATCTATAGCATTAATCCCTTGCAAAGCCTCTGAGGACTTCTTGTCCTTACTCACCTGGCAGAACCCCACCTCGTTAAACCCTGGGTCATGCTTACTTCTGAACAAGTACACACTGCTAGAGAGAAATAGATAGCTGTGTGCACTGTTATTGCTTTACAATTATGACCCAAGTGAATACTGGAAACAGTTTGGCAATTCCACGACACTTCTTTAGCACCTTTACTTTCCACTCTCCAAAATCACAATTTCACCTCTTCTTTCTCCAAAGACTACCTACCCTCTCTTTTTAATTTCTTCCAGTGGATGACCTTACTTGGTATTTTAACAGACAGATTCTCCCTCGCCCTCCTGCTACTAACGCTGCACCTTTCACTGTCGCAGAGCCCATCCTCTCTGTCTCTCTTCCTTGTTCAGGGGTGCTGGGCCCCGGCTCCTCCCTAGGGCTAACCTCTCCTCTTTTGTTGTGACCTTAGACTCTCACGTTTCCTAAGGACTTCATTCCTGCAGTTATCACCACTCCTTTTCCGTGCTTTTCTTATTTTGGCTGTGCTGGGTCTTCATTGCGGCGTGTGGCTTTATCGTTGCAGTGTGCAGGCTTCTCATCGCTGGGCCTTCTCTTGTTGCAGAGGACAGACTCTAGAGCACTTGAACTTCAGTAATTGGGGCACACAGGCTCCCTAGTTATGGCATAAAGGCTTAGTTTCTCCACGGCATGTGGGATATTAGTTCCCCAACCAGGCCTAGAACCCATGTCCCCTGCATTGGAAGGCAAATTCTTAACCACTGGCCCTCCAGGGAAGTCCCTCACCACTTCTCTCTTGAATCTTCAATTTCTCCCTCATCACTTGGTTTTCCTATTAGTATATACATGTTCTCTGATATCCTGCCTCAAAATACATGAAAGCCCCTCCTGATTCTACTCTCCTTCTAGTTTCTCCTCCATTTCTCAGCTTTCATCAACGGCAAATCTCCTGGAACGTGTCACTGTTCCTGATTCTCCTTTCCATTCTCTTTTCATCCAGTCTATCCTGACAACTCCTTAGACACTGCTCAAGAGCAGTCTCATGTGGCCAGATCTCATGGTCATTTCTCTGATACCTCTGTACTTGATCTCTCAGCATCACTGGGCAGTTCCGTTTCCTTAGACCACTACCTTCCCTTGGCCTTGGTGACATGCACTTTTTAGGTTTTCCTTCTGTCTCAGGGACCACTACTTTCCTGGCTTCTCTTTTTACACTCTATCTTTAAAATTTAGAATACTCTAGAATTCAGTCATGAGGCTAGAAAAAAGGGTCTAACTTCACCTAGGGACCACATACCACTTGTACATCAATGACTACCAAATCCATACTTCTAGTTCTCAACATCTTTCTGGAACCCAGCTTAGAGAATCCAACATTCTACCTAGTGACTCTACTTTGATATTTAATAAAGTCTTCCAACGTAATGTGTCTGAAGAGAATTTCTGATTCATCGATGTGCTAAATTTGCTCCTCTTTTAGTGTTCCTCTTCTTGGTAGAAGGTACTAAATCTACCTAGTTACTCAAGTAAAAAACCTAGAAGTCATTATTAATTCCTCTTTTCCTCACATACCACTCCATATCAGTCAATCAGCAAGTTGACTCTACCTTTAAGCACTTTTCAGACCCTTCCTCTACTATGAATGCCCCGAGGTCTCACTTGGACCACTGCCAAAGCCCCCAGCTATTATCCCTGATTCCACTCTCCCCCTGGAGCCAATCTATACCTAACACTAAAGTGATCATACTTCTTAAAATCATCCAATGATTTTCCTTTCAGTTAAAAATAAAACTCAAATGTCTTACATCATCAACAAAATCTTCCATATATTTTTGACCTCTGTTTCATTTCTCTGTCTACTATTCACTCTGTTACACTTAAAAGGCTTATCAAAAATGTCAATTTCAGCCCTTCAGGACTTTTGCTGCACTTGTTCCTTAGAAGGAAGCATCTAATTCAGCTCTCTTATTTTATAAATAAGGATACTCAGAACAGAGAAAGGAAATCTCGTAGAAAATCAGTGGCAAAGCCAGGACCAGTTCTCTTGATTGCCAGCTTGATGCTCTTCCCACTAGAGTGTGCTGGGTGATCGCTGCTGTCTGAATGCTTCCTCAGGGTCTCATCTTGTGAGCCGCAGAGACCTTCACCTTGGTAAAAACATGGATCTTGGATTTGGTTCAGTTTTGGTTGTGATTTTTAAGCAGGTTGACCTTAAGCACTATTGTGGGAATTATAATCCTTGAAAGTTTCCATTGAGATATTTGGGGGTTTTTTAACAAAGATCTCATAAATCCCAAATTTTCTGGGCAATAGATGACTCCTTGGGAAAAGAGTCATCATTTTTTGACCCCACATAGACTGTTCAATAGACAACAAGGCCAAGCTGTCCTTAGAATTCCCTTGTCATTCCTTAAGCAAGTCCCTTATTATAGCCTGGTTCTTCTCTCTGCAGTCATCCTCAAGTATTTTGGTAAAGAGGATCCTTGTTTCAGTCTAGCACAGATCTGTGGCCTCTTCATGCCCTTGTTTGTGCTCGGCTGTCACTCTTTACATGCCACATTGGGGCTCATTCAAGCTGATTTCCCCAGTCCCGCCCTCTTCCACCTCTCTTTTGATTTGTCTATAATCAAATGTTATTTGTATATCAAATTTACTCCACTGAAAAACGGACATTGCTTTGAAGAATTTCATGTCATGCAATCATACAAATTATTTTGAAAAACAATAAGACTTTTAAAAATGCTCAGGCTTTGTCATAATTTATGATCACATTTTTTTCTGATTTCTACTTCTCCTCTTAAATAACTGGCCTGACTTTGGGCTTTAAAAGTCTACACCTCAAATGCAGACCTTGCTTAGGCATTTGGTGACTTATTATCAACAAAAAGGGTGTTTACTTAGTTCTAGAACATATTGAGCTTTGTTTATGTACTTTCTTTGACCACAGAGTGGGAGGAGAATTGTCCTTCCTTGTGCAAACTGCCTGAACAACAGCTTCTAACAGCTTCTAACTCTTAGTTGCCTACATGCACTTGAGGAGATGGGCAGGGGTTGGGGAAGCTGGGGTGTTATTTTACTTTCACACTGAGGTTCAGGCTCAAATTGTGGATAATCTCTCCAGTCAAATTTTTAAACTTATAAGTATACTAAGTGGCAACAATCTGAACTTCATTCCATAGCTTTAAAGAGTCTACCAGTTACATTGCTGCTCTCTATTTCTTGGCCTTCTATAGTCCTGCAGGAGTAACATGAAGTGGATGACCAGACAATCTGTTTGAATAAAGGGTAATTGGCTGGTGTTAGTTTGGCCATTTATTCCTTGTCTGGGTGATCTTTGAGATGTTTGTGAAGATTAGTGTTTTAACATACCCAATAGTACTAGTAATTCTGTATTTTCTTCTTTCATCATATTTATTACCATTGAAATAATGCATTTTCTGCTTCATTTACTTCCCCGTTCTGTGAAGGAAGTGTTGAAATCCCCCGGGTGGCTCCTAAATGCTCTAAGCTGTTTGTCCTCATTGCATTTTTTTAAGTAGTTGGCACCTCAGAAGTTTTCTCCCCTCACTCCAGTTCCATTTCTATGACACATTCTGGATGCAGAAACAACCACACTGAAGAGTCTGCAAGTAGGAGAGCCTGACAGATCCAGGAACTGTCCTAGGTTCTGAACATCCACCAGTGATGGTGACTCGGAGCTCATGAAACATGCATCCGAGGGGAGACAGACAACAAATCCATCGCCAAGTTGTGTTGATTTTACTTTCTCAATATCTCCCATCTGTCTGTTTCTCTCCATCTCTAACCTGTTACTACTTTATTCAAACTAACATCATCTTTCTCTTCTATGGTTAAAATGAGCCCCTCAATAATCTTCCCTCATCTTCTCTTGCCTTATTCTAATTTATTCTGTACACTTTAGTCAGAGATCTCATCAATATGTATATCTGATCATGTCATTCTCCCACTTAACACCTTCAAGCACTTTCCATTGATCTTAAGACATAAACAAAAATCCTTAACAAGGCTCGGCATGGTCCCCTTCCTGCCTCTCCCTCTAGCCTTGTTCTTCCTCCCTCTCTGGGCTCCAGCTACTAGACTGCTTTCAGGGTCCCCCAGGCTCTCTGGGCTCTGTTCTGTGCTATGATCTTCCCTCTCTGCCTCCTTCCCTTTCCTCCATCCTCTCTCTCCACACCTTCCTCCCTCTGCCTAATTTATCTCATCTGTAAATTTCAGGTCAGATGCCCCTTCCTCCAGGGAGCCAGATGCCCTTGTAATGTGCTCTCATAGGAAACTCTAGATTTCTCTTTATCATTTAAAATTGTTAAGTTGTAAGATGTAACATATACACACAGGTGTACATAAAATGTAAAAGTAAAATTTAATCAATAATAATTATTCAAGTTCCCTGTAACAACCTTCCAGGTGAAACAATAGAACATCACTATCCTAGAACTTCAAGGACACCCTTATATGTCTCTTTCTGATCACAAATACCACTCTCCTCCAGAAATAGCTGCTTTCACTGTTTTTCCCGACTTTATGGTCATAATTTACTTACTTTTAGCAGGTTTAGAATTTATCAGCCAGCTTAGTATGCCTGACAACTATACTTAGTCCAATAAATTTTGTAAAAGGTTAAAGAATTTATCAGCTTAGAAGTCTTTATCTATATTTATAATTTATATATCTAATGTCAATTTTATCAAATTTCATCAAAATATTAAAATTATCAAATTTCAGGTGAGCACATCAAGTCTATCAGTTTATTTATTTTTTTTTTAGTCTATCAGTTTAGAAATACATACATGCATATATACTGATACATGTACATAGAATTATTTAATTAATATCTAGTTTCCCAGTAGTTGGTAAGCTGCAAAAGTCACACATAATGTTTATTTTGTTCACTTTCTATTCCCAGAGTCTTTCTGGGTCCCTGGTGCACAGTAAGTCCTCAGTAGATACTTGGAGACTAAGTGAATGGAGATGATAACCAAGTGGACTCTGGATAAGGGCTGAGCTATTATGAGGGTCCTCATGAGGACTGCTTTTTAGAAGCGGGGCTACAAATTGAAGGTTAAGGCATCCACTGCATATGAGGGACATGTTCAAAAGCATCCACCACTCTCCTACCAGAAACTTTAAATAAATAAGAAAGGTGACTGAGTAAGCTATCTGGGGAAAGAATTATATCAGTCTGTCTATTTGTGCATCTATCTATTTATCTAACTATCCATTTATTAATCCATCTATCCAAGCATGTAATATTATACAAACATACACCCATTAAAACATACTAGAAATACAGGCCATCATAGAAGAACATAGTGGGAAAAAACATACCTGTCTCATAAGCAGGCATAAATATTAGCCTCCATTCATGACCTATAGGAATAAACCCTGTCCCTGACCAAAAGATGGTGAGAAAATAAACTGTGTCTCAGGGGGTTGATTCATGAAGGAGAAACACCGTGGCAGGATCATGGAAACACATGAATTATTCACAATTCAAACTGGCTAAGGGGAAAGAGGGGGAGGGAGTGACCAGGAAACACACATCAAAAAAATGATGCTCTCCACGGCCAGGGAGAAAGCAGGAAGGTGGCAGCGGAAGCAGCCTAACACAAGGGCTGAACCAAGAGTGACAGAGGAGGAAGGCAACTCATCCCTCAGACAGGGGAGCCAAGAACACCTGGCAGGTGTGGAGGTGGCTTACGGTCCTGGAGTGGGTGAACTGGAGTGGGTGAACTGGAGTGGGTGAACTGGAGAGGGTCTCTGGAAGTCAGGGAGTGGCAGCCTGGCACCCATGGCTGAGCTGGAACAGAAATCTGGATGCCAGTTCCACGGCTCTCCTATAATTACAAAAAGAGGGAAAGGCAGCCCGCTGGGCAGAGTGGGGAAATGGGGGGTGGGGGGTGAGAGTAGGGGGAGGGGTGAGGAGGGGGAGGAGGCGTCTCTTCTGGGAAGCACTGCTTTTCCCTTTGGCTGTGTGTGGATGTATGAGGTGGAAAGATGAGGCTTGTTCCTCAACATAAAGTGAAATTCAGGACTGTGCTGAAGTGAGGCAGAGTCCACCACGAGTAAGAGACCTGGAGGACAAGGTGAAGCTGAGCGTCAGGAGCCCAGTAAATGCAGGAGTGGAATGAGCAAGAGGCCAAGCTGTCTTCATTCAGAAATAAGGACTACAGTTAAGTTGCTTTAAGGGAGAGTCAATTGAGAGGCAGCCAGGTGGCGAGTAGGCAGCTCCACCTGGTTTTAAGACCTGGGTGGGGTGAACACAGCCAGTCTAAGTCACTAAGAGCACAACTCAGGGTGTCTCAAGTATTTATTGAGTGCTTACTATGAGTCAGGCTGGGTGCGCAAGAGTAGGTCTGCTCTCAAGGAGCTTACACTCTCATTCAAGGAGACAGATAATAAGCATGTAAGCAAATAATCAAATAAGATTATTCTAGAGACTGAAAAGTGCTATCTATGAAGACAATGAAATAGGGTCAGGTGTTAAGACAACTGGGCATGTGGGGAGGCAGAGAGGGGAGACTGTTTCCACAAGGTGACATTTGAGTTGATCCTCTGAGGCTGAGCAGGAGTCAGGCATGTACAGTTCCAGGAGAAATATAAAGCAAGGGGCTCAGAATGTTGCCCAGCAAAGAAGATACATGCAACCAAGAAGATGACTCAAAATCCAGCTCCCATGCCTCCCTGAGCCCTGGTTTCCTCAATCTGTAAACTGAGAGGGTTGGACTGGTGGATGGCCAAGTCCAACACAGTGTATCAAAGGGTCTTGGAAAGTTTCTTGGGAAACTTTCTGGAAAAGGAGAAACATGATCTGGATCTTGAAGAAGGGGTCTGAAAGCACTAGTGAGGTCATTTAAACCAGTAACAGGGGTTTATAGTTTTCCGAAACCTCTAATGAGACCAAACAAGAATGTCTGCTTTCCCTCTGATTGACTCATGGTCTTCCTTCCTCCAGGCCATGCTCAAAGCCCACTGCTTCCAGAAGCTTTGTGGAAACTAAAATTTACCACTTCCCGTTTTCATTGCAATACCTCGATTTGGCCACTTATTTCTTTATGCCTTTTTGAGATCGTTAATGAGCTACCAGCCTATTTATACATCTGCATGAGTGTGTGTGAGTACTCGGTCATGTCTGATTCTTTCCAACCCTATGGACTGTAGTCCTCCAGGCTCCTCTGTCCATGGAATTTTCCAGGCAAGAATACTGGAGTGTATTGTCATTTCCTACTCTAGGAAATCTTCCTGACTCAGGGATTGAACCTGAGTGTCTCTTGTATTGGTAAGCAAATTCTTTATCACTGAGTCACCTGGGAAGCTCCATTTATCCTACTTCCTTCATTTATTTGTAAATGCCTTGGTAAGGTCTGAGCCTGGAGCATGGTGTCTGGCTTGAGCAGGTGTCCCATGGAGGCTGAAAGACAATGACTCGTGGATGGGAGGTGAGTTTGTCTGCTCAGGCTGCAGACAAAATGCCACAGACTGGATAGCCTAACCAACATGAATTTACGTCACAGTTTGGGGGCTGGATGTCCAAGATCAAGGGGTTGGCTGATTCTATTCCTGGTGAAGATTCTTTTCCTACTTGTAGATGACTGTCTTCTTGCACATGGTGGGGATAGAGACAGCTCTGGTCTCTTTTCCTCTTACAGGGACACTGATCTTGTGGATCAAGACCCACCCTTCTGACTACATTGAAAAAAGTGTTAGTCATGCAGTTGTGATGGACTCTTTGCAACACCATGGACTGTAGCTCACCAGGCTCCTCTGTCCTTGGAATATTACTTCACTGATCTCTAATTAATTCCATAAGGGCCCAGGCTCTAACAGAGTCAACTGGGGGCTTCAACATGAATTTGAAGATGACACAATTTGGTTCAAAACTGTAGGTGAGAAAATTCTAGAAAAAGCCCAAATCTCCCTTTTGGGTCAGAAATGAGCAGGGTGGTCCCCTCTCTGTGTGCTAGTCCCCTTTGTTAAGGCTGGGGCATTTTCAGCAGTGGTTTTGTTTGTTTTTTCCCTATGACCTTGTAAAAATGAAAAGAATTAGGAAGAAAACAGATTTGACTCCGTTGGGATCCACCATGGACCTGGTCTGAGCACTGGTTGCAGTGATAGGGAGGGTGTTGGGAAATGGGAGAGGAAGGAAAAGTCAGTCTATCTTCCAGCAGGGCTCCTGGGGCCATTTATTCCCATCACAGCTTTTCTAATGAGGGAGGCTGGGGCTCAGATATCTTTGCTGCAAGGCTAGTCATTCCAGATAAGCTGCCAGGGGCCAGGCAAGAAGAAGAGCAAAGTTAATGAACACTTTTTTGAATACTTGCTTTGTTGCAGGACTGTTCTATGTACTTTCCGTATACTAACGTATTGCATCCTCATATTGGTTGCCCCGTGTTGATGGGAAAACTAAGGGAGGCAAAGCAATCCACCTTCATTCTCAGAGCTGGTAATGACAGCTGTGAATCTCAGACTGGAATTTTGCGGGCAAGACCCTGACCACTGTGCCATGCTGCCTTGGCTTTGGGCATCTGCTATGAATCAGACCCTCCCATGGGAGTGTAGCCTGGTCTTTTTAGATCTTGCCTCGACTGCCCTGGTCTACCCGTGTCTGCAACTCAAGAGGTAGGCCACAGCCTGCACAGCGCTGCCACCTCCTCTGATGCTGGGGGTGCTGGGCAGGTGGGCTGTGTCTGCACCACCTGCTCTCCTTTGGGCTTTTCCGCACCCAAGCTTCCGTAGGGTGAGGGCTGGAGATAAGAAGGGACTGGAGGAAAATGGAGAGAGACACACAGGGAGAGAGAGGACAGGGAAATGAGGCCACAGAAAGGCCTGGGTGACCTCAGCAACAAACAACTACAGACTCCCGTGACCTCCTTATCTGCAACTGAGCAGGTTGCAGGCCTTGATGGGAGGGGCAAATACATGCCCCTGATAGTAAAATTCAGGAAAGCCCTTGGTCAGTAAAATTCCTCCTGCCTAGCACTCTGAGATGGTGATGGAAATGGAGATGTGGACTCTGTTGTAGGGTGATGTTTACATCCTGAAGACACACTAGACAGACTCAGGAGACCTGAATTCTAGACCTACCTTGGCCTTGAACAACCGATGTAGCCTTGGATAAATCATAATCTTCCTGGGCTTCAGTTTAAATGAAGCAGCCACGTGACAGATCTCTAAGTGAAAATGACAGTCACTTGGTCGTGTCCAACTCTTTGTGACCCCATGGACTGTAGCCCGTCAGGCTCCCCTGTCCATGGGATTCTCCAGGCAAGAATACTGGAGTGGGTTGCTGTTCCCTTTTCCAGGGGATCTTCCCAACCCAGGGTTTAAACTCAGGTCTCCCACATTACAGGTGAATTCTTTACTGACTGAGCTACCAGGAAAGTCCAAGAATACTGAATACTGGAGTGGGTAGCCCATGCCTTCTCCAGGGGATCTTTCCAACTCAGGAATCAAACCAGGGTCTCCTGCATTGCAGATGGATTCTGAGCTACCAGGGAAGCCCGTCAGATCTTCTAACTCTTATAAGGTTCTGGGTTTGTTTGACCCTTCAAGTACTGAAATTTCAGTTTATCATCTTATGCAGGATGGGGTGAGAGTGTTATTGCACCCATCAAAGAGAGAAGAAAAGTCTCCAAGACTTTGCCAAGCTCCCAGGCCAACTCAGCTTACTAAACTGCCCAGATTTGAAAAACTAACCAGCACTGCAGGTTCTGTCTGCTCTGCCCCTTGCTTCTGCCTGTGACCTTGGCCACCTCATCCCCTACCCAAGCCTTTAGTTTCTGCACTTCAAAGGGGCACCTGCCTTACTCTCCTGGGGCTTTTATGGGATGAACAGGATAATGTTTTCTAATTACTTACTGCTCCTTGGAGTGCAAGTGCTGTGAGTCAGGATAAAGGACTCGTCTATTTTAGTTACTTTCAGAGATTATTCATCCAGAAACACAAATGAGCATTCAGATGAGCACAGAGGCTGGGGGACTCAGGCCAGAGAAGGCTCTAGCAGAGGGGTGACTGGGGAGGGGCTGGGGCGGGGTTAGCCCCTTCTAACTCTTATAAAGTTCTGGGTTTGTTTGACCCCTTGAGTACTGGAATCTCAATTTATCATCTTATTCAGGATGGGGCAAGAGTGTTAATGCCCCCGTCAAAGAGAGAAGAAAAATCTCTACTCTGGAGAGCGGGGGAGCTTGGCAGATGCCTCTGGTCTACAAAGGCAATAAGATGCCTTTTTGACCCATGATCTCAGAACTTCTCCCCTGTCCCGTTTTTTTTTTTTTTTTTTTCTCTAGAATTCCCCAGGCTCACCTCCTTTTTTGCGAAATATATTTTGTTAGTTCATTAGGTGGCTGTCCTAGAAGACACCAGCTGCTACACACAGACAATAGGAACCTTTGGTACTTAAGGGACATAGTCCTCTGCTGGGTATTACAGAGGGGTGTAGAGAGTATTTCTAGGCCCCGGGTGTCCCTGGAGTGCTGGTTCTGAGAATGCTCACTAGGGACGCTGGTTTTCCTGACTATGCAGGTGACCATGAGAGGGCAGCACGCTTCGCTAGCTCTGTGTATATGTGTGTGTGCGCGTGTGTGTGCGCGCACGTGTTCACATGCATACACAGCACAGACATGAGCACTCATGTTCACCCATGAGGCCAGCCGTGTGAAGACAGTGAAACTGTGACATCCATGCTCTTGGCTAAGGGACATGGTTTAAATGTCACAGCAAGGGCCTGTGACAAGGGCAGTTAGGAAAACAGATGTCTCTGTGTTTGACTACACCGTAGGAGGCACTGGGCCCATGACCCTAAGTGTCACACTTCTTAGTGAATTGATTTTTTAATTTGGAAGTAGTTTTAGGAGTAGTAAAAATTAGCCTCTGATAAAAATCTTGATATACTCAGTCCTTTATTCAACATTCACTTATTAAGTAGGTCATTGTTCCAAGCCACATGAGTAACATGAAGGGTAAAAATTGTTAGACTAATAATAATCATAATTATTAGTACTTCCATGAAATAGGTTGCCATTCTACAGAATAGAAAACTGAGATTTTAAATAACCTATCCAAATTTAATAGCCAAAATTTTACTCACGAGGTGTCAGAAGGCAACTTAGCTCTCCTGGCTCCAAGTCAGATTCTCCAAGGAATGGTTTCTATCTTTCAAGGAGCTGACAGTTAGATAAAGGGGATGTGATAAGGCTGTAGACCACAGCACAAGGAAGGCCAGGTTGTGTATCATGAACAGTATGTGAGTAAATGCCGTAGGAGTTCTGGGAAGGGGTCCAGAGAGATTCCATGTAAGTGATGTTTGGACTGAGTCTCAAAAGACAGGGTTTCCATCACTGGAGGGAAAAGTTGAGGTCACCTTAGGCAGGTGGAAGCGTGGGACTTAATAACAGAGGAAAGACTTGACAGGGTGTTTGTCCAAATCAAGTAGTTGAGGTTGACCACAGGGACAGTCCTCAAGCCTGGCTCTGTATTAGCGTCACCTTACTTTCAAATGGTGAGCACCCGGACCCCCCATCCACCCATTTTGGTTTCATCGGTCTTAGTCTTTGGCCTCATCATTAGTGTTTTCTAAAAACTCCCTGGGTGATTCTACTGTGTAGCATGGATTGAGACCCACAGGCACTGGGGAAGGACTTGGGGCTTCCAGACTGGGACTATTGCAAGCACCCAGGGTCAATATGAACAGATTTTGAATAAAGGTGGTGACAATGGAAAAAGAATGGGATAGATAGGGAAGAGTCCCTTGAAAGGCACTGAGTACCTCTGGGATCGATTGTCCAAAGGATTGTATAAGTCATGATGAGGTTGGAGCCTGGGTACCAGTCACAAGAATGATAGTTATTGGGTGGAAAATGAGGTTGGCATGGACAGAATGTGGGGGGAAGACAGTTTTACTTTGAGATACCTCAAGTTTAAGGATACTAGTTACTGGGCTATCAGATAGGAACACCCAGCTAGAGCCATGTGAGTATAAAGCTTGGGCACAGACCTGGATATGGGGAGTCTTGAGAATGCCCCTCTGTAGAAGTGATGGTTGAGATGGAGAAAGTGTACCAGCTTGGAAAGAAAGCAGAGAGAGAAGAGCAGAGGGCTCAGCTGGGAGGCAGAAGGACAGAGAGAAGCTTAGAAGCCATTCCTCAATGGAGAATTGTTCCATTTGCATGAGCCAGTGTCTGGGTGGGGTGGGGTGATGGGCAACAAAGTCATTTTTCATCGGCCTGGCTGCCTGCGACTGGAAAAATTGATCAGTTGAGTCAATAGGCTCCGTGCTCAGACTCAAAGCCCTGGCTGATGTGTGTGTAGGAAATAGGGCAGGTACAGCCCAGCTTTTTCTCATGAGAAACACAGCCTGCTCCGGCATCTGGCTCACTCTGCCACCATCCTTGGCCTCTAAGCCAGAGTAGCATGAAAGACGAATCAATTCCTGACCCATATGGATTATGAATTCACCCATCACAAGGAAGTCCTTCATTCTGAGCTGTCCCAAAGATGAATTCCTGTTTTCCTGGGGGAGACAATTCATCAGCCCTGGCTGTTTTAAAGGGATCCCATGAGATCAATTCTTATTCCAGCATCATCCTATGGGAACAGCATAGTCCCTGGAAGGAATCCCAAGGATGTCCCTGAGATCCATCCTTTGAGGATGAATGAACCTTGGCAGCAGAGACAAGGAGGGAACTAGTCAGGAGCATGTCAACCTTAGGGAGCTTGGGGCCAGGGAACAGGATCCTAAGTCTAGGCAGATGGCCTTTCAGACTTCCTTTAGGAGGCAACAGAGGAATGATTCCCAGCAGCCTTCCAACTCTCAGACCCTCAGATTACCTGCCTTTAGGAAGAGGTGGAAGGAAAAGAATGAATATGCCAGGAGGCAAAAAGAACTTTATAGCATCTATGAGCCCCTCATAACCTAAAAAGAGCTTGGGAAAGACTTTGTGGGTGGCGTGAAGTCTGACGAGCCATGGAATGGGTGCTAAAAGCACTGCCCAGCCTCCCCACCAGCCCTAGCCAAGCAAACACACACCAGTGTGATCCTAAAGCAGTGTGTCCTATCCTTTACTGTGGGCATCTTGTTCAGCACAACATCTGATTCAGTGTTCAGGGTTTCCCTGGTGAGTCCGATGCTAAAGAATCTGCCTCCAGTGCAGGAGACCTGGGTTCAATCCCTGGGTTGGGAAGATCCCCTGGAGAAGGGAATGGCAACCCACTCCAGAATTCTTGCCTGGAGAATTCCATGGACAGAGGAGCCTGGCAGGGGTTGCAAAGAGTCGGACTCAACTGAGCGACTAACACTACTACTACTACGGATTCAATACAACTAAGTGGGGCTTAAGCATCTATACCACTAACATTTTCCCAGAGGATGCCGAAGACATTGGACCATGGGCTACACTTTGAGCAGCAAGGTCTTAGAGGTTAATGGGATAAGAGACAGAGAGAGAGAAAAAGAGTTGTCGTTGTGTCCAACTATGCCCCCCACCAGTTCTGAACCCCACCTGCCCTCTTGGGAACTGCCTCCCTCCCCCAGTGCCCACCAGAGAAAGGGACCTGGGAAGGGGCAGCGGGAAGGTGGGCAGGTGGTCTAAGAAGGCTCCACCCAGGCTGGGTCACAGTCTTCAGCCTCTCGTCATCATGCACCCAGTGCACTGCCGTCTCAGTTTATTGGCTCCTGAGGCTCCCGGCTCAGGCAGAGTAATTACAGTTGAGGCCCTGATGAATTGGGGGGCAGTAATTAAAGTGCCTATTGATTTTCTACTTAGGAGTTCCCTGTAGCTGGAAACAAAAGTCGGGAGGGAAGTGAGATAAACAATCTGGGCAAGGTATTTGGAAACAGGGGACTGTTCAGGGTTTCAGGGTGCATTAGCCAGGCCTGCAGCCTCCAAGGAGGAGCCGTGGACTAATCATTTATCACCAGCCCATCTACCTAGAATCTGAGAATTGATCAACCAGTCAATATACTTCTGGGGCGTTGTGCCAGCAGAGAAGTGGGAGGAGGGGGTCTTCATCCTAAACTCTCCAAACCATGAATCTGTCTTGTTCTGCTGCTTCACTCGGCTTATTTTAATTATAAATTGAAGCATTTGTTTCATTTATATCATCTATTTCCATTTGACGACAATAGGTTTTCTATTGCTAGAAATCTGGCTTCTGCTGGCCTCTGAAGTCAGACACCAGAAAGCATGGGCTTGGGACAGGGTGAAGATGGGGAAGGAAGGTCAGAGATGAAGTTCTGGGGTCAAGGACTGGAAGCTGGGAAGGGCCTGGATACAAAGAGGGTCCCGGAGGCTGACCGGCTCCAGAGGTGGGAGGAGTCTCAAAGAGAGCATCAAGCCAGCCATTGGGGAAAAGAAAGTGTACAAGCAGAGGACATGGCAGAACCTAGAGAGAAGATGGGAGAAAAGGGCCATGAGAACAAGAGAAAGAGAGGTATTTGATCTCTTTGCACAATGTGGTCGCCTCAAAAAGTAAAAAATCCACTCTGTATGACAGTCTCTAGGTCTATCCATGTCTCTGCAAGTGGCATTATTTCACTCTTTTTTATGGCCGAGTAATACTCCACTGTGTACATGTACCACATCTTTATCCATTCCTCTGTTGATGGACATTTAGGTTGCTTCCAGGCCCTGGATATTGTAAATAGCACTGTGGTGCAGATGAACCTGTTTGCAAAGCAGAAATAGAGGCACAGACATAGAGGACAAATGTATGAACCCCAAGTGGGGGGAGGAAAAAAAGGAGGTGACATGAGTTGGGAGATTTAGATGGACATATATACCTTCGTATGCATAAAACAGATGCTAATGAGAACCTCCGTACAGCACAGGGAACTCTATCCAGTGCTCCATGTGACCTGATGGGAAGGAAGTACATCCCCTCAGAAAAGGGGGGATATGTGTATATTACAGCTCATCCTCTTTGTTGTACAGCCGAAACTAACACAGCATTGTAAAGCATGTCCTCCAATAACAGTTTAAAAAAAGAAAGAAAGAGAGGCCCAGAGGTCAAAGAAAGCGAAAGGGGAACATGAAGCAGAGGGGTTTTGGTGGAGACGTAGAGCACATTTAAGTCTTATTTAAAGATTGCTTCAGTTATTTTGGGGCATTTAACTCTTAATTCATCTTCCTTTCACTGTGCTAATGTGAGATGTGAAAGAGAAACTAATGAGAAGACGGCCTAGCTGGCAATTTTATTTTAGTCAGCTCTGCGCGCGCTCCCTTCCTCCTCTCGCGCCGGGTCCCTTGATCAGAGAAGAGATTCTTTTGTTTCTCCGAGAAACATCGCCCTTCTCCCCAGCCTGTTCCTTTCCCCCCGTCTTCACTGAGGCAGCTGCTTTGGCTGCTTAATGATGATGAAGTTAGATTAGGATCTGGGTTTTGAGAATGATTGAAGCTGGGTGAAGAGAAGCGTTTTAGCCTAATGCATGTTGGAACACAATTACCCATTATCCCAGTAAGGGCAGACAATGGGGTGGTGGGAAGTCTTGAGTTGTGGAGAAGTAAGTGGGCTGTTACTTGTTATGAGTTGGGTTAAAAAAAATTCTATAGAAATACTGAATGGATTTGTTCAGTGTATTCAGCCTCTTTGCACAATGTGCTTGCATCGGGGGAAAAAAAAATCTGCGAGTATGCCTGATAAATTGGCCAAAAGAGGGGGGGTAGGAAGGGGGTGAGAGTGTGGTTTCTCGTGTTAAGTAGCTGCTGTGTGCAGATGGTTGTAACAGTGCGCTGCACACACAGGCTCCAGTCCAGCCCTCACAAAGCACAGAGAACTGTGCTAAATGTGACCACATTTATCCGACTCAAATCTCAATGGCTCTCTAGTCTGCAGAGTTACGTTCCAAAGCCTCCCAGGGAAGACCTTTCCTGGTTGATCCCAGCTATCCCAGCATCCCCCCCACCCCCGCCTCCTGATATGATGCTTTTGCATCCACCCGCCAGGTCCCGATCATCCCCCTCTGTTTCCCACCTGAGCAAGTGGCATCACCCTTCCTCCAGAACCCCCACCAGAAGGATGGATTTTCCTCTCACATCCCCAACTCAATGGGTTGCCCAGCCTTGTCATGCTACCTGGTCACTCTTAGACCCTTCCCCCCACATCATCTCTTTTTTGGACTCTTGAGTTGTTGTAGCGCCTCCCCCCCTCCCAGCCCCACTGCTCTCGTCCCATCCTGTTTTACCTTTTGTGCTATCCTCTGAGCAATGTATCCAGAATAAATATCTGACCATGTTATTCTCCATTTTTAATGGCTCCTCACCGCCTGCAGGATGAAGTTCCTTCCAGCTCTGTGAGCCTTAGTCAAGGATTCCCCATCTGCAAAATGGAGATGGTCCTGGTTGCCTCCCGGGGCCACTGTGAGAAGTAAACCAGATGATGTCAATGATGTGAGCACGCAGCTGGGCACGTGGAAATTCCCAACAGTGGGAGGAGGAGATGGTGGTGATGGAGAGAAGAGGAGGGGCTGGTTTTCACTGTTATCGTGGAGGAAAATCTTTATGATCTGGACCCAAATCTACTTTTTCAGCTTTGACTTTTCTTCCTGAAATCCAGATTTAGATGTGTGTGTGTGTGTGTGTGTGTGTGTGTGTGTGTGTGTAATGGACATCACAAACTTAACATGTCCACAGTGGAACTCCTTATAGTCTACCTCCCCATGCAGACTCTATCCTCAGTTTTTTTCTGACTCAGAAAACGACAATTCCTCCCTTCTGGTAGTTCAGAGCAAAAGCCTTGATGGCAGTCTTTCTCTCATCCTCCATATCCAGCCCATCAGTTAATCTTGTCTCTATCTTCAGAGGGAAGATCCACTGGAGGAGGCCATGGCAATCCACTCCAATATGCTTGCTTGGAGAATCCCATGGACAGAGGAACCTGGTGGGCTACAATGAATGGGGTCGTAAAGAGTCGGACAGACTGAAGCGACCTAGCATACTTGTGTATCTTCAGAGTCTGTCTGGAGTCCATTCCCTCTCACCCCCGCTACCACTGACAGTCTGGTCCCAGGCACCATCTTCCTGCCTGGATGGTGGCAATGGCCTCCCGCCCAGCACTGCTGTTCTGGTCCTGCCCCCTTCATGATGTACTCTCTTCCCAGACATCAGAGGGCTGCTTTTACAACAGAAGTGGAATCATTCCTCTACCCCCAAAGCTTCCAGTGGGGCCATTCCAAGGCACTTCTCAATGTGACTCTTCAGCCCTAACTTCACCTTCTACTGCTCTGCCCGGTGGTCACTCTGTTCCAGCCAAACTAGTCTCTTTCCTCTTTCTCCAATGTGTCAGGCAAGCTCCCGCCTAGGATTTCTGCACTGGTCATTCCTCCTTCTGCCTGAAACACTCTTTCCCCAGATGTCTGCATGCCTCATGCTCATCTCCTACAACTCTTTGGCTCAAATGACACCTTCTCTATGATGCCTGCTCCGGTGGCCTTATAAAAAAATGCAACCCCTTCCATCACGCTCCATCTCTCTTACTTGATTCTCTTTTCCACACAGCACTTAACACCTTCTAACATAGTATACAATCTACTTAGTTACTATTTTTAAAAATCTGTCTCCTTCCTGTAGGGCAAGTTCCATGAGAGCCTTGATTTTTGTCTAGTTTGTTCACTGTTTTACTCAGCATATATAACAGTGTCTAGCGCATAGTAGATGCTCAACAAATCTTGTCAAAGGAGTCTTCTGCCATTCATACCACTCTCCAGCAGAAGTAGTCTATTCCAAAGAGCTCTCTTTCATGCACCTTGGGATCTTTGTTTATATCTGTTTCTCTAAGACGGCAAGTTCCATTCCCCCTCCAGGGCTGGCTCACACTACTATAGATCCCAACCCAGGAATCAAATGCAGGTTTCCCGCATTGCAGGCAGATTCTTTACTGTCTGAGCCACCAGGGAAACCCAAATATATCGAAAGATTGTTGTAAGTAACTCGTGCAATTAAAGATGCAAATAAAATTTTCCTTTCTAAAGTTCCCTCTGAATGGACTAAGGCTCCATTTGTCTGAAATGGTTGGCTGGCCAGAGATGCTTCCCTCTCAAGGGCTGAAGGGCTCCCCCCATTCCCTCCCCATCACCTCCACAGTTCATTTGCCTACTGACGTCACAGCAACAGATCTTGAAGCCTGGGGGAAACCAGTGTCAGAGGTAGACATCTGTCTCTGAGCCCTGAGGCATGCCCTTTTGTTCAGGGCTGTGAATCCCTTTGTCATCCCCCATAGGACGCAAAAGATGGAAAAGTGGAGGAGAAGAAGGTTAAATGACTTATGCAAGGTCACGTACTGTGTATCACCTTTGATGGAGAGCGGAGAAAATAAACAACAGCAGCAAAGCTATGCCTGGTCCATCTGAGAGCATGTACAGCAGGCCTGGGTCTCAGGAGGAAGTGATTACACCTTATTTGGCAGGGAATGGGGACACATTGAAAACAGGAGTCCACGCCTTATGAAAATTAGTGTGGCAAAGATAAGAAAGGTAAATCAGGGACTTCCCTGGCGGTCCAGTGTTTAAGACTCCATGCTTCTGCTGCAGTGAACCCAGGTTCAATCCCTGGTCAGGTAACTAAGCTGTGAAAGCCGTGTGGCATGGCCAAAAAAAAAAAAGAAAAGTGAACTAAAGGAAGAGAGTCTGACCAGGTTATTGCCATGGTCTCTGAGAAGTGCACAGGGCCTGAAGTTAGAGCGAAGGAATGCAAGGAGAGGCAGGGTGCGGGCCCTGCTCTAGCTCGTGATCATTGAGAGGGCTGGGTAATCGGCGAGTCTAAGGAGGGCTATCGGGAGTGCTCTGCACGAAGGCCTCTTCATTCATCACTGCACATTCTCCTAGCAGAATCTCAGCCACTCCCCTGACTTTGGCCAGCAGCCATATTGCCACAACTCTCACATCTGTCACTCTAGCTCTGATCTGCCCCCCGGACCCATGGACATTTCGTAAGCAGCTCTCTGGGAGACCTCTTAGGGACCTCATGCTCAGCATGTGCAGGACAGAACATGCCATCTCCGCCTCTTCCACCCCTATGTCTCAGGGAAGGTTGTCCAGCCAGGATCTAGGAAGTCATCCTATGTCCTTCCCTTCCTACCTCCATTCACTCACGAAGTCCTGCCAGGCTATGCAATCTACCCACCTCTTTGTCTCTCCTGCCACCACAGGAGGCCAGCAACCACTCTCTCTTCACTAGACAATTGCAGTAACCGCCTACATGATCTTCCTACTCTTGACATCTTCCAGTCCATTCACTCTAGTCATGTGCTATTTTTGTATTTTTTTTTTTAAGTATCTGTTTCTTTAAAAAATTTTTTTAAAATTTATTTTTGGTTGTGCTGGGTTGATGTTGTATGCAGGCTTTCTCTAGTTGCTGTGCGTGGGCTCCTCATTGCTATAGCTTCTCTTGTCGTAGAGCACAGGCTCTAGGTGCACGGACTCATGGGCCCTAGACCACGGGCTCAGTAGTTGAGGCGCATGAGCTTAATTGCTCCAAGGCATGCGGAATCTTCCTGGACCAGGGATTGAACCTCTGTCCCCTGCATTGGCAGGCAGATTCTTAATCACTGGACCACCAGTGAAGTCCTTATTTATGTGCTTTTTAATATAATTTTTTAATATGATCTTTGAACAAAGCAAACCTAGCCATACCTTTTTTTCCTAATAAAATGCATCAATAGTTTCTCATTGTCCTTAGAATAATCTGTTAGATCCTTAATATGGATTCAAAGCATTTCAACCCACCTCTGTCTCTTCCTTATTTTGCATTAGAGTGAATGGCAGAGACGTTGATGTCACCCAATAACTCTTGAGCTCTCTGAAAGTGGAGGTCACGTCTGGACAACAAGCATAGGAGGAGGGTGTATTAGTCATTGTTCTTCAGAAAAATAGAACCAATAGGAGAGAGATTGATGAATATTATGTTTACTTATGTGAAGTTCAAAGTACACTTTTTTTCAATGCTTTACTGGTAAAATTATTTCTTTGTACAACAAATATGTTTACTTTCCTGCCTTTAGAAACTATACTAACTACAGAAATCCAACTAAGTAACAAATAATGGATTTTCTTGAGTTTTAGGTTCATTTGGACTTTGGTCACTATGTCTGAAGCAAAGGTGGAGGATGTATCCTAGAGAGTATTTAAAAGAAATTCTTGGGACTTCTCTGACAGTCCAGTGATTAAGACTCTGCACTTCCAATGCAGGGGATGCAGTTTCAATCCCTGGTTGGAGAGCAGAGATCTCACATGCTTCACAGCCAAAAAACCAAAACATAAAGCAGAAGCTATTGTAACAATTTCAATAAAGACTTTAAAAATGGTCCACATTAAAAGAGGAAAAAAAGAAATTCTTGATCTCTTCTTGGAGAGAGTATGTGTCATGGGTGAAGGTGAGGGAGGGGGATGTGTTGAGGGATTTTGGATGTGTTGCAAAGAAGTTACCTGGTATTGGAGAAGTAGTGGCGAGCTGACACTTACCACAACAACATCATGCAGTAGTCATAAGAATGGAGTGAGATAACGTCCTTGAAAGACCCCATAGCCTGGCACGTGATGGATGCTCACTTCCTATTCTATGGCTAGGAACCCCCAATTGTGGGGAAAATATGCAGTGATAGGATCTATCCTTGCAAGATATCAATGTTCTGTAGCTGCTTTTCAGTCTCTAAGTCTTGTCTGACTCTTTGTGACCCCACGGACTGCCACGTACCAGGCTTCCCTGTCCTTCCCTATCTCCCGAAGTTTGCTCAAACTCATGTCCATTGTGTCAGTGGTGTTTAATGAGGAGAATTTGGTTTTCTTTCTTGCTTTTAAAACCCAATGACTTGCATTTTATTCCTAAAAATTAAGAACACCACAAAATAGTTCATTAAAGGTGTTGGTTAGCCCAGGTTTTACTCTTCGCTATTTTCTCACCATTAGAACAGGGACGTGTGGCTTGCAGGGAGGAAGCTCTAGGCAGCTGATCATTACTCTTCCTGCCTACCCCAGGAGGGCCCAGGGCAGGCGCTGCTGCCGGGAGACCCTGTCCTTACAGTGGGAGCCGAGGAGAGAAAGGATAGAGTTGGGCTTGCCTTGAGGCCAAAGTGGTTCACACAGTGATCCCTGGGCAGGGACCTGTGGCTATTGCTCTGCTTGAAAGGGGCTTTTCAGGTTGCTGACTCTTGGTAAATGGAAAATAATGTTATGCTGTGCTAACATTTCCCCAGCATTGCTGTATTAAACGAGATGGAAAATGATGCCTAGGTTTTAAAAAAATCAACCAAAGAAACCATGCAGGGCTCTTTGTACCTGTTCTTAGTCATTAAAAATGTGTTTCTGAAGTGCTAAATTTATAGTTAATTGCACCATTAATTCATTATGTAGCACTTTTTTTTCCCTTTATAAAACACCAAACTAAAGTGAATCCAACCAATTACTTGAAGTCTTGGAGATATCACAAAAGGAATGACTTAATTTAGTAAATAATTTTAACTTAAGTAATTATTTACTGAAAGAGAAAGTTTGCTGAATGCCTCAGGAGACTGCTTGCTATTGGCCTTGTAATAAACCTTCCATGTAATTCTTGATTAATTACTTACACAAACAACATTTTATTTACTTTGAACAAGTTGGGTTGCAAAATGAGGTTTTAAACTATCAGTGGTCTTTTTCAGGTCTGTGAATATGGGGGATGGGTTTCCAGTTCTGCCCCCGTCTGAAGGCAAGTCACCCTCACTGTCCTATACCTCAGTGTTTCTTCATAAATGAGGGATTTTGTTCCATACTGTGGTATGCTCAAGGTGATCTCCTGTTATTTGGTCTGGTTCCTGTTTGCCACATACTTTTAGGTGTCACATACATAGCAGGCACTCAAATAAATAACAGATAAATGGAAATATGTAACAATACCAGCTGTTGTTGTTTAGTCACTAAGGTGTGTCCGATTCTTTGTGACCCCATGAACTGCAGCATGCCAGGCTTCTCTGTCCATCACTGTCTCCCTGAGTTTGCTCAAACTCATGTCCACTGAGTTAGTGATGCCATCAGCAGCACTTACAAAAATATTCATGTGTGGGAGCTTCCCTGGTGGTCTAGTGGTTAAGGCTTCATTCTCCCAGTGCAGGGGCAGGGGGGCTGGATTTGATCCCTAGTTAAGGAACTAAGATTCAGCATGCTGTACCGTATTGTCTAAAAAAATAAATAAATAAAACAAAACCATGTCTGTCAAATGTAGAATAGAAATCAATAGCATTCAGAGAATATTTTTTTAAGGCAAGGTAACTAAAGTATTTGGGAAGCAGAAGACAAATGTCTAAATGAGCCAGTGATTTTCATCTTGTTTGGAATCGCAACCTGGGATTTTGTGTGTTCCTATAATGCTCTAGGGCATCTGTTTATTTTTACAATTAATGTGAGCTACAAGTGTTCTATGAATTCTGTGTAAACCGGAAATACCCTCAAGTATTGAAAAGTCACAACTAGGGATCATTGCTCCAATTTTTGGGCATATCTAGGCATTAGATGAGAAGCTGGAAGCCATACTAGTGAGGCCCAGCCAACAGAAACTCCTCACTACTTGTGTTTGCTTCTGAACACTGCAAGGAGGAAAGAATAGCAGTAGAGGCTTCATCTCTGGAATAGACAACACTTTAACCCTGGGGGCAAATAGCCACAAAAAGGATTAATCTTTGAAAACAGCCTAGCTTTGCTTTAAAAAGTTTCTTGGAGGTGACCAGTCATCTTCTTGACTCATATGAAGGGCTGTGTATGTAGAAGAGGGATCAAAATTGACCTGTGTGGGCCCAGGGCTCCAGAATCTGGAGCAGTAAGTGGAAGATCCGTAGATAATGAGATCTCCACTCAGGGTAAGGATGAAGTTTCTTAGTACACTAGGAAATGGTGTGTTCTCGTGCTAATATGTTCAAGCAAGCACTGACAACTACAGTGCAACAATGTTATTAAAGAGCTAAGTCAGGTGTGGTGGGGTGATGGCAAGATGGTTAGAGGGTGGGGTAGTCAGAGGAGCCCTTTGGTCCTTGCTGCTGCTGCTAAGTTGCTTCAGTCCATATGCGACCCTACGGACAGGAGCCCACCAGGCTGCTTTGTCCACAGGATTCTCTAAGCAAGAATACTGGAGTGGGTTGCCATTACCACACCCTTTACAGTGTCTTACTGCTTGTTCATGTCCTTCTTTCTTTTTTTAAACTTTTAATTTTGTATTGGGGTACAGCCGATTAACAATGTTGTGATGGTTTCAGGAAACAGTGAAAGGACTCAGCCATGCATACACATGTATCCATTCTCTCCCCAGCTCCCCTCCCATCCAGGCTGGCACATAGCATTGAGCAGAGTTCGCTGTGCTACGTAGTAGGTCCTTGTTGGTTTCATGTCCTTCTTAATGGGTGGTGCCCAGTACTGAACTTGGTTCTCCAAATTCAGGGCACGGTATTGAGTAGGTAATGCTGCCTTTTGATTTGGACCCCAGAGTTTACATAGAGCTTAGTCCATACTAAGTCTTTTTTTGCACCCAGTCCTTAAATATGCCATTCTGATGTTTGATACTGAATTTAAAGTCAACCAGATTCCTGCAGTTTTCTTATCTGAGTTGCTCCAAATTGTTGACCTTGTAGAATAGATTTTTAAAAATCATATGTTTATACAGTTATATTTTATCTTATTAGCTTCAAACTATGATGTTATTGACTTGGGAGGGGGCAATGGGTAATGTTAATGCCTATTCTATCCTCGAAGGCCATAAATGCTCTTTCCTTTGTGTCTTCTCTGATTTTGTAAGCATGCTCCTACGTTTTCACCCCAAGTTAGGACAAGGTTTGGTAAATCTTGTGAAACATCTCTTGGGACCTTCCTCCAAGTAAACCACTTAAGACTGAAGAATTGGAGGAGACCTTAGTGGATGTACATTTCAACGTTTTTCTTTTACAGATAAAAAAAATCTAGATTTACAAAATGAAGAATCTTAGGGCAATGTGGCTTGGTAAGTTATATCAACCTTTATTTGTTAATACCCTGGCCATTTTTTTCCACCTTGTCCTTGAAACATTATTAAAAATCTTGTCAATCCTTCAAACAGACACATACATGCACAAGCATGCACACATACGGAGCCAACACATGCGCACTGGTTTATTATGTATTTTGTCTTATGTTGGCTTGAGTGGATCAACTTTTTGTTCCCAAAGGCTCACAAGCCACCATTGTATCCTTCTAGAATTTAGATTGATTCTCAGTGTGGAGAATTCTAAAAAACACTGTATATTCTCCATTAAAATGGCTTAGTAATTGCTTTAAAAAAATTTGGCGAATAAGTAAACATAAATTCAATTCAGAATATGTTTTAAGTTTTCTCCTAGAATTTGGGAATTTACAATAGTTGATGTCAAGGCTTAATTGTGCCTCTTCATATTTCCCAAAGACTATGCGCCTTTCACCAGGTAGACCTCTCTCCTTAGTGTGTGGCCTTGGTATTAGGCTCTACTGGGGAATGGGTGGCAGAAATCTTGAAAGCTGGGAGTTAGACAGGTAGGAAATTGCTAAATCGGTAGACAAGGGTGGACCTTGTCCATCTCAAACACTGGACAAGCTCAGCACTGAAAGACCAGCTTCCAACACCATCCAGCCCTCATTCCAATTGGAGGAGACTCTAGACTCTGGCTCCAGCCCCACCCTCCTTCAGCTCTTGGCATTTTTGTTTTCACCTTGTCAAGGAAATAAAATGCCCTCAGGTCCCTTCACCTTCCTCCTTTTGCCCAGACACACTGCATACAGAAAATTATCCCAAAACAGAAGGGAACTGTTGATAAGCCTGCATGGGCATCTGTGAAAGCACATATCATCTGAATGACAGGTTTGCATGTAAACAGCAGCAACTCATGAAAATAGTTTTTAATCTACTTGAAAGGCATATTCTCAGAAGGAAATCAAGTTCCCTCCAGGTGCTTGGAAGCTCTTTGAAAGAGGAGCTACTGCAGCAAAAATACAAGCCATTATGAGATTCTGCTTTTCATGACCCCTTTCTTTTCTTCCTTCTCTGCCACTTTCCCTGGCCCTCCCCATCTATCTCTGGAGGGTTTTTGACTGGAGAGAGAGGGAAACCGGGAACTAGGGGAATGAATTCTCTTCTTCCCAGCAGATCAAGGCCAAGTTTATCAATTGGGCACTGCTTGACTTGCCACCAAATGTCGAATTTAAGACTTTCCTTCTCCAGGAGGACTGGCCTCCCCATTGCCTCTCCTTTCCAAGTCTCTGTGCTACTCTCCAACTCACCCCCACCATGTCCCAGGGTTCTTGAGAGGCTCAACTTCTGTACACTGGGGCACACACTACTAGTCCTTGACTAGAGCCGTCCTGTTGCGTCACGTTACTGTATAAAGAATTTTTAAATTAAATCAAAATTGTCATTGTCGTAAAATAGACATAACAGACAATTTACCATTTTTAACATATAGCTCTGTGACGTTAAGTACATTCACACTGGTGTGCAACCATCACCTTTATTCACCTATAGAACATTCTCATCATCCCAAACTGAAACCCTGTACCTGTTAAACAATGACTCCCTATCCCCCCTTCCCTAAATTTTAATTATATAAATAGTAGAGGAATGCACTGGAAAAATAGATACAAAAATAATGTTTTTACTAAAAATAGTACAAATACAGTAAATCCTCTTTTGACTATCACATCCCATGCCAATACCTCCCTTAGAGTTAATGACTACACTGACCTAAATACATTAATATAATAAAGGTTTTGTATGTAGCTTTTATACAAGTGATATATATATACAAATGTCACATCATATCATAGCAATGCTATTCACAGGGATATCATGTCACTGTTCTGATACTTGATATTTCCATTCAGCCAAACCTTGGAGATCATTCCATGTCAGTACCTAGAAACCTACTTCATTATTTTCAACAGTTACATAGTAATTAGAGTTATACCATAATTAGCCATTTCCCTATTTGTTTCCCTGGTGGCGCAGATGGTAAAGAAATCTGCTTCCAACTCAGGAAAACTGGGTTCGATCCCTGGGTCAAGAAGATCCCATGGAGAAGGGAATGGCAACACACTCCAGTATTCTTGCCTGGAGAATCCCATGGACAGAGGAGCCTGATGGCTACAGTCCATAGGGTTGCAAAGAGTCAGGCACAACTGGGCAACTATTTGTTTCCAGATATTGTTCATTTGCATGACTGAGCAACTCTTTCCAGATATTGTTCATTACATATAATGTTGCAGTGAACATGAGAATGAAACAGATATTTTTGTTTCTCAAGAGCAGATCCATAGAAATGACAGCAGGATCATAGGATATACATACCTTTACTTTTTATAGAAGCCACTGAATTGCCTTCCAAAATGGCTGTGATCATTTATGCTCCAACCAACAATATACAGAAGTATTGGCTTCCCCACATTCTCTAACAGTTGATGCCAAAAATAGACATATGTATCAAGTGGATAATTTCTGCCAGGCATAGTTTTGAATGCTTTATGTGTGTGAAATCGTTTGATGTTTACAACAGCCCAGTGAGATACATGTTGATATTATTACCCTTTTTTTAGAGACCCAGAGAAGCTAAGAATCTAGTCCTGGGGCACACATTGGCAAGTGGTAGATCCTGCCTTCTGAGCCCACGCCCTTACCCATGATGTCGCTTTACCTGATTGCTGCCCATCTGATGGATTAGACACGGCATCTCCTGGGTGCTTTTATTTGCATCTTCCTGATTGCTCATTAAAGGGGCTGTCTTTTCATATGTTTATTAGCCAGATGAATTTTCTCTTTTTGTGTGTTGCCTGTTCCTATCTGTTGCTTTTTTCTATTGGGTGGTTTATTGCAGTTTAAGAAATGGTTCTGTCTGATATCTTTGGTGAAGGATTATTATTTGTACCTTAATTAAAATGATCAGTAAGCCAAGTGTTAACTGAGCCTAGACATTATCAACCTGAGTGAAAGGCAGGATAAATGAAATTCAAACATTCCTGTAGACACTCAAGATATTTCCATACAAACGTGAACATTCAATCATTCTTTCATTGACTAACTTTTTAAATTGCACTGTATAGAGGAAAAACACATATCACAGAAGGTTTAGTAGCGATCTTATTCCAAACAAGGAGCTATTAACCTTTTTCAGTAAATTGATCTATAATGAATGCTTTACTAATTGTTTTCACCTACTTTTGCCAATGGCCCTCTACTAAAAATACAGACTGTCAATTAACCAAATAAGAACCTGTCAATGTAAATATTAAAGTTTATATATTCTTAGCCTTTCAGAGAGGAAATTATTCTCAGAGAATATATATTGTAATCCTCCCTCCCTTCTTTCCTTCCTTTTTCCTTTTTTTTCTTTCCTGTCTTATTTTTTTTTTAAAAAACTTTCCTGGAATGTCAAAATATGTTGCTCTGTACAGAGCAGATGCTAAGAATTCTGGATGTATATTTTGAATTACTATATTTGAGCAGGAAACTGTCTGCGGTAGCAAACTGAAAACTTCAGGGATAACTGTGCTTTTTAAATGAGAGCAGATCCAAAGGAGTCTACATCTTTCAAGCGTGTTTTTAATCCCAAGAAGAAAGAAGAAAGCGACACCCTCATTTGGGATTGATCCAGAACAGCCCTGAAATGCAGAACATTTAACAGCTCCAGATGTTTATCTATGTGTATTGGGCAGGTGCATCCAAATTCAAACCTGAAATCTTCCGGGACTGCTGCGCACACGCTGCCATTCATATAGGATTTTTTTTTTTTCCTGGAAGCTCTTTTTCAGTAAGCACTCTGCGTGCGCACGCACCTGCTGTGCCTAGAGGTAGGATTATAGCAAGTGTATTTCTGACCCTTTACCTCATTTCAGCATGAGATAACCAGACGCCGCCTCCCTCTGTTTTAGTTCCCCCCTCATCTACCAAGAGGCTCGGTCCAGGCTGCCTGGCCTTTTGCCAAAGATGCCCTTCTTCCTGTCTGCGGATCTGGAGGAAGGATGGTGCTCAGGGGTCCTCAAATCAATGTTCCAGGGACTCCCTTTCTTTAGAGTACAAAGAAAGCTGGCTGGGTGACAGCCCAGAGGTGGCACGTCAGTCTGAGAATAGCCCGAGGCTCTGTGCGGCATCAGCGGGTGGAGTGGCCCTGAGAACAGGGTGTGTGAGGCGCCTGTATTTATTCTTCTCCCTGCGGGCGCCTGCTGACCTATCCCGTGGGGTCCCAGTGCCGGGCAGTTTAGAGCACAAGGAAGACGCAACAGCCACAAAGGGTGCTTTGGAGTCACCCCTAGTGTGTCTTCCTTTGAAAATATCCCTGGGATGTGAGCCGCTTGACTTACCATTTTTAGAAGACAAAAATAATTAAGGGGTAGGACTGTTTAATCAGTCTGTCAGTAAACAACATTGATTTCACATCTTTTGTGTTACAGAGAGCTCACTGTGCTGCACTGTAGACTGCCTGCCAAATACCTGTGTTCTGGAGCCTCTAGTCTGGCAAATGAAGTCCCAGTCTTGGAATTGGGAGGCAGGCAGGCCTGAGGGTCCAGGCATCAACCCTTCTCGTGTTTTAATGTGCAGAGGAGTCACCGGGGGATCCGGTGAAAGTGCAGAGAGTAGCTCCACGGGTCTAGGGGCCCAGATGCTGCGTTTTTGCCCAGCAAGCTCCCTGCTGAGCCCCGCACTACTGCTCGTGAGAGTCTGGTGCATGAGGAGTCCAGGCTCTCACCCCAAGCTGACATTTCTTCTTGGTTGGGAGCTCCATTAAGATAAAGTTGAAGGAATATTGGACTGCGGGTCACTGTACAAGCGTTCTAGCTTCGCCGCTCACTAGTGAGTGACCTTGAGGAGACCACCTGGAGAATCCCTGCTCCAAGCTTCTTTATTCCTCCAACTCCAGCCTCAACCCTTCGCTCTAAAATCCCCACCTTGGGATTTCGCTGGTGGTTACGACTCCGCGCTTCTACTGCAGGGGCTGCTGGTTGTATCCCTGGTCAGGAAACGCACATGCTGGCTCCAACAGCCACAAAAAAATGAATAAATCCTCAGTTCTTGTGGGTGCATCCAGTGGGGCACCTGCCGGCCAGCTGGGGACTGGGGATGCTGGACCGTTTGCAGAAAGGCTTTGCTCTAAATGGCCCCACTGTTGGAAGGAATATTTTTGTTTTCTTTTTAGTTTCTATTTTAGGAGAAACCATTTGGAAAAGTAGGCATTGGGTGAGCGTTGAAGACCAGGGTGAGAAGAAGTGTGGGTGGGGTGAGTGGATCTGGGAGGTCCATCTTCCTGGTGGAGAGAGGAGCGGGGAGGGGGAGCTGTCAGAGATGAGGCAAGAACACAGAGAGAGGAAGGAACAAGGGAGAAGATGGGAAAAAAGGAGCTGCAAAAGCAGAAAGTAAAGCTGTTGGGGGTTCAGGGAGATGATAACTGGAGCACGAGCCAATGTTTTGGCGGAAGCAGAGAAGTATAGGAATAGACTGCAGAGAAAGTGCACGGATGACATATCAGGTTTTACGAAGTGATGCAGAGTGAAAGAAATTGTAGAAGGAAAAAGAGAAATCAAAAGAGCAAACTCAGGGGGCTGAAGATGGTGTTTATTTGGGCAGAAGGCTGGAGAATTTGGGCAGGGGGAGGAGGACAAAGCCTTTGAGGTGATATTTCGTAAGGACTGAATTTTCAGGTATCAATGAGTGGGGCAGAGAATCAGGCAGGATGTGAGGAATGCCAAATGTATAGGAAAAAAAAATTACGGCCCTTTAGTGGAGATGCAGAGCCTGCTGGGGTCAGAAGAGGAGCAATGAATGTGATCCAAGGAGACCCGGCTTCCACCTCCGTGGTCTGCTCATCCCAATGCTCTCCAAACCCAGCTCTTGCTAGCCCTGCAGTGCAGCCTTCCTGAGGCCATAGAAGCTTCTCTGGAGCTGAGTCCCTTCTCTGGAAGGTCCCTGTGTGTGGCGGAAACAAGGAACCTGCACTTTGCCCATGTGCAATTCTCGGGAAGCTGGCAGCACCCAGACTTTAGCAAAGGCTCAAAAGTACAGGACATTGAATTAAAATGCAGTGACTTCACTCTTGAGCTTAGTTCTGATGCTGGATTGGGGAGCTATCAGTGGGAATGTACTTCATAGAATCCCAATTATGGGCAGTGAAATTGACCGAGGGCCCCAGATGATGTGTTCTGAAATCTATGGCTGCATTAGCTGGATCCCATGCTTCCCATGGACTGCTCCTAGCCAATGACTATGCTGGGGACACCAAGGCAGACCAGCTCCAGTTCCTTCAGGTCTCTGATGGGTGTCTCCAGCTAGAGGACTCCCTAAGAGCATTGCCAACTTCAAACCTTGTTCAATTGCCCAGCTATCTAGATGTTTCCACCCAACCTGCTCTCTTTCATGGTGGTTGGACAATTCTCCCAGCCTCATCCACATCCTTCCGCATTCCCTCTCTTGGGTGAAATTCTTCTTTGCTTAGTCCTGTGACTTCTGCTTCTCTGAGGACCCACACTAATACACAAGAAGGGACAAGGAAGGGCAGAGGAAATGAGTCAGATTTGTATTCATTAATGCTGTAAATATCAGAAAGGGTTCTTGGGAAAGCACACAAGTGGAAGAGAAGAAGGGGATCCCAAGACATGGGAGATGTCAGGGGAGATGATTCTGGGGGTTACCCACTCCCATTCTTATTTCCTGGAACCTCCGATTTCTACCCTCATCCATAATCTCCATTTTAATGCTTCCCATCTCTGACTACCATCTCCTGACTTCCCAGCTCACTCCCTTTTTCATCCCTGTCCTAACAATTCTTCCACCTTTCCAAAACACAAAACCCACTGATCTTGCCAACTCTGTACTGTGCTCACCCCTCCTGCCCTACCCTATTCCTAACCTGTTTGGGTGCCTTTGGTCTTCATTTTGCCCATGCACAATCTTCATTGATTCCTTCCTGCATCTTGTCCTCCCAGTGTCTGGGGTGGCAGATCCCTAACCTTGGTTAGATCCAACTCTCTGCCTATTCCATGTTTATATAAATACAGCTGAAAATGGCTGGAAGAAAAAAAAAAAAAACCCAAACCTAACCATAATGTCACTTTATTCATGGCCACCAACCTCAAGTTAGCCCTCAGCTCTGCTGGGCAATACTACTGCATTTTCCTAGTCCATTTACTCTCCTCGCCTGCATGGCGATCTCTTAACTTCTCTCTTTGCAAAACTCCCTCCTTCCTCTTTACTGTCATCTGATTTTTCTCCTCTCATAGTCTTCTCCTTCTCAGTTTTGCCAGCTCCATTCTTCTAGTTACTGTGGCCAACCCTTGAAGCCATCCTTGATTTCTCTCTTTGTCCGCATCCTCCATCAAGCCATTGGCAAACCCCTTTGGTTCCACCTTCTACGTCTCTCCAAACTCTAATTAGTCTCATCTCTTTGTCTGTCTCCATCAACTTGCACTTGGATTCCTGCAGTGCCTCCTAACAGGTCTAATTCCTTCCTCCAACATTGCCTTCCCATCCCCAGTCTGTTTTTAGCACATTGAGCAGAGGGGTCAAGTTAGATCTTCTGCTGACAGCCCTCCAATAACTTTCTAGCTCACTTAGGGTTAAAAAGCAAAGCTGTTACAGCAGAAGGCCCTCGTGCTCTCCTCCCCAGGTCACTGACCTGATCTCTTGCTCCTGGTCCACTTTGTCCTTTCTCCTCCAGCTTCATCTGCCATGCCTCCTTGACCCTTCACGCTAGCCACACTGGCCTTCTCACTCTTCCTTAGACACGCCAAAAGAGTCGTGTCTTTGGGCTTCCTGTTCCTTCCTCTTAGAAACCCTCTCTCGCTCAAACCGAATCTCCCCATTCCTCCATGTCTGCTCTTAAGGGTCACCTTTCCGTGAGGCCTCCTTGACCGCCCATTATAGAAGGCCAAGTCCCCTCCCTCCCACCCCGGCACCTCCACCTATATCCTGGGTGGTCTTTTCTCCTTACTTGGTACTGATCACCATTGACATGGGACATGTTTGCTCGTTCGTTATCTGTCTTCCTTAACTAGAATGTAGACTCCGCCAGAGTACTTTGATTGCTTCACATGGGAGATGCTCCGTGGTTGCAATAATAAATTAGTGAAAGTGAACGAGGTAAAGGGATCTAGCTGATGGGAGAAATACAAGAGGAGGGAGATATAGACCACAAAGAAATATCTCCTAGGAAAATATTTTGATGGGGAAAGCAAGAAACATGGGGATAGACAGTCAGATTTCATCATGGACTCCAAAGTCACGATTCTTTTTATGAGCTTGAAACTGTCTTTCTAAACCTCAGTCCCCTTATCTGCAAGAAGTGAGAGGAAGAAACCTAACTCTCTGGGTTATTGTGGGCCAAGTTCCCCTGACCTACCCAAGGTGGAACTGAGGCTAACTATCAGCTACCACCTGCTTCTTGCAAAGTTAATGAAACCTGGGAAAACCTTCTTGGGTGAGGGGAAGCGTCCCCAGGGTGGAGAGGGTTGCAGGCTCTGAAATCACTGTAGCAGAGAATGACGTGGGGGCTGGGCTGTGCCTTTCCTGCCTCTGTGTGTAGCCAGAGGAAGGAGCCACCTTAAGGGAAACAAATGGTGATGTGTTTCTGTATTCAGAACACTGACATTGCTCCAGAAAGAAATGAGAGGAGATTATGCAGGAAGAGAATTGAGTCTGTCAGAAGCTTCAAGAAAAGGAGAAAAAAAAAAAAAGATGTAGAAAGGAGCTGTTTGTTGCTCTTTGTTCAGGTTTTTATCTTGAGAGTCTGTTTATAAAAATGTTCTCTCTTGCCCAGACTCTTTTGCTCCTGCCTGGACGTTCCCCCCAGCTCCCCCCTTCCCTGCTCTTTTTTGAGTTAAAGCTCTTTCCTTGATTAAATAATGAATAAAAGCTCTTCCCAAGTCTGGCCTTCCTGGTGCTCCGGAGAAATTACAGATATATGTACATATATATACATGCAAAGTAGCCTGAGATAAAGAGGCTCAAGATAAATAGGTTTCTGGTGGTTTTTTTTTTTTTCTTTTAAAGAAGTGTCATTCATAAAATACACTTACAAACAACACAGATATGAACTAGGGCAAAGCAGCCTGAGTGCAGCTAAATAGTTTGATTTAATAAAGCTCTTGGACTTAAAAGCATGTATTTTTATTGAAAATTATGGTATTTACTTGGAAAAATGGGTTGGAACTTGCTCCTGTAGGGTCACTATATCAGTCAGGTACTGAGCTGCTCATGTTATTGTCTATACCAGGAAGGATTACCCAAATCATAACCAATGAACGTTTCTCCTTGGCTTTCTTCCCCCAAGGTTCATCAATTAAGACAAACTGTGCACTGCACCATTTGCAGAGCTGCTGTATCTTTACTCTAGAAGACCTGGCTTTGCCCAGTCCACCCCCGTATTGCACCTCTTTAATCATGTCCCACAGTTGTAAAGAAGAGGAGTGCCAACCACCCGACCTGTCCCCACCCATGTACCTGTGGGGGCTTCTCCCCTTTATCTGCTCCAGATTTGGAAGAGAATCCTTGTTCTCTCCTCACTCACAAATAGTGACATATAGGAATGGGATTTTGAAAAGAAATTTCATAATGATACTAAAGGAAGGCAAAAGAATTTTTAATGGCATCAAATGAATAAGCAAACAATGTATGATGTCTGAGCTCTAGTTAACTCATGTGTAGCTACAGGTTGATTAATCTGTTTGTAGGTTCACAGATGTTTCTGTAACTGGGACACCTAACAGAGGACAATTCTGAAATGTAAGACTTACATGTCTGCAGATACTGGCTTACCTCCATCCATCCATCTAATAATTATTGATATGTATTGACTGACTAACTTGCATAGGACACAGAGGTAAGCAAAAATACCACCATCTCTGGCCTCATGGTGCTTGAAGTCTAGTAGAAAAAAGTGAAAGTGAAAGTGTTGGACTTAAATAGTCATGTTGGACTCTTTGTGACCCCATGAACTGTAGCCCACCAGGTTCCTCTCTCCATGGGTTTCTCTAGGCAAGAATACTGTAGTAGGTTGCCATTCCCTTCTCCAAAAGATCTTCCTGATCCAGGGATCAAACCCAGGTCTCCCATGTTGCAGACAAATTCTTTGACAGACATCAATTCAATAATCACCCCAATGAACAAATAATAATAAGCTATAATAAGAGGAAAGTGTTCTGAAGGAGAGGAATATGGTTTAATGAAAGCATATTTCTAGACTAGGAGGTCAGGAAAGTTTTCTATGAAAAATTAATGCTTGAAATGTGATCCAAAGGATTAATAGAACTCAACTAAGGAAGAATGTAGGAGTGCATTCTAGAAAAAGGGTCTTGGAAAGCACGGGAAATCTGAGACCTAGCAAGCAAGCCAATGGGGCTTGGGCTCAGAGAGTAGGCAAGAGTGGTAAGAGGCAAGCCTAGAAAAGGAGTTCAAGTCAAGCTGTTCTAGTTATCTACTGCTGCATAACAAATGGGGTTTCTTTGGTGGCTCAGACAGTGAAGAACCTGCCTGCAATGCAGGAGACCCAGGTTCAATTCCTGGGTCAGGAAAATCCATAATAAACAGTCTCAAAATAGCATCTGAAAACAACAAACATTTATTATCTCAGTTTCACAGGGATAGGAATTCTGGAGCAGCTTAGCTTATTGGTTCTGGTCTCTCATGAAGTCACAGTCAAGACATCACAAGAGCTGCAGTCACCTGAAAGTCTGTTTGGACTGTGGAGTGTTCTTGTAAGATAGCTCATGTACATGGCTATTGGCAGGAGACCTCAGACCTCCCTGAGTGACCTCCCCATAGGGCTCCCTGAGGGTCCTTATGACATGAGAGCTGGCTTCGTGCAGAGCAATGATTCAAGAGCCAGAGAGAGAGAAGGAAGCCATGATGCCTTTTAAGTCCTAATCTAGGGAGTCACTAGCTGCCACTTCCATTCTGTTCTATTTATTATAGGCGATCCACTAAGTATAGCCCACACCTAAAAAGAAGAAAATTAGGTGCTACCTTTGGAAGGGAGAGGATCAAAAATTCTGTGGCTGTGTTTTAAAATCATCTATGAGCCAGGGAGGACTTTGCGGCCCTATTACGATGCTTTCATTTGCTAGGTCTGCCATAACAAAAGCACCGCAGATTCTGTAGTTTGAACAGTAGAAATGTTTTGTCTCACAGTTTTGGAGGCTAGAAGTCTGAGATCAAGGTGTCGGCAGGGTTCACATCTTCTGAGGCTCTCCATGGCTTCTAGATGGTCCTCTTCTCCCTGGTTGGCCCTCTGCCTGTCTGGGTCCAAATTTCCTCTTATTATAAGGACACAAGTCATATTGACTTAGGATCCACCCTAAGACCTCACTTTAACTGAAATACTTCTTTAAAGACTATGTCCAGAGACAGTCATGTTCTCAGGTACCGGGGTGGGGTACGACTTCAACATGTGAATTTTGCAGGAGGACACAATTCAGCTCACAACACAAGGATTTTTAAGAATAATTTATTTACTTATTTTTGGCTGTGCTGGGTGTTCATGCTGCATGGGCTTTTTTCTTGTTGCCGCAAGTAGAGGCTACTCTCTAGTTGCCATGCACGGGCTTCTCATTGCAGTGGTTTCTCTTGTTGCCGAGCGTGGGCTCTAGGGCGCACAGGCTTCAGTAGTTGGGCAGGTGGTCTCAGCAGTTGTGGCTCCCAGGCTCTGGAGCACAGGCTCAGTAGTTGTGCCGCACAGGCTTAGCTGCCCTGCTGCATGTGGGATCTCCTAGACCAGGGATGGAACCTGCATCTCCTGCATTGGCAGGCAGATTCTTTACCACTCAGCCAAAGGGAAGCTCAACACATTTTTTTTTATCTTTTCTTGGAGCAACAGGAAATCATCGAAGTAACTGTAGGTGTCTGGAGTAGGAAATGGCAACCCACTCCAGTATTCTTGCCTGGAAAATTCCATGGACAGGCTTCCCAGGTGGCTCAGTGGTAAACAATCTGCCTGCCAATGCAGGAGATGCGGGAAATGTTTGTTTGATCCCTGGATTGGGAAGATCCCCTGGAGAAGGGAAATGACATTCTACTCCAGTATTCTTGCCTGTATTATCCTACAGACAGAGGAGCATGGCAGGATATAGTCCGTGGGGTTGCAAAGAGTTGGACATGACTGAACACCCATTGCAAATGAAGGTGTGGTGAGGTGGAGGCTCTTTCAGATTTGCGTTTAGAAATTCCTCAGGTTGCAGCATGAAGATCTGATTAGAGACAGAGTCAGGTGCTGGTTGACTGGAAACCTTAAAGTGATCCAAATGAGAAGGGATGAGTTTGGGGATGAAGGTGGTGGCAACAGAGACAAAGGGAGATAGCTAGATTAAAGAGATACTTAGGAAGCAAAATTGTTAGGATTGTGGCTAGACTATGAGCATGAGAGCTAGAGCTAGGGAGAGTCAACAGTGATGCTTGGATTTTTGGCTTCTACCCCGGATGGTGGTGAAGCTATTGCTGACATAAGAGACAATGGAAGAGGTCCAGGCTTGGAGGTGGTGGTAGGAAGATTATGAGTCTGTGATGGCTGTGTGTCATTGAGGAACCTGGTAGTGAACCAAGCAGAAACATCCCTTGGGATGTTGTAAGCTGCTCGGTTCTAAGAGACATCTGACTGCAAATATAAGCCTGTAAGTCATAGGCAGAGAGGTGGTATCTGAAAAGAAGACATGGATGAGGCTGGACAGGACTAAAGTATGAGTGAGAAGAGAAAAGGGCCTAGGACTGATCTCAAAGAACTCTGGTGCATCCAAGCACTGCATTTTTAGGTCTTATTTTTCTATTTTTCACATACACTGAATTTGAAGGTACAGCTTAGTGATGTCTTTATAGAACTTGATATGATACATAGGAGAAGAGGTGAAGGACCAGAGAGTAATTTAAATTTAATTATTCACTTTATTTTTGACTGTGCTGGTTCTTCATTGCTGCTTGGGCTTTTTCTAGTTGTGGTGAAGGGGGGCTAGTTTCTAGTTGCAGTGTGAAAGTGAAGGTCGCTCAGTCATGTCCGACTCTTTGTGACCCCGTGGACTATACAGTCCATGAAATTCTCCAGACCAGAATACTGGAGTGGGCAGCCTTTCCCTTCTCCAGGGGATCTTCTTGACCCAGGAATTGAACCGGGGTTTCCTGCATTGCAGGCAGATCCTTTACAACTGAGCTGTCAGGGAAGTTGCTGTGTGACTCCTCCTCCTATTGTGGTGACTCCTCTTGTTGTGGATGGAGCATGGGCTCTAGGGTACATGGGCTTCAGGAGTTGTGGTGTGCAGACTCAGTTACCCCACGGCAGAGGGATCTTCCTGGACCAAGTATTGAACCAGTGTCCCCTTCATTGCAGGGCAGATTCTTAACCACTGGACCACCAGGGAAGCCTCGAGAAGAGAGCAGTTGGGATGTACTATTACCATGATCTATTACCCAAGAATGCTTGTGCCCATGTCTCCTAGTGCTGGGCACACGTAAGGATACCATTTTCTCCCTTTCACACATGTAAACATATGTGCTAAAAATGAGATGAAGTCAAAGTGTTCTTAGACCTTCACTGTGGAAAATTTTTGAACAGTCACCTGTGGCCCACAGGTAAGGATACAGCATTTGCCTCATCCCCATCTCTCCTCTGGGTCAAGAATTATGCAGGAGGGGAGGAGTTGTGGGTGACGAGTGGAGATGGGGATCCTGGGAGACCTAAGCTGGAGAGGAAGGGAAATCAATCATGATAGGAATGAGATTTTCCTCTTTTCCCCCAAATTAGATCTACCCTCCTTGGATAACCACATGTGTCACAGGGAAAGGTCTGGAGAAAAGGGACTCTAGGGTAAACAGATCATGTTAAAAGAGGGTTTCTGCCAGGGGATAGAATCTGTGCTCCCAAACAAGGATGACTGATTCAATGTCACACATGGGATTAAGCATCCTCTCTGGGTCCTCTGTGTGTGTTAGGACAAGGTCTTGGTAGGAGAGGGTACTTGATGAAAGAAGAGAGAAGCGGGAAGTGTGGTGACTCTGGCCTCAGAGGTTTCTGATGAGATACAGAGAACAATGTTGTACAGGAGAATGTAGTATTTAGGATAGCCCAAGCTTTGGGAGAGATGGGCTATTTCAAAGACCTGACTTGTAGCAACTCTAGCATCCCATTTATGTTACCATTTATCATGTTCATAGCTTATTGTCTGAGTTTCATCATTTGAACATTTGTTTCACAAATGCAGGGGTCTGTGTCTGTTTTGTTCAATGACATATTGCTAGCATCTAGAATGGGGCCTGCACTTAATAGGTGTTCAGTAAATGTATGTGGAACAACTAAATGAGCATTATTTGGACTTCTGTGAAGCAGGACCGAGGTGGGTCTCCCTACATGGGGGATGGCACTGCAGAGCCTCACTTGTGCGCAGAATGGCGCATGATAAAGTGTCTCTCTTTACCCTATCTGTCTTATTCATCTGCATATGTTGGAGGAAAATAGGGCCTATCCTAGGGGCTTATGAAATTCATGACAATTTTTCCCATGCCTCCCACTGCCCTTTTAATGAGAACTTCATCTTCACTCCTCCACTGATGACCCCATTTAGGGCAGAATTTCATTTCCCCACCTGACTATCCCTTGGGTGACTCACCTCTCCCCACTGTGTTCCCTCAGCTGTGCTCTTGGAAAGGAGCCCCCTTATTATTATAGCAGCAAAATTCAAAGCTTTGTTCTTCAAACGTACAAATTTCACACTCTAAGCAGATAGAAATATTGGGGGAAGGAACTTGGAGCACTCTTCAGTTATACTGACCATTGCTAGGGCATGTTCCATGTGCAGACATATTTGGTCCATTTCAGGTGGATGTGATAAGAGCCACATTAGAAGGGATGCTGCAACCAGGCTCAGTTCCCAGATGGCCCTGCTCCCTGGAGGGCCAGCCAGGGCCACGTCTAGCTGCACAGGATCACGTTCTGAGCGTTTCCAGTGGCAGAGAGCTCAGGTTCTAGGGCCTCGAATGTCATGCCCCAGACCACATTCACCCTCGCCCCTTCCTTCAGACCCTCCTTGGTGCCCCCTGCTCTTGCGTGCCTCTTCTCCAAGGTTAATTGGCATTTCAGAATATCTTTTCCTCCCTTAGCCCTTTTGCTAACACCCAGGGATACATTTCTCTCCCTTCATTGTTATTTTCACCTCTGATAATAACATTTTCAACTGTGAAGTGTGTCACTGGAACCCAACTACTTTGCCAACACAAAGTGCAAAATTGAGCCTAATTAGAAATGAAAATTAATTATATATGAAATAATTTCTGAGAGACTGTAGAGAGGAATAGGGTAGTTGTCTCAGGGAAGCCCTCTCAGAGGAGATAAGAGTTGCATGAGGTCTTGAGAAAGGATTTGGGGCTGTTTGGGGTAGCAAGGGCTGACCCGAGCACTAGGCGATGTGTTTAGCAGAGGATGTGGGAAGGGGATGAGCCCGGAAAAAAGGTTTCTGTTGCAGGATAGAGCCAAATAGGAAGCCTGATTACTCTCCACAGCTGCAGTCTGCTTGTCTGTCAGCTAAGCTAGCAGGTTTCCCCTGATCTGGGCATTGAAACCGACAAAGAGATTAATAAACCAAGTTCAGGGCTGCAAAAGGACAGGACCTCCGGAGAACTCAGTCAGGACCTGTTTGAGGCTCAGAAGCTGATTTGTAGGGTGTGAAAAGAAAGAACTGGGCATCACTTATTCAGTGAATGCAGGAGAAGGAAAACTTGTGATTTCACGTTAAGTAGCCTCTCTGGGCCTTGGTAGTCTCATCTATGAAACAGGGAGAATGACAGTGTCTCCCTCTTTTTTCTTTTTCTTCTTCTCCTTCCCTTTTCCCTTCTTCTTCTTCCGCTTCTTCTAGTCCTTCTTCCCTTTCTTTTCCTCCTTCTCCTTCAATCGTCATCACCACCATCATCTTCATCTTTACGATTATTCTGAAAACTTTTCATCTGTTTCCTAGACATCACATCCCCCAGGTTTTTTCTTGCCCTGCTGAGATTTCTTGACTTTCTCTTCCTCTGCTCTACCTCTGAATGTTAATGTGCATCAGGGATAGTCCTGGACTTCTTCCTCTTCAATATCTGTACATTCTCCAAGATGATATCTAGTTTTTTAATGTAGATATTTAATTAACATCTAGAACTTTAAAATGGCCCAAATACAACTCTTGATTTCTTTTTATTTTTTTACAACTCTTGATTTCTTAACCCCAAGCCTTCCAATCAATTCCTCATCCAACCCTCTCCCTTTCCATAAATAACATCATGATTCACCAAGTCGCTCTGTTTCAGGTTGCTCCAAACTTTGGAGACATTCTTGATTCTCTCTCCCTTATGCCTCATATGCAATCCATCTGCCAGTCCAATTTACCTGCTCCTGAAACATATCCAGCATGTGTTCACATCTCTTATTCCCTCAGTGACTCCACCCCTTCTTAAGCCACCACCACAGCAGTCTCCCAACTCCTGTTTCTCCTTTTGTTCTACTCTAAGGATATGGCAACCCACTCCAGTATTCTTGCCTGGAGAATCCCATGGACAGAGGAGCCTGCAGGCTACAGTCCACAGGGTCACAAGAATCGGACACAACATAGTGACTAAACCACCACCACCGACCCTTCTCCACACAAAAGCAGAGGGAAATTTCATTACATCTGATAGAGTCTTATCACTATCAAACTTCTTATCACTTCAGTGACTTTTTATCACTATCAAATTTAAATACAAATGGCTTCTTCTGGCATATAAGCCAGGAGAAGTCAGCTCTGCCTACCTCTCCCACCTCTGTCCCACTCACCTGCTAAGTTTCTTCCACTCTGGTCCTTCCTCCTTTCCTCAAACCCATCCTGGGATTACTAGCTGGACCCCTGAAGGTCATGTAGCCAGCTCCTCCTTGCCTTTCATGACTCATTCTGAATGTCACCTCCTCTAGAGGACTTCCGGTCACTCCATCTGAAAGTAGCCATCCAATCTTTCACTCTCACATCAGCCTGTTTTAACTCTCTGCACACACTTATCACCAGGCAATATTTTCTTGTGGGTGTGTTTATTGTTTTACAATGTCCCTACACTAGAACAGAGACCTCATCTGTCTTAGTACCTTCAATATCCACCTATGACAGTATCTAGCACATAGTAGTGAAAAGTGAAGTCGCTCAGTCATGTCCGACTCTTTTCGACCCCATGGACTGTAGCCTACCAGTCTCCTCCATCTGTGGGATTTTCCAGGCAAGAGTACTAGAGTGGGTTGCCATTTCCTTCTCCAGGAGCACATAGTAGGTACTCAATAATTATATGTTTATTGAATTTAAAAAACACAAGGCAGTATAATTGAGTAAAAGCACATAGTGATCGGGTCTGGATATAAGCTAAAACCCGATTCTTTCTATCTGAACTTGTTACCCTGCCTGTAACCCTGTTTACAACTGCGTGACCTTGAGCTTCCTTCTCAGTCATTCTGAGCCTTGATTTGTTTATTGCTTCCATAGCAATGCCACTTACTATGCTGAATTTTGAGAGGATTGCATGAGATAGTGAAGGCATGTAAAATAGTATGCCTTGACCATTATATACCAACAAATACTACCTATTTTTATTAATGTTGAGCCTCTGAGTGGCAGTGGAAACTGGCCCCAGGTGATGGAGAGAAGGACTTGGGAAGAGACAAGCCCTCTGGCCCGAGACTGAACAAAAGCAGAGTGAGGGAGTGAAAACTCAACCTGCAGCCTTCCTTTACTCCCCATGGCTGGCCACTCTGTTATAATGCTGCTTCCGGCAGTGCCGTTCAACTGGACATAAATATTGGCGCATTCTAATGGCATTGGATGGAGGCTGATAAAGGCAATGAGAGACAAGGTTATTGATGTCTGTCTCAGGGCCTCCATGGGACCCAAGCCAGGGTTTTAGCAAGGATCCAAAAGTTGCATCAAGCCAATTGATTCTCTATCACCCCAGGAAGACACGTATTCAGAGGCACTGGCAGTCTGGCAAGCAACTGCCTGCTTTAATGAAAGCACACATACAGGACTCTTTCCCAATGTGTCTCTTTCCCTGCCAGCCTGCAGGCCTCCAATCTAAAAGGGAGTTGGCGCTTGGGATTTCTGCTGATGAAAACAATGGAAGAAAGCCCGAGGTAGGCAAAGGTATTTGGCTATACTCCAGCTGTCCTTGGGGAAACAAGTGCTCTTTGTGACAAGTTTTCCACAGAGGGGATATACAGAAAGGCGCTGCAGTGCTGCCCAGGGTGCTCTGGATGGACAAGCTGCTGCATCATCTGGTGGAGGGCAAAGAGCCCCAGGAGGGAACCAGAAAAGCAGTGAACCCAGCACAAGCCTCTGGTTGTCTCTGGGCTTTATGCTCCCATCAGTGACAAGGTACCTGACATATCATGGAGACATCCCAGACCCTGAGGCCCACAGGGGCCAGAACTGTTGCTGTTTGGTTGCCAGATCTCTACTAGACTGTGAGCCCCCTGAAGTCAGCAACTGTGTTTCATTCACCTCTGAATCCTCAGAGCCCGGCATGGTGCCAGGCACCCACACGTCACTGGTAGATGTTTGTTGGCTAAATGCGTAGACTTTGATCATATCCTCTGTAGCTTCTGTACAGAAGATGCAGACTTGGCCTTGTAGCATGCCACTCTCTGAGGGGCAAAAAGGTAAGGATGCCAGCAACGTGGAGAGCACTGTTCTGTGGGTGGGGAATTCTTGGAAAAAAACTAATAGAATCCCAGGCCCAGGTCCCACCCCATCATGATTTAACAGAACAGCAAACCCTCATGGCTGCCTCTGGATTTTGTTGAATTGAGCCAGCTTTAAGCATTGCCCGTGGCAAAGACAAGGGCTTCCAGGGAACAAAACTGAACAAAACGTGGGTGTGAGTAAAACAAAGGTGTTTGGGGTTTCCAATAGATTCATTCATTCTCTTATTCATTGTTCATTCATTCATCTACTCAACTAATGTTCCTTTAGCATCTGCTTTGCTTCAGGCCCAGGGATTTCCCAAGCAGTCCCACAGGAGAGAACAGCAAGCCTGTCCTAGGTACTTAGAGAGCTTTTCCTCCAGGCCACTCCTCCAAGGCAGGGCTGATTCTGAAGTGCTGATCTCTGAGGCTGCAACTCCAATGGAAAGCATGGGAGCTGCAGGGGTGCTTGTCCATCCCTGTGTGAGGGCTTCTTTGTGCACTGACCCAGGATACCTAGAACCCCAGCACATAGCAGAGCTAGTGGTGACCTTGGCCCAAAGCATCGCGGGGTCCAGTTACTGAAATATCGAAAGGTGTGCATGTGCGTGCTAAGTTGCTTCAGTCCGACTCTTTGTGACCCTATGGGCTTTAGCCCTCCAGGCTCCTCTGTCCATGGACTTCTCCAGATAAGAATACTGTAGTGGGTTGCCATGTTCTCCTCCAGGGGATCTTCCCAACCCAGGGATCAAACCAGGGTCTCTGGGCAGGCAGGTTCTTTATCACTAGCGTTACCTGGGAAACCCATCAAAAGGTGCTCATAAGAAATTGGCTTTTGCTCTCTGAGATGCCTGGTTTACCATGATGCTCACGGTGGAAGCTGGGGGAGGACAGCTCAGCATTCTGGCCCATCTAATTTAATTTATAACTTATGTCACAGCAGCAATTAGTATGTATTGTTTACATTGATTCTTAACACTTTGCCCAAATCCCTGGGTGTTTGAGATGGCTGGTGTGTTCACACCCGACTTGTTGAAAGGTTTGAGTGTTCTGGGGAGGGGAAGGTGTGCACAGGGGACTAACAGCAGAAGATGGGGAGGGCCAGGGAGTCCTTAGCCTGAGCCATCTGGGCTACATCTCGCTTGAAGCACGGAATTCTGACAGGGGCATCTGTCTCTCATTGTCTGTGTCTGGCTCACGTTTTCTCGGTGCGGGGAACAGGGACTTGATCAGGGATTCAGTCTTCACTGTTGGCTTCTGAAAAGAAAGGAAGGGCCTGAAAGATATGCTTGGGAAGGATGAATCTTGGCACATCATGTGTCTTGTTCACCTGGGGGTTAACCGTGACCTGCCAGTGTTGAGACAGGTTCCGAGTTGGGGGAGGAGGCGAGCTGGAAGTTGCCTGGGAGAAAACAAGGGAAATAAAAGAAAGCAAGGGAAAGAACATGTTGATTTATTTTGGATGCTATGTTCTTCCTATTACAGCATGCTTCCTTTCCGGTGGGTGTAAGGAATTGACAAGACTAATGTAGATGAAGCTTTTGGAAAAACAAGTGTTTGTAACAAGACCATAATACAGGGATGGGGGCAAGGGTGGTTGAGGCCAGAGTGGGCAGAGGGGTTCTGGAAGGACTCGGGGTTTGAATGGGGCTGCCAGAGGTAAGAGAAGGGTGTGGTGTAGAGCAGAGAGAGCGACCAGGGCAGGCAGAGTTGAGCACCAAGTAGTCTCTCCCACCCACTCAGGGTAAAGAACCAAGAACCCTGGTGGTAGGTGAAAGCTGTGAGCTTTGTGATCAAAGATTGGCTAGGAAGTCTCTGTGTCTATACATGGTCTTTTAAATTAATGATTGTGTGTGCTTTCTATGACATTTCTTGACTCTATGATAAGAATGTCATTTGTCTTATATTTTAGATATTCCCAAATGTATCTGGAAAGTAGGAGTAATAAGCTGTATTCCATGAAAATAATCCCCAAAGGATTCCATGAAAACTTAAGTGCATAAAAAAAAATCAATTTTTAGTTCTTTTCTTCCTATGGTAAAACACTCATGTGTGTGTGTGGTATGTGCATGCCTGTACGCTGTCAAAATTCAGACCCAGTCACACAGCTGGTGGTAGCCCATTTCTTGCAAAAGGGACCGTATTGCTTATAATCCCACTGCCAAACAATGAGTATTTTTTAAGGTCACTTGTCTCATTCTTTCGGGTCCAAATGAAATCTCTGAGCAACACACATGAACCACAGTGTCCAGGAAAATAAAGAGATAAGTCCGTTAATAGAAACAAACATTAGGTTTGTTTGAGTAAAAAGAAATCAAAGACACATGTTAGCTATATCCTGATGAATTAGTGACACAATTTAGTAGAGGGAGATGGTTTCAGAGATGCTTAGGAACCTGAATGACTGGATGGCTGATTTTAGGAGGAACTAACTGACACTTAGACACACTTATGTGGTGATGCCTCCAGTCCCAGGGCATGGACTTTTGTTTTTTTTTTTTGTTGTTGTTGTTTTTTTTCCCTGCAGAGGTCAAAAATTGAACTGGGCCAGCCACATTATCTTTTCCTGTTCTCTTCATGTCCAAGGACACCCATTTGAGAGAATATTGGCCAGGATTCAAGGTCAGAATGAGGGTCAAGGTCAATGGGCAGAATGAAATTCATGGACTCCAAAGTGGTCAACTTATGAACTTAACCTTATTCTGAAAGTTCCCTTTTGTTGTTGTTGTTCAGTCTGGCTTTTGGGGACCCCATGAACTGCAGCATGCCAGGCTTTCCTGTCCTTCACCATCTCTCAGAACTTGCTCAAACTCATGTCCATTGAGTCAGTAATGCCATCCAACCATCTTGTCCTGTCACTCACTCCCTTCTTCTCCTGCCTTCAATCTTTCTCAGCATCAGAGTCTTTTCTGATGAGTCGGCTCTTTGCATCAGGTGGCCAAAATATTGGAGCTTCAGCTTCAGCATCAGTCCTTCCAACGAATATTCAGGGTTGATTTCTTTGGGATTGACTGCTTTGATATCCTTGCAGTCCCAGGGACTCTCAAGAGTCTTCTCAAACACCACAACCCGAAAGCATCAAAAGCTCAGCCTTCTTTATGGTCCAAAGTTCCTTAACCAGTGGAATTAACTAGACAGAAATCGCTGGGCAAGTAGCCTTTAGTGTGACCTGTGATCAGCATTCAATAAGTATTGTTCAAATAGATGAATGAACTGTTATGGGGAGAAGCACATTGTGGTGGAGAAAGGTCGCAGGTCAGTTATTGGATTTGTGATTTATGCATAAGAAGATGAGTAGTGATGTTTCAAGTGCTTTCCTTGATCACCTAGGAAAAAAGCAAGTTTGTAGTAGATTGAATATCAATTACCAAGGGACAGAAAGAAGTAACTTGTCAGCGAGAGCAAATTGAAGAAATTCAAGAAAGGATGAACTCCAGAATTCTAGGGGGAAAAGGATATTCAGAAATGTGGAGTCTCAGAGAGCTGATGGAGAATGAAGACTCAGATGTAATGTAACTTAGAGGGAAGGAACCAAGGCTGTTTGACACAAGAAAACAGGGGGGGAAAGCCAGCGAAGGAAGGTCAACTATCTAAAATCCACAGAACTTTAATTTATTTGGGATTTGCAAAGCTCCTGAGGAATCCCAGTGTGCAGTTAAGATGTGCTACATAAATAAAAGGGCTTCAGTGGTCAAAGCAGTTTGTGAAACACTGCGTTAGACAATGATGAATCCACAGACCTCAGAGCCTTTAATATGATCATGTACACTGTCAGCCTCTATAAGGAAGACACAGTGCTGGCATTTCCCAAACTTAGTTGATGATAGAACACTTTTTTTCCAGAGCATTAGACAAAGAAAGGCTTCCCCGATAGCTCGGTTGGTAAAGAAACCACCTGCAAAGTGGGAAATCTGGGTTTGATCCCTGGGTTGGAAAGACCCCCTGGCGAAGGGAATGGCTACCCAGTCCAGTATTCTGGCCTGGAGAATTCCATGGACTGTACAGGCCATGGGGTGACAAAAGTTGGACACATCTGAGCAACTTGCACTTTCGTTCAACAGAGTGGGTATTTGAAGAACATCAGGAAACGTTGAACATGCTTCATTTGTGTTGGGTCTCTTTGGACTGTGGTGTGTGTTGTGACAAGAAAACATTAAGCTAAGTGTTTAATTAAAGTTCTGGTCCTTGTCCTTGTGCTTGCCACTTGCTACCTGTGTGACTTTGGACATTATGCAACCCCTCTGGGCTCTCTCACATGTCCAATGATGATGCGCTAGATGATACTGAAGTCTCATGCTGTCTCAGGCTTTATTGTTCTAACCGGTTCCCTCCGATTATTTGGAACCATGTGCATCTAAAGGGATGGATGGGTGAAATCCATTCATCACTTGATTGATTTTCTGCCTCTCTCACTAAACTTTAAGTTCTGGGAAGGCAGGGTCTGCTTCCATTTTATCCACACTGTTGGATCCGTAGTGCCTAACAGGATGGAAACACAGTAGAAGTTTATTTGGTTGAGTTGAATGAATGAATGAGTGGCTTCATATTTTGGGAGCCCTCATGTCATATCCACCAGAAAGGAAGATGGATTTTCAGCCTTCCTCCAACAACAGAGTCAGGATGACACACACATCCAGCAGAGAGATGCCACATGGACACTTTCCTGGATGGGACTGGCAAGGCATCGGTATCTCTATGGACCCCCTTCCATCTCTGGGTTCCTGCATCCCACAGAGTCCAGAGGCAAGCTGTAGAAAGAGTTACCATCTTCCTCTCCAGGAGCAGGGTGGTTCCTTCCCCACAGTCACTCTCCTTGGTGCAGCAGCTCGAAGCTCACAGATTGCCTTCTCACAGGACCAGAGCTGCCTGAATGTGGAGCTGATCGCTTCATTGTCAGCTTCTGCAGGCTTGGTGGCTGGCAGTGAGAATCTATTTTCTCTCACTAAATTAATCACCATTGGAAGCTGATCTCCTGGGGTTTCCCCAAACCCACACCATCATGCATTCTCACACCACCCTCTCGGTCTGGTCTGTCCTTTCCATTCCCCCTCCTCCCTTCCCTCTTTGCCTCCCAACTCCACCATCACACCTGCCCTCCCACTGCAGGCATTTGGGCTGAGGGGGGGAGATGGGCAGAGAGGTGCTGGCCCGGCACCCGCACTGGTCTCTGTGTGAATGTCCAGACCATGGGGTGTGACCACCTACCTCGTGCTGGAGGGATTCGGACAGAGAAGGTGGCTCAGCTCCTTCCACTGGCTCACCCTTGGCCAATTTAAGTGTCTTTGGGGTCTTTTCTGGAGGAGGGTGGTGGCAGCAGTCACTACATTAGGAAAATTATTCCATTGAAAGCTGCTCTGCCCTGGAGATTGTGGGATTGGTCACATCTGGACTGAATTTGATCAGTATTGGTAGCACATTGCCTCTTACTGCCTGTAAGGAGCTGGGTATTAACCTGATTTTTCTAGGACAAGACTTTATTATCTTTCTTGATTAGACCTCTGTGGGCTCCTTGCTCTCTTATGGGAATAAGCTCTGTGTGTGTGTGTGTGTGTGTGTGTGTGTGTGTGTGTGTGTGTGTGTGAGTGATTAGCAAGGAGATAAGGACAGAAGAGCATGGAAGCTTATTCTCTAACAAACCATCTGCACACTGAACATTCATGTCCTGAAATTCATATGTTGAATCCTAACTCCTGAGTTGATTATATTAGGAGGTGGGTCCTTAAGGAGTTGATTAGGTCATAAGGATAGAACTCTACTGTGTGAGATTACTGCCCTTATGAAAGAGACCCCAGAGACCTCCCTCACCCCTTCTATCATGCAAAGACACAGTGAGAAGATGGTCATCCATGAATAAGGAAGCCAGCTCTCACCAGACACTGATTCTGCCAGCACCTTGATCTTCGACTTCCCAGCCTCCAAAACTGTGGAAAGTAAATCTGTCTATAAAAGTCACCCCATCTATGGGATCCTGTTACAGCAGCCTGCAGAGACTAAGACAACTTCTTCTGGATGCAATGAGCACTACAAGAAGTCACTCAAGTAAATAGAGAAAAGGGGAAGTAGGGTCAGCCATCACAGGCCCATAGACCCCTGCCCAGGTGGTGCCAACCCCTTGCCCCCAAACCCATCCATTGTTTCTGGGAACGGGAGTTTAGAATAGCTTGAATCTTGTTGCAAACAGAGAAACGGTAGCCTTGTTATTTTGTGGGCTTTCATAGCTCTAGCCACACAGAGAATGCTTCCTGGAGCAGTAAAGTTTTAAACTTTTGGACAATTAGAAGAGGGAAGCTGTATCATTGTATCACCCTCATAGAAAGTGCAGGTCTCCAGAGGAAGAGGGCAGCAGGCTCTGCACCCCTCCTATTACACAAGAGTTTGAGAGGATGGTTCCCTGCTACACCCCCTTCCTGCTCCCCGCAGCAGTCCCAGCAGTCTGCATGGGAGGAGAACTGCCACCTGTCTCTGGGTGAGCATCTTTCAGGAGGGTTAGCCTCCCTGCCAGAGTTCTGGGGTCACGTCTGGTTCACAGAGACACTTTCCACGGAGCCTCTCACTCCATCCTACACAGAAGATGGTGTGAATCAGGAGAGGGCGGTACTACCTTCCAGTGAAAGTACATTTAAAGTAGAATCTGAAATGAAAGGAAATCCCCTCTCCTTAAGGACACCCGAGGTAGATTTAGATGTGGGAAGAGTGGAGGCTCCAAGCCACTCTGAGTGACAGCATTACTCACCTCTCCAAGCCTGTGTCTTTGTCTAGAACAGGGAATTCTAATCTCCACTCTGTAGGGTCATTGTGAGGATTTACGAGCTTATGTGTAGAAGCAACTGGCCCCTGGGGAGGCTTGCAGTAAGTGATAGCTATGATTATAATATTCATAATCACAAATGAGCATTGGCAGTAATTAATATGTTTTAACTTTTCAACGTGATTTTCTGTTTGTTGCTGCAGGCTTAATTCCAGCACCAAGAGCCTAGTTCAGCAAAGTGTGGATTTAAGATCCTGAATTCCTGCATTTCTCCCCCCTCAGGATTAAAACCATCCTTGAGGGTCTTGTGTGATTCAGGAACCATCTCTGGTGACCAAAAACCATTCAGTGAGCAGCACCTACTGAATGCAAAGACCATGCTCAGGTGTGCTGGGACCTTTGCGTTAGTGCTAGTTCTGGTCAGTGAGGGAGAATGGAAGAAGGTTCCCTAACCTTCTCTCCACCCTTGGTTCCCTAATCCTGGCCCACCCTGAGCTCAGGAGAGCCAACCTCAGGTTGAAGGCAGGGCCCTGCAGCAGAACAAGCTTCAGTCTCTTTCACCGTGCTTCTTATATCCTTGTCTTTCCTCCCAGAAAAAATATTTCCGATCAGTGACTCTGCCCCAGGGACCGTCCTGAATCCAGTTAGTAGAGTGTGACGTCTTTCCCAGAGGAAGTCATTTCTTAAGTCTCACATCACTTTTGTTGTTATTTAATCGCTGAGTCATGTCCGACTCTTTGTGACCTCATGGACTGTAGCCTGCCGGGCTCCTCTCTGTCCATGGAATTTCCCAGGCAAGCATTCTAGAGTGGGTTGCCATTTCCTTCTCCAAGGGATCTTCCTGACCCAGGGATCAAACCTGCATCTCCTGAGTCTTTTGCATTGGCAGGCAGATTCTTTACCACTGAGCCACCAAGGAAGCCTTCACATCATCATAGGAGGAATTTAAAAAGCCCGTCCTCTGGATGGCAGGAGAAAGGAGCATGTTGCCTGAGAGACGGCAGATTTCACCCAACTCCCCTTCCTGGGCTTTCTGACGGATGAGCCATGGGGTGACCTACAGGGTTTCCTCATAGGTTTCCTCACAGGCCATGCTCTGACTGTCTTCCCCTGCACTTCACCCCTCCCACTCCCTCTTCCTGGAGCAGCCCACCAGGAGAGCCAGCTTGACCTTGGCTGTCTTTGACTTCAGCCTCCTCTGGGTCTTATGGCATCCCCAGCCAGCCATTCACTCACTTGCAGCTTCAGAGTCTCATTTGTTACTGGCCGATGTCTCCTTTCTCCTCTTCTTTCTTGGCTTAGACACTGTGGGCTGGGCTGATCCATTGCTGGAAGGCATCTCCACTCCTCAGCCCCATGGCTCACAACAAATAGTATGTTGACTCCAAACAAGAGATTTGTACTAAAAAAGGAGGGCTCACCTCAGCCATTGCTTCTCCCTGCCCCCGATCCTTCCTGTCCCCCTTTGTCTGTGTGCACCCACACTCTGCCCACATCTGCAGCCCCCCAGCCGCACCAGAGCCCCCCAGAGGTCTTGCTCTGTGCCGGCACTGTACTAAGTGCATACCGTACTATCTATGAATCTTCAACCTTCATGACAGCCCCATAAAGAAGTACTAACGTGATCCCCATCCCAGAGAGAAGTTCAGATCAGTTCCCTAATTTGCCAAAATTCGCACCACCAGAAGCCGGTGTCGCCAGCATTTAGACCCAGACAGTCTTGTCCCAGGGTCCACTCAAAGCCGTTTATCTACACAAGGATGCATACGAGACAGATAACGCTGCTCTTTTGTTTTTAAACACGCGTTGGTATTTAGTCCTCACACTCAGACCCCAAGTGCACACAGTGTCCCTTTATTCCCCCCCTCCTCCCACCCGGTCCTCTCTCCGCCTTCCCCTCCCCTCCTCCGTGCTCCCTCACTGCAACTCTCTCTGTCTCAGCGTGCGCTTTGACTCCTTGCCTCTCTGCCTCCATCCCTCTTGCATTTCCACAGTCCCAGCATTTTGCTGCAAGCTGTCTGCCTTTGTACATTTCTCCTAATCTTCCCATCTCTCTCTCCTGTCTCGGCATGGATGTTTCCGTTGACAGTCTGCCAGCATCTCTCCTCTATATCTCTGTCAATATCTCTTTCTCTCACTGCCCCTTTCCCATCTCAACACCCTCCTGCCTTCTCTGTCATGCTTCTCTTCTGTCTTCCCCTCTTGTTCATTTAGCGGTCCCATTTATTACGTCAGGGCGCAACTAAAAGTGTTTCTGTCCGTGTCTCTGCCTCCCCTGCCCTACCCTCTTTGCCCCCGCTGAGACTCTCAGCTGTAGACGGGAACCCGCTTCAATCTAAGCCCTGTTCCTCGCCGAAGAAGAACAGCTCAGGAAGCACGGAGGCTCCAGACAAAACATCTCTGTATTTCAAGAGACAGCCCGGTCTCTTGGGACAAAATGACTTCTCTTGGTTTATTTAGAAACTCTGGGGCTGAGGAGTGGCCTGCATTCAGATGGAGCAGCTGGCTGGCTGGCAATGGGGTTCAGTTGGGGGCCTACGTGGTTCTCGGCCAGGACTTCTTCTCAAAGCCAAGGCCAGGTTGTGTTTAGGAGGAGGCTACACAGTGCCAGGGGAGCTCCATCTCCTGCTCTGCGCCCACAGGCAGGATGGTGGAGGAGCCACGGATTTCATGGAGGGGCAGTGACTGGTACCTGAATCCCCTTACCCCTTGCAGGCAAGCACTGAAGCCGGAGCAAGAAACAACTCGAGTTGGAAACAGAATCCAGGCCTTGCTCCTCCCTCTGAAGAATTCTCTGCTCCTCTGCTTGCTCTCCTCCTGGTCCTCATAGGGATGTCCTTCAGCCTTCTGTGGAACTCACTCTTACTTACTTGCTCAACCCTGGCCCCTTCCAAAGAAACTTCAGCTCTTCCAGCCTCACTCCAATCCCTCCTTTCCTCAGTACCACCCTCTACCCCAATACAGTCCTTTGTTTTTAGTCCATGTCTTGTCAATAACAGTCTGTGACGTTGCCTCCAGGGCTGGGGATAGCACCTTGTAATAGAATGCTCCTATAACTGGGCATTTGGCCCAGCATAATTGGACTTGGGTATTTTTATGGTGGGATTATGTTTTCTGTTACTGTGGTCCCTCCCCCTTCCCCTGCAGTTGGCCTAGCATCCAGTACCCAGTAGGTGTTCAGTAAACACAGTTAATGGTCCAGAGGGCTGACACCTGAAATTTGGAGACCTCTGGCCAGTGTCCTGGCTGTCAGGTCCAGCATGCTGTCCCACAGGGCAGGGAGGATGCGTGATGTTCAGCAAACTTCAGCCCAGCCTCTGTAGTGGTGCAGCTTGGTTCCCAGACACTAGCTGTGGAGGCTGGGGCTGTTTAAGCGAGACTGCCAGCAGGGCTGCCTTATTTTATCCTGACCCTTAAGGATAAACTTTATCAATAGCAAAATAAACAGACTGAGCTGGAAGAGTTCTCTTTTCTTGAGCACCAGATCACTGCCCACCTTACTTGAATAGTCACTGGGAACATGGACAGACACAGTCATGGGGAGAAGGGAGGCACCTAGCTACTTCGGAAACGGGAGGTGGCACAGCCAGTCACCCCGGCCGACCACAGCTTTTCATCACACTCAGGTGCTGTGGGTGGTCTTACCTCAACGGTGCTTCCTAGTCTCTCTGCCTTCCCAGAAGGGCAAAGCCATGGACCTGCAAAGATTTCTTCTCTGTCTCTCCAACCCAAACCACAGTGGTGTCCTACACGGTTTCCCTGTCTCTGCCAAGCCCTAGGTTGCAGGCCGATTGTGTTTAATTGTGTTTATTTTATCATCAGTGCCATCTTTGCCCCCTGGATGCTGTCTTTGAGATCCCCCTTCGCTCAATGTCCTGCAGCTGCAAGCTAGCCCATTCCCAGGTGCTTCTCCCAGGACTGTCTCTGGGTTGGGAGAAGAATGGAGAGAGTGAGAAAGCAGCAAGAGAGGCTTCCCTGGTGGCTCAGGGGTAAAGAATCAGCTTGCCAATGCAGTAGACACGAGTTCAACACCTGGTCCAGGAAGATCCCACATGTTGTGGGGCAACTAAGTCCATGGGCCACAACTACTGAAGCATGCATGCCCTAGAGGCCATATTCCACAACAAGAGGAGCCACCACAGTGAGAAATCCACCCACTGCAACTAGAGAGTAGCCCCCACTTGCCACAACCAAAGAAAATCTCATGCAGCAGTGAAGACCCAGTTCAGCCCCAAACAAATAAATAAATAAATTACATATGAAAAAAGAAAGCAGCAGGAGAGGTAGGCAGGCAGGGAGGCAAGATCATTCCAATACCACATCCCCCAGAAGGGACCCCTATGTGAATTGAAGAGTGGCAGGAAGGTGGCCAAGCCTGTACATTGGTTTCTGTGGCTGGGAGGGCAGAAAACAGAATGGTGGTTTTCGAATCTGGCTGTAAATAAGAATGACCTGGGGCCTAATTTTAAAAATACAGATGCCAGGGCCCCACCTTGGGGATTTTCATTCTGTAGATCCAATGTATAGCTTCCCTGGTGGCTGAGCAATAAAGAATCCACCTGCAATGCAGGAGATGCAGGTTCAATTCCTGGGTCAGGATGATCCCCTGGAGAAGGAAATGGCAACCCACTAAAGTATTCTGGCCTGGGAAATCCCAAGGACAGAGGAGCCTGGCAGGCTACAGTCCATGGGGTTGCAAAAGAGTTGCACACAACTTAGTGACTAAGCAACAACAGATTCAAGGTAAGGAAAGGAAATCTGATATTTAAAAGGTATAAACTCTCCTACCACCAGGTTGACCCAAGTCTGCGAGGCACAGTAGTCTACCCCAGTTCATCTCCCTGGAGAAGGGAAATGGGCATCACTTTGTTCCTCCCTCATTTCGACTTCTTTCGTCCTTAGTACTGTCCTTTCTAGGGTGGCCGAAGGTAGGAAAGCAGAGATTTTTGTGTATCAGACTGGATTGGGGAAATAATTGAAAGAGTCACCACGATAGCTAGCAACGAATCACAGGTGCCATGAGCTAACTCTTAAGTTGTATAATTGATGCCCATTAGGAATAGCTCTTCCTTTATAATCTTCTAGAAAAGAACGAACATTTGAAGGTGCCTAATGCATTTCTCTGTGGGAAAGCATTCATTTCTGCTGGCACTTACTCCTAGTCCTCTGACTTCTTCCCTCCTTTCTCTGTCACTCTTGATCTTCCTTATTCTACTTAATAGAAAACACCTTTCATTTACCTCTCATTTCTGTAGCCCTTTACAGCTTTCAAACTTCTTTCCTATGTATTATTTCTCCCCAACAAAAATCCAGTGAGGCGTGCAGAGATTTTTAATTCCTAGTTAATAGATGAAGTTCAAAAACATTCAATGACTCGGGTAAGGTTGCTTTAGCAGTAAGTAGTAAACATGGATTTTGTTCTCCTTGACCGAGGCTCAGCCCACTGCCGGGGCGCTGCCTCTCTTAGGTCTTTTCCTGGAACTCCACCCCCTCCCTGGTGCCTTGGCTTTTCCTCCCAGGATAAAGTTGTCAGACAAACAATTGGTCAGAGATTGTCTGCTGCACTGAAAGGCCTGTGTGTGCTGTGGTGGAAAGGTCTGCCCTGGTGGCCCAGAGCTGGGAAGGAGGGGTGAGCTCCGACACACCCTCCTCCTGTTTCTGCTGCTGCTGCTGCAAAGAACTAAGACCATGATGGCAGAGGGCCACTCACTTGCCCAGCTCCAGAGGAATGGGGTCACCCAGGGCAGCAGCATGGTGGGACAAGGGAGGCAAATCAAGAAAGAAGGACAGGGTTTCCCTGGTGGCTCAGTAGTAAAGAATCTGCCTGCCAAGGCAGGAGACATGGGTTTGATCCTTGGTCCAGGAAGATCCCACACGCCTCGGAGCAACTAAGCCTGTGAGCCACAACTATTGAACTCAGGAGCTGCAACTACTGAAGCTCAAGCGACCTAGAATCTGTTCTCTACAAGAGAAGCCACCACAATGAAAATCCCTTGCACTGCAGCAAAGAGTAGCCAGCCCCCGCTCCCCACAACTATAGAAAAGCCCGTACAGCACAGCCAAAACTAAATAAATCAATATTTTTTAAAAAGAAAGGACAAACTTTTCTTGAAATATTTATTGATCTGCTTTTGATAACAGATCTTAATGTTTCTTTACCTTTTTTAGCAATCTATTATTATGATTATCTGCTTTTAAAATCTTCTTTTGTCACTTTGGTTAAGTATTGTTCCACAGTGACTATGATCCTATTTGACAAAGTATTTTAAAATCTTTTAATAGCTTTGAAAATATTTCTCTAATGATATCCTGAATGAAGTTTTTTTGACCTCTAGCTAACTCTGGAATGCTTCTGAGGACCCCTGAAACAACTCAAAGAGAGATACTAAACTAATTAGGCTTATTTAGTATGTTAAGTTACATGGTAAACATTGTCAAATGTGTGATGATAAGCCTTCTTGGGTTATACTGTACAGCTAAATGTTATTATATAAAATTATTAAAATCTGAATATTGCTAACATTAAAAAAAAAAGAAAGAAAGGCACCCAGAAGCCCAAGAGGGAATAGAAAAAACCCATGAGAGAGCCTCACCGAACGTCTTCCGGCCACATCGTGGACACTGTCCCCCTGACTTTGCATTCTAGCTCCATATGCCTTCTGGCAGTTGAGGAATCAGCGCTGTTAGATCCCCATCCACATTTCAGCTCTTCTTTCTGGGTCCCCAGAAAGAAAGTACAGTGTGATTTTCAATGAAAAAGCACAGGGTGGGGAAGTGGGAAATCATGCCACTGGGAATCCACATGCCTAAACCCAAGGTCTGTCTCTGCTACTTGTTACCGGAGTGGCTTCGGGCATAACTGGACACTTTCTTGCAGAGCCTCAGACTCCTTACCTGTAAAATGGGATGCCTCTCAGTGCTGTGGTGCCTGTAGTGAGATTGTGTGCAGTGGAGCTGGTGCTTGGTAAAGATCTAGGAGATCTGGGTCTTCCTTGGGGCTACATCTCTAACTATTGCATAACTCCTTATGCAGGGAAGTCCCAGGTTCCTTCTGATAAGAGCATTGAATAGCGCTATCTACATGAGAGTTTCTGAGAATGGGAAATGCCATACATATATAAGGAATAATTCATATATAAGAGTAGACAAGTGAAGGAGAGAGGGAGAGAGAGCTTCCTTTCAATTCTTGGTGGCTTCTCCTACTTAGCTTTTTTTGTTTGTAGCTGATGCCTCCTCTGGCCTTTCCTACTGTGATTCTCGTCATCAGTCTCTTTGAGTGCTATTAGGGGACTCATCATTGTTTCAGTCCCAAAGAGAGTGACCTGCCAGTTGTCCCACCCTCTGCACAGAGCCAGTGTACATGGTCTGGCCACTCACCAGGTTAGTTAGGAGCTGCCGGGCGTCTCCATCAGCAGTCATCAAGCGGGCTGCAGCTGAGCAGGGAGGGATGAGGTCTGCATCCTGCCCTCCAGGGGCTGATGTTCGAGAGGCTTGGCTTTCTCTTTGGAGTCAAAGGTAGTTCAGCCTAACCCACCCTCCTCGCAGGTTTCCTGTGGGAATTAATGCAGACGACGATGCTGAGCCCTCAGTGAGATATCAAGTATGGCTAAATCGCAGCTCTCTTACCCTAATCTTATCACCTGCCATTAAAGACCAGAATATGAAAGGCTCACATTTGTAAAGCCCAGCACAGTACCTGCTGCAGTGCTGCTGCAGAGACACTGGAAATAGTTCTCCTTCCCAGCAGTTACTATGGCACCACGCACTTCCAGATGAATACCCCCCACACCACCCTTGAGCGTTAACCCTGACATTCAGCCTTCCCTTTTGCATCCGCCCATAATCGGGTGTGATGTCGACAGCATCTAGGGTTTCCAGGACACCTGTCATCCCCCGGAGTGACACCACTCACCCAGGAACCCGGCCCCCCTCCACACTCCCGTGCATGAGGCCACCTGCCAGAATGCAAGTGACAGCTGTCTAACAGCTCCGGCCGGGTCCTCTCGGGGAAGCAGGCACTTAGACCTCGGGAGGCTGGTGGGATGTCACCGCTCAGATAGCGGCAAGGCCCGGCAGGAGACAAGCTTCTGTTCTAGACAGGAGGGCACCCACGTGCCGGTCCTGCTCCCCTAGGTGTTGTGGTTGTGCTGTGTTTGAGGATCAGTGCTGGTGATTTCATCGGTGCCATGTGTGTGTGTGTGTGTGTGTGTGTGTGTGTGTGTGCGCGCGCGCATGCACATCTCTGCTGTGTAGACTCACAGTGGCACCTGCGTGCCTGTGTAGACAGCGTGTGCATGGGAGCATGGGTATGCAGCACGTTTGTGAGTGTACCAGTGTAGTTCAAAGGAGTTATGAACACAGTCTTTGTGTTCCAACTGCTATTTACCTGACACTGGGGTTCAGGAAGGGTGAAGGGTCGATGGCTCTGGGTGGGCAGTGCCAAGCCCGGCCACCCTCGATGAGGCAGGTTCGGGAAGGAGGCTTGGAACACTCTGTATTTGCCTGTACCACTTTAGGGGATCCACAGAGGTCTGTTTGCTCAGGCATTGCTAACGAGTCTGTGGTGGCAAGCCAACGTGCACAGTGGGACAGAGCGAGAAGCTGAGAAGAGGGTCCTTGTTCTCCTGGCCGCTCTGCATGATGCTTCGCTTCTCCTTGGCAAACTTGATGCGATCTCCCTGTGCTATGTATCTGGAATCCCCTCACCCAGCAGAAGGAAAAGCAGGCTCTATAGTCCTTTTCCACCCCCGTCTCCCCACATCCTGCTCCCCATTCTCCCATTCCCTTCTTCTCTCTCTTTCTGAGCTCCGACTGAATTAGATTAGTCACATTCTTAATTAACTGTGCTGGTAAGAGCTCTATTAGGTATTAAATGTTTGTCACAATCCAATTAAAAAATCCATCACAGTAGGACAGGTTCTCCGAGACCCAGCAAATTGATGCCGGGTGTCCGGGTGCTTTCCTCCCTGCTAGGGGATGGGTAAGGGAAGCAGAACCCAGAAGGCCAGAGGGGCAGGCAGCCTCACGAGGCAGGGACAGCCATGGGAGGGGCTGCTCAGGGAAGCTGCCTGCTGTCATGCAAGGACATCACAGTCTGGGCATCCCCAGTGCGTGGAGTACTCAGCCTTAGGGGGATCAGCCACCCAGGTTGCATGGGACTGCCTCAAAGGGGCTGGTTGGTCACCTGATCTGTAGCATCACAGCTTCCCCTAATTTCAAGGGCAATGGGGTAAGGCCAGTGATGTGTGTGTACGTGTGTGTATGTATGACCCACGTAAGGGGATTGGGTATACTATGATGGAGAAAGGCAAGATTGATGGCTGAAGTCTGATGGGAAGGCTTCTGGTTCAAGCATCAAGAATGGATTCTGATGGAGTTGGACATGTGGTTTCCAGGGGTCCAGCTCTAGGCCAGATCTGCCGTTCAGAACTATGCCATCTATTCCATTTTAAAGAGACATGCTCAGGAGGAGAACTGTCTGGTGGTAAAAAGAAAAGAAAATGATCCTTCATCCCTGGGTCTGCAGCCTTTCTTCCTTGACCCTTTCTCCTTTTCCTTAAACGTTCTCCAGGTGGGAGCCCTCCCTCTCTACCTTCTCCCTGGCCAGGCTGGACACACACAGATCTCCCAGCTCCCTGACCGTTGAATGGAGGGCCCGTTTTAGCATCCCTTAGGTCCCACACATCACACCACCCCTCCTCCTCCCTCTTGGAGCCAGAATGGAGAAGAGAGGAGGCATACAGCATTGTTAATCCACAGAGCTGAGCACCAGGGTGAGGTAGTGAGAGGGGTGAGGTGCCTCTGCACCGCCCAGCCTTAATCATATCTCATGGTTTGCAACGTCAAGTCTCCTGATGCATTTTCTGAGTTTCTTGTTCTTTGGGTGCCTCTTTTGTAACTCTGTTAACCAGTGATAACTATACAATTGGTGCTTCTTATGACTAGCATGCCAAAAACAGCTTTTCACTCTCAGTTCTTTCCTGTTCCACTCCCCTTTCTTTCCATTTCCACTCCCCTCTCCTATACCAGCAGATCTTGACATTTAACCTCCTGGGAAGACCGTCTAGATTAATCCCACCAAGGAAAAGTCTTTACTCACTCAGCTGTGAGGCCCTGTGGGGCAGGAAGCATGACTCATTTGTCTGAATGCCCTCAGCTCTGGGCCTGGAGAGGAGGTTCATAGGAGGCAATTAAAAGTGTTTGTTGACTGACTAAACTAACAAGCTCACATTCAAGACCCTCTTCTTTATTTATTCTTCCAGGGTCTCAAATATGCTTGCCCCTCTGCTTCTGCATAAAGTAAACATTTAAACATTGGTCCAGCACCTACTCATCCTTCTGAAAGCGTCTACTTTCCCTATGAGACTCACCTTGTCTGTCTCAGCTTATAAATCACACAGAACAGGACTCCTATAAGCTTAATTGTTGCCCCTTGAAGCCTCTGGACAAATGGAAGTCCTTGGTGCTGACTCTTTATTCTTTCATTTGTTCTTTAATCATCTGTCATGTGCTAACATCCTGAGCCAGAACAAGTGCAGGCTTAAAGAGAACTGGAAAGAAATGTCACATCTTGACTTTCTTTCCAAGAGCTCACAATCCAGGGACAAGACATTCGCAGGGAAAAGTGAAGTAGCGAGTCAAAGCAGATTTTACTTAAGGGCTCCTGGTGGATGATGCAGGGCTTCAGGAATTCAGACAGGTGAGGGCCTCAGGGTACCAAGGCTCAGAGGATACCTCACAGCCTGAGCTGGCTTTCAGGAGATGAGAAGTCCTATAGGAGATATGCAGACGTGGAATCAGAAGTAAGTGTGTTGATTGCAGGAAAAGAGTGGTGACTAGCCTGGTGGGAAGCAGCATTTCAGAACTGAAAGGGAATATGAATGGGAGCTGATGACAGTGATAAATCAAACCCAAACTCTGCAGGACGCACCTGCTTCCTCCTCTGTCACAAAGCCCCGAGCCAGCTGGGAACCCAGGGTCACTTGGCACAGGGAGACGTTCAGAAGGTTCTCAGGCGCTACCAGCAAGAGAATTTGTGGAGTGTCTCCTGAGTTGGTTAGAATCCGCCTCTCTGAATTCATGGGGTTTTGGCCTGGATACTCGCTGGCCTCACTAAGAAGGTATGTGGAAACTTCCTTTTGTTGGGGACTGACAGGCTATCAGCCAACGGATGTTAAGTGACAAACTTATCCTCACTCAGGGACAAGAGTGACACTTGGGACAGCCCCTCCTTTGACTCACAGCCCTGAAAACACAAAATCAGTGATTGAAGTCAGCACGTCTCTTTTCCGATTGCATCACCAGTCTCTGTGCTGACTCAGAGGTCAAAGTCAGGGTGACTGCTGAGTAAGGATGCCAGACCCGGAGAGTCTCCTCCCTGTCCATGTTGGCCACAGGCAGATAGGGCTGGGTGGGGCTGGGCCCCTGCAGACCAGGTGGGCGGGGCAAGCGAGGAGCATTTGTGGAGGACCTGTACTTGGCTCAGATGGTAAAGAATCTGCCTGCAATGCAAGAGACCCGGGTTTGATCCCTGGGTCGGGAAGATCCCCTGGAGAAGGATATGGCAACCCACTCCAGTATTCTTGCCTGGAGAATCCCATGGACAGAGGAGCCCAGGTGGTTACAGTCTCTGGAGTCACAAAGAGTCGGACACGACTGAGCGATTTTCACTTTGCACTTCACACTCTACCTGAGTCATCACACTGGGTGTTCACAACAAGTCTGCAATGTTATTATCTCTATTTTCCTAATGAGGAAATTGAAGCGGTGAGATAAGTAACTTGCCCAAGGTGACTGTGTGTGGAGTGAGTCTCCACCTGTGTCTTTATTCAAATATATACTGAGGAACCTCTAGGAGCCCTCAACCATTCTCGGCCACTGTACTGATGCCCTTTAGTGGAAGGTCAATATGCCTCATCACACGCAAGCAAAGGCACAGCTCTCAGGCTTCCTTGGGTAAGGAGAGCACACGAGGGGGCCAGCAGATCTGGCCAGGGCTATCCCGAGTGCTTATTTTGCTACTAGGACAAGTCTAAGTTTCTGAGCCTATTAGAATCAGAATGTGGACATGAGTCCTGCCTGTAAGGTTGCCAGATTTAGCAAATAAAAACACAGGATCCCCAGTTAAATATGAAGTTCAGATATACAAAGAAGAAAGTTTTAGTAAGTCCCATGCAATATTTGGGATGTGCATGCATACACAGTCATTCAGTTTTCTGACTCTTTGTGACCCCATGGACTATAATCCACCAGGCTCCTCTGTCCATGGGATTCTCCAGGTGAGAATACTGGGGTGGGTTGCCATTTCCTACTCCAGGGGATCTTCCCAACCCAGGGATTGAACCCACATCTCCTTCATTGGGAGGTGGATTCTTTACCACTGAGCCACCGAGGAAGCCCATTTAGGACATACATATTTTTAAAAAAATTGCTGTTTATCTGAGATTCAAATGTAACTGGGTGTCCTTTTATCCAGCAATCTTACCTCCTTGCCACCTGTCATTGCCACATGCTGAGTGAAGGACAGAGTCTCCATATTCATGCAGGAGTCCAGGCAAGGGAGCGGAAGTGCCTTGGGTAATAAACAGCCTCTGCCCGCTCTGCCATCTTTTCCTCACATTCGCACCTCTCACCTTGTTTCTTATAGTGGTAAAGGGGTTACCCAAGCTGGAAACTTCTCTCAGCCATTCTTTCTTTCTAGAAACACCCCAGTTATTCAATAACCACATGCTATCTCTTTCCCTCTCACTTCTTTCCATCCTGTTCTCCTCTCCTCATTTCCAGGTCATTACCTAAGTTCCAGCCATCTTCACTCTTCCTCTGAATTTTTTAAGTCACTTTTAATTCATTCTTTTTCCAATCCAGCTCTCATGGCACATGTTCAGGGTGATTTTTTCAAGATATAAACCTGACGGTACACTTGCCCGTATTCAGATTGTCACTGGTCCCCTGCTAAAATCATGTTAACACCCTTGGCTTAGTATATGAGCCTCTGATGATTTGCATCCTCTGTACATCTTTGGACCCATCCCCCTCTTCTCCCGTCTTCATCCCTCTCTCCATCCATCTGAAACCATTGTACTTTCTGAACATATCATGCTCTTTCCTGACTTTGTTGTTCAAAATTTGACTCAACTGTCCTCTCCTCCAGGAAGTCTTCCCTGGTTCAGAGATTACACAGATGTTTCTCTGGGTTTCCCCAATACTCTGGGCATGCTCAGATAATCACTTATCACACTTTAGTATTTGACTGCTCACTCCTGTAAGAAGCACTGTGTCTGCACATAGTAGGTGATCAATAAACCATAACTGAATAAGAAAATAAACAACTATAAGATTGAAAATTTATTTATTTACCAACTCTCTGGGTTCACAAAATGCCAACCTAGGCTAAAACCATTTCCGTTTCCCTCCATTTGTTCAGATGCAAACCCTCTCTCTCTTCTTTCCCTCCCTTCTGTGTGAGATGATTGGACCAGCCGCTCATACCAGGCTTCATGTCCTGAATTTGAGACACTTGGACCTGGAATGGAAATCCCCATAATATGATAACATATGGAAATCCCCATAATAAGATAACAGACTCGGTATGATCTCATTACCTCTTTACTTTTTTAAACTTTTAAGGTCTTCCCTCATAGCTCAGTTGATAAAGAATAAACCTGCAATGCAGGAGACCCAGGTTTGATTCCTGGGTAGGAAAGAGCCTCTGGAGAAGGAAATGGCTATCCACTCCACTATTCTTGCCTGGGAAATCCCATGGACTGAGGAGTCTGGCAGGCTACAATCCATGGGATTGCAAGAGTTGGACACGACTTAGCGACTAAACCACCACCACATCTCATCTCCCAGTGCCCCTGACCACGCGGCAGGCTGCTGTCAACCCACACCCCTGCCAGAGACTCCCACTCACAGGTAAGTCTGGTGAAGTCTCTTGTGAGGTCACTGCTCCTTTCTCCTGGGTCCTGGTGTGCATAATAAGATAACAGACTGTATGATTTCAATACCTCTAGACCATTACATTTCTGCACCCAGTCTTATGTCTCTGGGTGTGTTCCAGTGTCTCCTAATTTATAGTCTATGGGAACTTGAATAGAATTTGTATCCTACTGTTGTGTAAAAATGGAGAAATCTTAATTATGTCAAATTGGTTCATAACGCTTTTTAGGTCTACTATATTCTTCTACTTCTCTGTATATTCAGTTGATTTCTGAGAGTTTGATATTGAAAGTCCAACTAAAAGTCTTAACTTATCTACTTAAAACAAACAATTGTAATATACAGTGGGACTTCCTTGGTGGCTCAGATGGTAAAGAATCTGCCTGCAATGTGGGAAACCTGGGTTCGATCCCTGGGTTGGGAAGATTCCGTGGAAGAGGGCATGTCAACCCACTCCAGTATTCTTACCTGGAGAATCCCCATGGACAGAGCAGCCTGGTGGGCTACAGTCCATGGGGTTGCAAAGAGTCGGACACGACTGAGCGGCTAAGCGCAACACACAGCACATATGTAAATTTGCTCTGCACTCTCCAAGTCTCCTATAAATGAGTTATCATATTTTTATAATTTAAAAAAAAAATCCCAATGGGCTGTGACAGGTCTCAGGGGTTAACGAAGTTAACATTGTGCCCCTGGAGACAGGAAATATTCCTGGGGCAGAGGTCACGGTATCAATGAGCTGAACTTCTTGACCTCTCTCTGGTACCTATGTAGATTTCCCTGTACTCCACACACTCTGAGTTGCCTGATGCTATTACAGTTGGCTGGCTCAGGAGATAGGAGAGGATAAAAGAGGAGGTGGGGCTGTGCGTCGGGCTGGAGGGACCAGGAGGCATGTGAGCCACATAATGACATGCGGCACAAGAGGACCGAGGGTCCAATTCAGCCTCTGAGAGTCTCTCTCTGCCAAGTGCTGGAAGAAGACAGATGCTGGGGGAGTCCCTGCCCCTGAGTTCCTGAGTTGAGATGCTCGGATGTCAGACAGGTGAAAGCCAAAGGCGTTATGCCTTTCTGGGGCCATAAAGCCCCCAGACTCATATCTCTGTGTTCTAAGGGGACCAGCCCTTCCTCCTCTTTCCCCACCCACCACCCAGAGTCGCCTCCCCAAAACCAACTCAAAGACTCCATGTGGAAGATCTTAAAGAGGTTTCCTCTCCACCCTCACAGGTTATGCCCTCTGGAAATCCCAGCTCAGTTGATGTCATTAACGTTAACACTCTCGTAGAGACTTTCAAAAACTTGACTTGGGTTTCTACTTGATAAAAATCCAACTGGGTAATTACATGTCCTACAACAGACACACCTACTGTTTTACTTAAAAAAAGAAAAAAAAAATTGATGAATTGTTTTATCCCTGAAAGGGAGCACAGTGTGCTCTGTGGAGGGGTGGGAAGTGATCCCTCAGTGTTGTTCGTGGCTACATATTTTATGTGACACATTTTATGTGAGTGACAGAGTGTGCATACAGAGGGAAACTTGGAGAGGGGTCAGACAAGCTCTGGAGTTTTCATTCACGTGTTCATTCAGGAAGCATGCCTAGTGCCAAACATAGTACTTGGCGATACACTTTCCCAGAGAATGTTTCCTACTCTCCATTACAGGGAAGAAGGGATTTCCAGCAGAAGACATAGTAATCATGATTACTGCATTTTGTCTCACAAGTACTATACTGTCATTATCCCTTAAGCACCGGTGAGATAATTAATTATCATGTATGGCTGCCTGCTTCGAAAATACAGGGAAACTGAGGTAGAAGCTGGTGTGCTGGCTTCTTACTGAGGAGGAAGCCATGGGAATTGATGGGCAGCTCCTGTGAGGTGATGGTTCCCATGCAGGTCTCACTCAGTCCTAGGTACCACCTCCGCTTTAGAGACCCAAGAGTCAGGGACTCAGCAAAAGGACTTGCCGTCATCCCTGGGAGGTGATGCTCACTGTGCCAAGGAAGCTGGGGCAGTGGAAAGACCGCAGGCTCTGGTATACACAGCTCTGAGTTCCAGTTCCAGCCTGTCTCTTGCCATCTGTGGGAGCTTGTGTAAGTTACTTGTTTCTTTCGGCCTCCTTTGTTCTATTTTAAAAGGGAGATGATGCCGCTTGCTTTGAAGAGTCGTTGAGATCATTAGAGAGAATGTGTGTAATGTTAGCACGGTGCTGGTCACGGGAAGTGTTCAATAAATGCAATTATCATGCTTATTACAGCTGTGTCCACTGTCAGTCCCTGACTTTTTCTGAGATGCCAGGTGGCAGCATCTGTGACCGACAGTGAGGCTTGCTTCTCCTGTTCACCCTGTCCCAGGGCAGTTGAGTCATTCCTCCAGGGTGAATGGTATCCCCGGACCCAGTAGGCAAGTCTTAGCACAGCAAAAGTCCCAGCCCTCCTGGGGGTCACGACCCTGCAGGCAAGGGCGACGGTGCTGAGATGCAGCTGTCAGCAGGAGGCAGACACTGCGGCTGAGGGTGACAGGAGACATCTCTCCTCCAACAACTAACCTGAAATTCATCAGATCACTTAAACTGAGGTCCAGCAAAGGGTGGGAGCTCCCCCTTTCCTCCTGAGTGCCTCTCCTTCTCATTCTTCTCTGGTAAGATGGATGTGAGAGTTGGACTGTGAAGAAAGCTGAGCGCCGAAAAATTGATGCTTTTGAACTGTGGTGTTGGAGAAGACTCTTGAGAGTCCCTTGGACTGCAAGGAGATCCAACCAGTCCATCCTAAAGGAGATCAGTCCTGGGTGTTCATTGGAAGGACTGATGCTGAAGCTGAAACTCCAGTACTTTGGCCACCTCATGCGAAGAGTTGACTCATTGGAAAAGACCCTGATGCTGGGAGGGATTGGGGGCAGGAGGAGGAGGGGACGACAGAGGATGAGGTGGCTGGATGGCATCACCGACTCAATGGACATGAGTTTGGGTAGACTCCGGGAGCTGGTGATGGACAGGGAGGCCTGGTGTGCTGCAATTCATGGGGTTGCAGAGTCGGACACGACTGAGCTACTGAACTGAACTGAACTGAAGAAGCTTTACATGTCAGTTTCACTTATATAATCTTCTTCAGTAGCCAGTACACAGGAGAGGTCCCCAGCCGCCATTCCTATGAAGGACCCTGAATCTGGTCCAGAGAAGGCTAATTTAAAGCTATGGGTTAGGGACTTCCTGGCAGTTCTGTGGTTAAGACTTCTCCCTTCTACTGCAGGGGGCACAGGTTTGATTCCTGGTCTAAGGGAACTAAAATCTCGAATGCTGTGCCATATGGCCAAATAAATAAACAAATAAAGGTGTAGATTACACCACTGTCTTTCAAATGTCAATACCCCCATGGACTGTAGCCTGTCTGGCTCCTCTGTCCATGGGATTTTTCAGGCAAGAATACTGGAGCGGGTTGCCATTTCTTTCTCCAGGGGATCTTGCCAACCCAGGGACTGAACCCGAGTCTCCTGCATTGCAGGCAAATTCTTTACCCTCTGAGCCACTTTAGTCTTTTATGAATCACCTGGGTCTCTTGTTTAAAAGGAGACTTCTGGATTCAGTATGTTCAAGGCGGGGCCTGAGATTCTGCATTTTTAATAATCTCCCCGGTGATGCTGATGATGCTGACCCATGACCATACTTTGAGTGGCTAGGGGAGGGTGGACTGGGTCTCTTTGGCTGACCTTCTGCTGACTGATGCTCTCTCACAAATTCCTCCAGTTTTTCCTTCCATTCCTAGTAGCGAAGGGTGGCCAGATCCCTTTGCAATATACAAGAAAGGTATCTGGTCAAGAGTATGTGAGCAGGAGGGGAGAAGCAAGCAGGCTGCAGGAACAGTCAGGCGGGGGTGTCAGGGGAGACAGGCGGGACCCAGAGCACTTTATGCTGGAGCATCTCACACAGCGTCTGCTCTGAACAGTCCCCTCAACACCGTTCTCTTCTCTCTCTGCCTCGTCTCCCATTTTGAGTTAGGTTTGCCTCCTCAGTGCCTCTGTACTGGAATTGTCTGTTCACTTGTACGTCTCACCAAGTAGACCGAACACTCTCAACGAAGGACCTTATTCAACTTTGTGTTCTTAGCACATGACATAATGCTTGGCACATAGTAGGCACTTAAGAAATGTCCATGGATTAATCCTAGATGACTTATCCACATACAAGTGGGATGAGGTTCACTTTCTGGCTCTTCATGCACTCATATTCTGTAAACTTTTATAAAGCAATAGTTGTGGGCTGGGGAATAAAGTAAAGGCCAACACGTGGTCCTTGCTGTCAGAGTTTCCAGGCTCACAGGGAGACCCACTGTCTGTCATGAGAGGTCACATCGTGCAGACCGTGCTGTGTTGTCTTGTGGGAGCCTTGGCTTGGGAGAGCGCAGAGGATGGAGAGGCAAGATCTGGCTTGAGGAGTGGGGAAGAGAGCAAGGAGAAGGTGGTGTCCAGTCCAGGCCTGGAAGGATGGACAGGTTTTCAAATGGGGAAGAAACATTCAGGAAGCAGAAACAATGTGGTAAAAGCATGATTCAAAAGCAGGGCCCTGAAGTATCCAGGGTGGACTTCCAAAGGTGTAAGAACTGAATACAGTAAGCCCCCAACATATGAATGATTTCATTTCCAAGAGCAAGTTCGAAAGTCCAACAAAGTTAGCCTAGGTACCAAACAAACACATTTGGCTATATAGCACTGTACTGTAACAGGTTTATAATACTTTTCAAACAAGTAATATATAACAAACAAACAAAAACAAAAAATAAGAAAGCATTTTTCATCTTGCAGTACAGTGCCTTGAAAAGTACAGTAGCACAGCATAGCATCTGGCACACAGGGGCTGGCACCGTGTGAGTAGACAAGAAGAGTTACTGGCTGGAGGAGGGAGAAAAGTGGGAGATGCCAGAGCTGAGGGTCGTCAGCAAAAGGAGATGCAGGGCAAGCTGCGATTTCACTCAGGCCTGACGCTGATGGCACAGGTTCTGGTTCCCTGTTGGAACCCGATGCAGGCTTGCATCTGTGAAAGTTTGCAACTTGAAGGCTCGTATGTAGGGGACTTACTGTAATCTGTTAAGGGCAACCTCATCCTCAGCCTGCCAGAACCTCATCCTGCTAGGAGTGAGGAAGTGGGATTTACTGATGACATACGTAACAGCACGCACCTTGATGTCTTATTTCCCGGGGACATTAGATGGAATACCAGGCAGCCATGAGGCATTCTCTGGAGCCATCAGGACCCAGAGGTGAGGATGGAGGGGAATGAGAATGACTGGCCTCGCACTGTGGACGTCCTTCAGGGACCCAAGGTTGACCTAGAGCACTGGGGTTTGGAAGCTGGGAGGAGCCTAGGGAAGGAAGGGGCCCTAGTCCCTTGAAAGCACATCTCAAAACTCCTCCATACAGTTGTGCAAGACCAGCTGCCCTTGGCAGCATTCCTGGCCATTTCTGGCAGGTCCCTAGGGAAAAAGAAGCAGGAAGGCAAAGAACCAGCTTCTCTGGACTATTGGTCAGAAAGACAGGTGGAATTGCCCAATGCCCCACCTTACAAGGGTCATTGCAGACAAGAATTGCCCCGGTCTATTTTGGGCAAGTCACATAGAGTCTTAGTGTCTTTATCTGTAAATGGGTATGATAAATATTATCATGTGTTTATGATATATGAGTGTATAAAGCTCAAGTTCAATTATCCCTGTAAAGCCTTAAGATAGGACAGGTATTCCATAGAAATTTACTATCTGATCATTTGAATCATTTTTATCCACTCCTGGTAAACCTGGTCCCAAAAGACTGGTCCTTTCCAAGAGGGAGAAATGATCTTTGTCGATAGTGGAGTTCTGGCAAGTGGTAGATACTGGGTGAACAGGAGTGTGTAATGTTAGCTATCTGGGCTTTCTTCTGCAGGCTTAGGCACCCCATCTCCCAGTTTCATTGCACCGTCAGGGTAATGATGACTGGGCTCTTCCTATTCACAACCTGCTTTCCCCCTGGGCCATAAAGTGCTTACAACAGAAAGAGGTGAAGGGAACACTTTACCTGTCATGTCCAGTGACCAACACAGTGCCTGGTACACAGGAGACACTCAATAAATGCTTGATGAAGAAATAAACGAGTGAGATATTCTTTTTCTTTTCACCAATAGAATCATTCTCGTTGCTTCCAAATATGATGTGACATCAAAACTCTGAGTTAACCTCATTCCCACCTGGCTGGAGAGAAGGGCGCCCTTCTGGGTTCCTTGTTCTCCAGGAGCAGTTCTCTGAAGGACCTTCTAGGACATGAACAGATAAGGTGGGGAAAGTGCCAGCTTCCTCCTTGTCTTCACACACTCCACCTGCCCCCTGGATCCCAAAGAACAGCACAGCAGTCCTGAGATCCCCACCCAAAGACAGTGGTGTCTTACACACAGAGGGAGCCAGCTAACAGCGAGCGGAGGTTTGGGTCCTACAACTAGAACACGGAACTCAAACTATAGAGGTCAAGTGTGTGTGTATGCTCAATCATGTCCAGCTCTTTGCGACCCCATGGATTGTAGCCCTCCAGGCTCCTCTGTCCATGGAATTTTCCAGGCAAGAATACTGGAGTGGGTTGCCATTTCCTACTCCAGGGGATTTTCCCAACCCAGGGATCAAACCCAGGTCTCTTATGCCTCCTGCATTGGCAGGTGGATTCTTTAACCACTGAGCCACCTGGGAAGCCTGTAGAGGTCAAGTAGCCCCATGTTAATATCCTAATGTTAAACAGAAGCCTCAAAGGGCAAATGTAACCACACATTAGGGTTGCTACCCAGCGGTCAGGAGGAAGAACTGTGTCAAAATGTTTTCTTTGTTTCAAAGCAACATCCAGCATTTAGCAGATCAAACTGGCTAATGTTTCTGCTAGTGTGATTATTAGCTTTCTCATTCACACTCTTAGGTGCAGAGGACGTTTGATCCACCCTCTTCAAATTCTATCCTTTCAACAGTTTTATATTTCTGTCCAGAAGTTTCACTTACCTTCACTGAGCAAACCTGCTCGAGTATGTTATCTTTAGGCCATCGCCGAAGTATCTTCCTTCCTGTTACATTTTCTTGGTTTTGATATTTTAGGGCTCGCCGCCTGTCAACCTCACACTCCAGCATCTTTGCGTTTGCCTTTGCTTTCTGGTGGTCTGTGCCAATCAAATTTACAAAATTATATTCTGGATGCAATAAACAGAGGACATAGACTTAGGGTAGCCTGAATCTTTTCATCGGTTGTTCCCTGAAATGTGGACACCCGTCTCCTGTGCTCATTAGAATAGATGGCTTGCTGGGGAAAAATTCACTCGATTGTAGGGAGCCTTGATAATTGTAGGAAATAGAAGACTCACAAAGGCTGCAGATGGTCTTAGAAATTCTGAAGGCTTCTATTTCCTCAGAGCAGCCTGCCATGAGTCAAAGGCATTCTGCCCTAACCACCTCACCTACACCTCTCCTTACCTCCCTGTCTCAGAAATGCTCACATCAACTGTTAAGTCAGCCTCCTCCTACCACTCTCTCCTTCCTCTCTTCCATCCACACTCCAACCAGTAATGTTAAAGCTGCTACTGTGGGTGTTTGACAGAGAGGCCCCTCCAGCCTCCTCCTGGGCATGGCACCTCCCCCTCCCTGCCCCTTTTTGATGGGCGCTAACCCCGCGGGGGAGTATGACCAAGCCAGGTTCCTGTCCCAGAGCCAGCCTGGCCAGCCCACACATGCTGGATGTCTAGGTTCAGGTTTTTGCCTAGAGGCAGGCTGGCTGCGATTGGTCAAGGAGAAAGACTGAAAGAATTAACTATTCAACACCTAGCTATGGAGGGACCTCTTGATCGACATTGTCAAGTGAAATAATGCCATTTGCAGCCACATGGATGACCTAGAGAGTGTCATCCTGAGAGAAGTAAGTCAGACAGAGAAGGAGAAGCACCGTATGACATCCCTTATATGTGGACTCTAAAAATAAATGAAACAAACGAATGCACAAAATAGAGATTCACAGACAGAAAATGAACTTATGGTTGCCGGGCCATGAGGGATATTTAGAGAGTTTGGGAAGGTCACGTCCCCAGTGCTATATTCAAAGTGGGTAACCAACCAGGACTTACTGTACACCAGAGGGAAGTCGATTCAGTGCCATGTGGCTGCCCAGACGGGTCTGGGGGAGAATGGATACATGTATTTGTATGGCTGAATCCCTGACTGTTCACCTGAAACTACTACAGCATTGTTAATCGGCCATACCCCAACACAAAACAAAGTTTAAAGTTTATAAAACAAAACCTTCTTCCAAATACAGGACTGACCACAGCTCCATCCTCACCCTGGTGAGATTCAGTGTCGACTCACATGCCACCCACATGAGCCCACCCCTGTCCTCAGAGGCCCATCCTTGGACCGTTCTAAACAAGCGTGAGCTCATCTTCACTTTGGACAGGGGTCCATCTCCATATAGACACATCTCCCGGAGTCAGCGTGTCCCCTGGGACCCCACAGAAGACTGAAACCCCTCTCTCAAGGCTTCCCTTCAGTTATTTATCATGGGCACCCTTGGAGTCTGAGTCTGCAGTTCCTTAGACTAAAAGCATTTTATTCTTTCAGCTGGTCTCTGTAACTCACAGTTCCCAATTCTTTGCCATCCCGGGCATTCTTTTCTAAACATACCTTTTGTCTTCTGTGCCATTTAAAGGTGAGATCCAGGCTTGAAACCCCCAATCCAACGCAGAATCCTGTAGAATTGCCGCATCCATTATTTTAGCCACTGTATAATATCCAAATCTAGAACCCGTTCAAACTTTCCCCTGACTCTGTGTGTGTTTGTCGTCACATCATTGGTTTATACTGAATTTACAGTCAGTGAAAACACTTATGCGCTTTCTATATGCACTGCCAACAAGCCATCCCTCCCTTAGCTGCATTTTTGCTGTTAATTTTTATTTCTTACTGAGGTATAGCTGATTTACAGTGTTGTGTTAGTTTCTGGCATTTAGCAAAGTGATTCTCATATATATATATATATACGTATGTATATATACATATATGAATATATAAATACTTTTTCAGATTCTTTTCCATTACAGGTTATTACAAAATATTGAATATATTTTCCTGTGCTATACAGTAAATCCTTGCTGCTTTTCTAACCTCCCTGTTTTTTCACTGGAGCAGTTTGCCTCACCTTTCCTGTATTGCTAGTAAATTATCTGTTCAGGGCAGCCTCTGCATGTACTACAAGAGGCTTCCTTAGTAGATTCCCCTCACCCCTTGCTTCTATAGTTTTCTCTTCTCCATACTCCTTTTGGAGCAAGCCCTAGCTATGAACTTGTCTCATTGGTACTGGAGTCTCACCTGTAATTCTCTAGGGTGAAGGAACAGGGTAATGCCCTGAGGGAGGAGCCAGAGTTCAGGTAGCCTCTGTGAAGATGACTGCTTGGGCAGCCAAAAGAGACCCCTCTGACTCCTGGATTCTCCTACAACCTTGACAGGAAGGTCCAGGCAACATGGAGCCCGTAATGTCAAAGAATAAGAGGGTCTGTCATTTTCTGAGCACTTACCAAGGCCTGGATACTATGCTAATGGCTTTCCATAAGCTAAATCATTTAATCCTTTTTACAAATCAACTAGGCAAAAATTAAACCCACTTCACAGATGAGAAAAGTGAGCTTTGAAGAAAGTGCTAGTCTAGCTGGGATTTGAACACAGTTCTGTCTGAAAGCAAACCTCAAACCTTAGCCATTCTACTTGGAACACTGAAAGTGTTCACTTTGTAGATATGAGCTCTATTCTAAGCAGCTGAGCAAGGTGACACCCTGAGGTGTACAAGCATGCTAGAGGAAACCCATCATAGACCCTCTCGGTTCTCTCTCCCCTGCCCCCTGCACCTAGACTGTGGCAAGCCTTGCAAGATTAATGGAATAAATGTATTCCTTTGATCCAGAGGACAGATAAGAGAGATCCTCCAAGTCAATTCCACTAGACATCATAGTGTAGAGAAACAAAAATGTCCATTCCTGCCTGCTTCACAGGTCTGTGTGAGATATAATAAATTGTATGACATAGTCAATTCATCAATCATATACTATTGACTCCCTACCAGATACTCAGCACCAAGTCAGCCCCTGAACCATGTAGCAGAAGCATCAGGTCTAGTCTGAGCCCTGAAGGGCCCTAGTAGCGGGAAAGGACTTATACACCAGAAACAGAAAAAGAAAGAAAGAAGACCGTGAATTATCAGGAGCCAAATTCTGAGAAGTGAATGCTCTGTACTATAGGAATTAGTTCACCAGGTTTTGTGCAATAGGTGGGACTCACAGGAGGTCCTCACGGATGGATGGGTTATGACATGAGGGCCACAACTGAGAGGAGAATCTGCAGAAAGAGGGGAACAAGACACATGTAAACGTGCTTTGGAAGCCTAAAGAGTCATGCCACAAGTGCAAGGCGTTCTTAAATGTTACATAATATCATGGTTGCTGTTGTTTGGTGGCTAAGTCGTGTCCAACTCAATATCATGGTTATTCTTACCCAAATCTGGATCTCTGACAACCACCCTAATATGCATGATCCTGAGCCCACCACCCCTCCTCGCTCACCTGTGGTTTCCGGTCCCACCTCTCCGCTTGAAACCGGCTCTCCTGCTCCTAAAACATGGAGAGGAGTTGATCTCAGGAGACCAGGTTCTTCAGGACATTTACTTCCAGGGGTGGGTGGGATCGGGCTGGGGATGGAAGCAGACACGTCTCCCTCTGGGCTTGCCAAAAGGATACTTTTTCTGGTCCTAAATTTATACACAGTGAAAGCATCCCCTCAAGACCAGAGAGCTGCTGTCTAGAAAAAAAAAAAAAAAAGCCTCGGCAGCAGGTGGAGTGTGGGGGTGGGAAAGAAGCTGGCAGGGAAGACAGACAAGCGGGAGCAAGAGAGGGGCAAAGAGGCAGAGGAGAGGAGCCTGGAGGGGAGACGGGAAGGATGGGGAGGGGAGGAAGGAGGGAGAAAGAACAGGTAGGTGTGCGTGTGTGGAAGGGGCACAAATAGAGAGGGAGAAAGAGAAATTCAGAGGAAGCAGAGGTCCAGTAGGGGGAAGGGAAGGAAGACGTGTGCAGTGTGGCAGCTACCTTAATCTCTTTAAATTTTCCCTCATTGATTAGGGATTTGCAGCAAAATCCCTCTCTCTGGGAAGACATTTGCTTTACTTCTGCTCTGCTGTCAGATGAGGGAGGCCACTCTCTGGGTGGGGCTGGCGGTGCAGAGCAGAGCAGGATGAGGAGGAGGTCTTGGAACCCTCTTTCTCATCCAATGCACCCCAATCCACCTCAACAGGGAAGCCTCCCTTGCTGCCCCTGAAAGAAAGCGCTCCTCCAGTGCCCCCACCCTGCTCCGGGTTCCCGTTTCATTATCTAGTTATCTCCATGTCTTCCAAAATGTAGTAGCTTGAAAGAATGACTACTTGATCAATTCTCATTGAGTCCTAGGATCGGGAATTCAGACAGAGATAGTGGGATGGCTCACCTCTGTTCCTCATGATGTCAGAGGGCATTGGAATGCCCGAGGAGCTTCTTCATTGGCGTGCTTAGGGCTCCCACGAAGATGGCCCCACTGGGTTGTTTTTGTTGGAACTTCATTCCCACTGTTGACTGCTTCCCTGGCTCCCCTCCAGGCAGTCAGAGGGGTAGAAGGAGCTCAGGAAAGGAATGTTGCAGGAATGAGTTGTGACTAATGAACGGACTGAGGGACTTCCCTGGTGTTCCAGTGGCTAACACTTCACCTTCCAATGCAAGGGGTGCAGGTTCAATCCCTGATCGGGGAGCTAAGACCCCACATGCCTCATGGCCAAAAAAGCAAAACAGGAGCAATATTGTAACAAATCTAATAAAGACTTTAAAAAAATGAAATTAAAAAAAAAAGAAAGAAAAGAAATGGATTGAAAGAATGCTGACAATTTAAGGTAACACCCAGATCCAAGGGCTCTGAGTGTTATGAGAATGCCAACACACCCTGGCACAGGCTCTGCCAGCTGGCCTCTGACTGGACACAAGGAGAGGAAGCCCAGTGTCTTTGGAGCAAGCTGTGGAGTGACCAATATCAAGGCCGCTCCCGGGAGCCTGCCTCTCATACCAGGAGCCTTGCATCACTTGGAGTCTCCTCCGCTATCTCTAGGCCCTGTCTCTGGTTCTGCTTCTTCTAGAAGCCACTGCTGATTCAGCTGAGAAGGGAATGAACTCTCCCACACTTCCAGGAGCCCAAGGAGCTGTGTTCTTTGGCTTCTTTCTCATCTACTTCTAACTATATCCTTGATGTCTATGATAATACTGGGCTTTTTTTTTTTTTTTTAGATCCCCATAAATATTGAATGAACAGAAACTTGGCATTTGGTATTTAAAGTTCTTTCATAACCACTTAATCCTCCTTGATCTAAGTCTGAGCGGGATACAGGGCACTTTACTGATAGAGAGACCAAGGCACACAGAAAGGTGAACGGATTTGCTCAAGGTTACCTGACCTTAAGGTCAAGGACACTAAGGAGATGGATCCATGGTGAGATACCATGCAGGCTGGCAGGCTGGGTGACCTCCCCGCAGGGCTTGGGGTTGCCTCGGGAGCTGTTCCCTGTTCACGGTGCTGGCTGGGGCACTGTAGGAGCTGATCAATCAGCTCCCGCCAAATGACAAGAGCATTGATGGTTTCACTGTGTGTCCATCTCCCCATCATGATTTACTCCCCAAGCTGATCGGGAGATCTGATTCACATCTCACACGGCTCTTCATCAGAGCCCCTTGCTTGTTCAACCCCCTCGTTTTAGAGGTGTGGAAATTTGAGTCCAGAGAGGGGACAACACTGATTTAGAGGCACTCAGGAATCCCACACACTGTGTGCATCTGGGTCAGGAGTCACCAGATTTCTAGCTTTCTCTCCTATTAAGATGGGACTCCAGGCCTAGCTTCAGAATTTATACTTAGAAAAAAAAATTTAGAGTGGTGATGAAGGAAAAAAAAAAAAAACACCTCTTTCCCAACTTAGCAAACATCACTTAGATTGAGAACCCCTCACTGAACATTTGCCAGCTTCCTCTGGTCCAGCTCAGCTCATGGTGCCTGGAAAATGCATTTGCAAGCGCCCGGCACAGCACCCTATGCATAGTTAGTGCTTTAGACTTGTTGCTCTTCCCTCTCTTCCTCCAGTTTGGTCTGTTTCTTGAAATGAGCTCCAGGGATTGGCAGGAGAGTGAAGGAGAAATTCCGCCTCCTGGTATTGATTTTGGACTAACGAGTATTCCCTATTTGTGAGCCTCTGCTTTCAAGGAATCATCGGAAATGTATTTATCAGAGTTGGAAGTCAGCTACGCTCACCAGGGCTGCCCCTACAACTGGCGGTGGTAAGGACGCTGTACTGTATACAGAAGTCCAGATACAATGCAGTACACACGAAACGTATATAACGTTAGAAAGTAAAGTTACTTCAATGAATAAAGAAGAACAGAAGTGAAAGGAAAAGAAAAGAAAACCAGGCTGACCCAGGCAGGGTATGAGTGATGGAAACAATTGGAGGAAGAAGGAAAAGGAAGTGGTCTGGTCAGATCCTGGCATGGGCTCCAAAAATGTCCTAACCACTGAGACCACTTGAGAATATTGTCTTTATTTGATGGAAGGTTTCAGAAGCTGCTTGGAACCTCCCCACACAAATGGCCATTTCTCAGCCAGGTCTTTCCCACTGGGGATTTAACAGCTGTGCTCCCGGGGGTCAGAGGTGGGTTTTACTCTGGCCTCAGCACGGGCCACTCTGGGCCCTCCTGGCAGTCCCCACAGAACACACAGCACCACTGACCCTCTCTCAGGGCTGTCTCCACCATAAAAGTCCGAGCTCCACCCCTCTCTCATCCTTTCGTGTCCTCAGGGAGGGGGAGGCGTGAATGGACACTGGTGGACCGGCTTCACGGCTCCTTGTCTCAGTTCTCCTCGTGGCAGGTCGGAGCCAAGTTGCATCTCCTCACTTTGACTCCACGACAGCCAAGAGCTGAGCCTGGAGGGGCAGAGGCAGGCTGCGGGGAGGGGAGAGCCACCACCTTCCACTTTGCCGGGGAGAGTGCAGTGGCCTTGGCTCCAAACCTGGAGGTGTGTGAGTGCTGACCGAGAGCCGGAGCCCTGGAGCAGGGTGCAGGGGACCTTGGACCCTGGGGGCTTGTGACGTGACTCCGTCATCGAGGGTCAGCCGTCTGCAAGCTGCAGGGGCACCAAGGGGAGGCCGTTGCTTGGTTGTTGCTTCTGCTTCTTTCCATCCCCTTGTTATCCTGGGACCTGAGACCATGCATCTGATAAGGATGGTCCAGCCCTCTGCTTTTGAGAACAGCCAGCCTACAGGGCAGTCTCCTCTCCTTCTTCCCAAGCCCTCCATCTCTCCCATCTTCGTCTTTTCTTCTTCCTTCTCCCCACCTCCTGTATCTTCCTCCTTCTCATCGCCTTCCTCAAAGGCTCGCTCTCTCTCTGTCTTACTCCTGCATTTAGTATGCACAGCCTCCGACAACAAACAAAATACACACAACCGCACACACGCATCCTCCTTTAGAGTTATATTAATTCATAATCTTGTTCATGTCCATTTACACATGACTACATGCACGCACCGCACACACAACTTCAGGCTCACAGAAGCAATCACGTACACCCTCCCTCACAAATGCCCCATGCCCACAGAGTCCACATCTCCTCGCTTCCGGCTGACACGACAGACAGCTCTGCTCTGAAGGGCTGTCACTGTCGGAGGGTCGGTCACCTCTCCTCCAGGGACCCCTCCACTCCAGAGTGGGCTAACTGGCACAGGTGAGTCAACTCGAGGCCCACCCAGGTGGATGCTTGAACTGAGTACCTCGGTGAACACAGGACCCTCGAGCAGTGACTCCAAGTTCAGGACTAAACTCTAACCAGGAGCTGGACTCTTGGGAGGCTGAGTTAATGGAGTTGGGAGATTTTTATTGAGAGGTCACTGGTTCAGACCCAGCTGTGGTTGGCAGGAACTGAAAAATGGTTTTATCTGACAGCTGACAGCCTTCCTGCATTAGCTGGAGAGGGGTTTCTGGCCTGCCCCTCCGTGCAGGCAAAGTCAATGTTGGATTGTCTGTGTGGCACCTTGGGGCTTGTGCAGGACTGGCTTGGAGCTTGGTGAGCTGATGGAGGCTTGGGAGAAATTAGAAAAAGATACACACACGCGCACACTCATGCACTGTGACCTTCTTCCTCCCTTCCCCCTGTAGGAACCAATTTTTAAAAGGTGCCCATGTTTTAAGAGGTGCTTCATGTTTTAATATGATTCTACCTCTGTCTCTGGGAGTCACCCTCCTGCATAGGACACATGGGTTGGTGAACAGAACACTGTCTGGATCCCAGCATCTTTGATCCCTGGGGCCGGCAATATGGGCAACAACTTGCAGACCAATACATGGCAGCCCTGAACCAGAACCCCTATACCATCTCTTACCCAGCCCCAAAGAGCCTCATCACTGTGCTTTACCATGACCACTCAGAACCAAAGGGGACAAACCTCTCCTAGACTTTTCTGTTACTTTCTGCTCCCAGGCAAGGCCATTGGTGAGGTGGGATGCCCAAGGTTTCCCTACTCAGGGAATGACCGGAGTGATACACTCATGTAAGGTTACAGATGTCTCTGTGCTAACACCAATGGAAGGAGTAGCATTAAGAACAGTCATCACAATAGTTAAACAGCAAAAAACCCGTCTGGATTTCCAAAGTGCTTTTGTACACATGCCCCCATCCTCCTTGAGAGGAACCATGATAATGAGCAGATATCTCATAGCCTTCGCTGACATCTTTCTGTTTTGAGGGGCAGCCTAGTGTGGAGGTGAGAATGGAGTTAAAAATCAGGATGATCTGGGTTTGAATCCCAGCTTTTGCACATTACTACCTAAGTGACAATTTAATAGCCTCTCTGAGTCTTAGTTTAATTGCAAAATGGGCACAATGCAACTTGCTTTATGGGTTAATTGGGAAAATGAAATAAAAATTTCTTGCTGCTAGGATTGGACAAAAGATGAATTAATAAGAAAAATTTTAGAGCCCAAATGAGGAATTTACTTTCTGGAAGAAGCAGAGAGATAACAGGGTAGGTCTAAAAGAGGCTGAATTGTGCTCTGATTCACTTCATGGAACATCTGTGAGGCACAGGCTGCCCATCAAGCACTTGGGCTGCAACACTGGGCAAGCTGCCTTGCCTGCCCTGCAGGGTCTTAGTGATGACAATCCCAATGAACTCTAACCCAGAGCCAGTCCTCAGCATCTAAACAGAGGCATGGAACCAAAGCAGGAAGAGACCACAGCCACTGGCTGGAAACTTCTGTCGGAAATGGTAGAAGAGACTAATTGAGATAAATCTTAAAAGTGTTTGACAGACGGAGACTGGATGAAAGCAAGGAGGTAGAACCCCAAGAAGAGGGTAGAACTCTGATGCAAGTATCAAATGTGGAGGAGTGAAGTAATCCTTGGGATACAGACACCAAGTCACGGCCCTCAAGTCAGTGCCCTGGGAACTGTGAGGTCCTCATCAGAGACTGGGTTGTAGAGGGCAGAGTTCCTTCTCAAGCTGATAACAAAGGACAACATTCTGACTTAATTTGTATTCATATAGACCCCCTGAATCCACTTCTCTCCAAGATAGAGTGGGGCTCACCTTTTTCTGTATTCGTGCATTCTCTATAATATCCATTTTTATATTTATCAGCTTTAGATACTTCCCAAATACCAAAGACTTTCTGGAGCTAAAATCAGGGTCTTGCTCCTGAATAATTTCAATTAAAACATCTTTTACAGCCCGCATCAGGGGGGAGTTGGGGACCTCAGTGCTACAAAAGGCAATAAGCCAGAAGGATTTGGGGGACTTCATAGAAATGCTCTAAAGCAGTAAGGGAAGGTATGAAAGGAATATCTAGCTGTGTCCGGTCATCATGCCATTGTGCCTGAAGATAATAAAGCTTCTGGAAATTCCCCAGCAGTCCAGTGGTTAGGACTCAGCACTTTCATTGCTGGGACCCAGGTTTTATCCCTGGTGGAGAAACTTAGATCTTGCAAGCTGTGCTGCATGGTCAAATCAGAACAGAAAAGAGAAAGGGAAAGATAATAAATCTGGGATGGGGAAAAGTCACACCCTTCAAGCAGTATTTCACATACTAAAGAGGAAAATATTGTCTTGTAGAGACACATGTTCTCAAGGACTCTATAATGTTAAATTCTTTCTATTATAATGGTACTTAAATTTATACAAACATAAAACTAACTATAGATTCTCAACACTTGGAAACCTTACATAATTATAAAACAAAAATAAATTTATAAACTTATGAAAACTAAAAAGAATCCACATTTAAATGAATCACATTGATTTAAAATGATATGCTGTTGTTTTGCTCAGAATAAAGAGCAAGTCTGACTACTGTAATAGAGTGCCAATCCTTCTGACTTGATGATATCTGTATATATTGTATAATAACCAGTGTTTCCACACTTGTCTCTTTTTTGTTGTTGTTAAACTCAAGACACAGAAAGCTGAATTAATTATATCTGTGAAGTTATAGCAAAATAGCATAACTTCTTATAAAGAGAAGTTTGTATTATTCCTCTCTTGTATTATTCCATCTTCTTCCTTCCTCCTGCCTTTTAGTCCCTTCCCATGCCCGTAATCAAGTGGGTATTTTGAATGTATGTGGTATGTGTCCCTGGATATCTGTTTGCTTGCGAAATATACAGTGGCTTTGTGGTCTGATTTTAATTTATATAAATGAGACAGTATATTAAAAAGCAGATGCATCACTTTGTAGACACAAGTCCATTTAGTCAAAGCTATGGTTTTTTCAGTAATCATGTACAGATGTGAGAGCTGGACCATAAAGAAGGCTGATGGCTTCAAACTGTGGTGCTGGAGAAGACTCTCGAGAATAACAATCTTGGACAGCAAGGAGATCAAACCAGTCAATCCTAAAATCAACCCTGAATATTCATTGGAAGGACTGATGCTGAAGCTGAAGCTCCAATCCTTTGGCTACCTGATGTGAAGAGCCAACTCATTGGAAAAGATCCTGTTGCTGAGAAAGATTGAATGCAAAAGGAGAAGGAGCCGACAGAGGATGAGATGGTTAGATAGTATCACCGACTCAATGGACATGAGTTTGAGGAAGCTCTGGGAGATGGTGAAGGACAGGGAAGCCTGGTGTGCGGCAGTTCATGAGGTTGCAAAGAGTCAGACACGACTTAGTAATTGTACAACAGATTGAGCAATAGACTTAGTTCCATTTCCTACTTTTTTCATTTACTGCATGTGTTTATGAATTACCCATACTGCTGAATGAACTTCAAAATAGACCTTCAAACTCTACATACAGCACCGTGCTCTGCATTGGCTACATTTTCATCAGCTTGTTTCCTAAGGAAAATACCTAGATCCCCTTTAATTTCCAGCAGCCACAAAAAAAGTTGTAGCAAATCTCTCCCATTCATGGGAAAGTTCCTCTAGAATGTATCTCTAGGAATGGGCCTAGGGGGTGATAAAGTACTTGTACAGAGATAATTTTAATAAGATGATTCTCTAGAGTGAATGTGCCAGTTTGTATCCCAGTGGGAATGTACTAGATTTCTCTTCTTACTTGTCAGTTCTTGATAATGTCTGAATTTAATGTTTGCCAACTGATAGGTATAAAGTAATATATCATTGTTTTAATTAATACTTTTTCTAATTAACAGTGAGTTAATCATCACTTTAAATATTTCTAAGCTAGTTTGCTTTCCTCTGCTGTGAATTTTCTCTGTAACTTTTACCCACTTTTAAACTGTTTTCTTTCTTGTAGATTTGCAGGATTCTTTTACCTCATAGATATTAATTTCTTACTGGTTTTATACTTTGAGACATCACCTCCAAGTCTGTGATTTATCAGTTAATTTTGTCCTATGGAATCACTGTTGATTTTTAATCTTTCATTTTGATGTAGTTAAATCTATTAATTTTTTACTTTGTTATTTGTGCTTCTTAAGTGTTATTTAAAAAATGTTTTCCCAAGTCAAAGTAACAAATATATTCTCATATTTAAAAAAACATATCATTAAAGGTATGAGGCTTTTAGTATATTACCTTTATCAGGTTAATAAAGCTCTTTCTTTGCTTTTTGAAAGTTATTTTAAGTCATATATAGGTTTGTACTTGATTAAATGCTTTTTCTGAGTGTATCAGAATAATAATATAATCACTACATGAACATAGTGATTTAGAACAAACTTCCATGTTAAACTAGCTTTTATTTCCTGGGGTAAATCTTACTTGACTATAATCTTTTATATTTTAATTCACTCTTATGTTCAGGTCGGTAACATTTTATCTAGAACTTGTGTTTTCCAGTGCATAAGTAAGTAGAACGCTTTACCACCTGAGCTACTGGAGAAGCCTCAGTAAATAAGTAAAACAAGTGATTTTTGTTCTTATTCTGTTCTTATGCAGTTCTTCTTCTTGTTGTTCAGGCACTCAGTCATGTCCAACTCTGTGCAACTCCATAATCTGCAGCACGCCAGGCTTCCCTGTCCTTCACCATCTCCCAGAGTTTGCTCAAATTCATGTCCATTGAGTCGGTGATGCCATCCAACCAACCTATCCTCTCTTGCCCCCTTCTCCTCTTGCCCTCAATCTTTCCCAGCATCAGGGTTTTCTTCAGCGAGTCAGTTCTTCACATCAGGTGGCCAAAGGATTGAATCTTCAGCTTCAGCATCAGTCCTTTCAATGAATGTTCAGGGTTGATTTCCTTTAGGATGGACTGCTTTGATCTCCTTGCAGTCCAAATTTACCCTCAAGAGTCTTCTCCAGCACCACAGGTCAAAAGCATCAATTCTTTGGCACTCAGCCTTCTTTATGGCCCAACTCTCACATCCATACATGACTACTGGGAAGGCCACAGCTTTGGCTATATGGACCTTTGTCCATAAAGTGATGTCTCTGCTTTTTAATATGCTGTCTGGGCTTGTCATACTTTTTCTTCCATGGAGCAAGCATGTTTCAGTTCCGTGGCTGCAGTCACTGTCCACAGTAATTTTGGAGCCCAAGAAAATAAAATCTCTCACTAGACTTACAGTAATATTAGCTTTATGAAATAAGGTGGGCATATTTCTTTTCCTATTTTTCTGGAACAATGTATATAATGTAGACATTATCTATTGCTGGACCACTTATCAGAATGCACCTATATCAATGACCAGGACTGGGATTCTTTGGACAGATTTCTTGAATGACCTTTTCAATATCTGTGTGAATTACTGTATTTTATGTATTTTAAGGTTTATCTATTTCAGCTTTTCAATTTTATTGAAACATAGCTAGTTATGATATTTTTATACTATTTTTTAAACTATCTGTTGTGATTAAATTTTCCTCCAAAAATTATTTGCTTCATTCATTCATTCATCCTGCTTGGGCAAAAAGCAGGATGAATGTTCCTCTCTGGGTTTGACCTTCCACATTTGCTATTCATTCCTTCCCTCACCCCAGTGTGATCCTTCCCGCCAGAAAATGTGCTGAACAAGGCTCTTTTCCAGTGGCTTTATCTTTTGCTTTCAAGGGCCTAGCCCTGGTGCTTGTGAAGATGATGCTGGAGGAGGAGTTAGTCATGAGGAGAGAGAGGGGCAGTAGCCAAGGCGGAAGGAGTGATTGGGGCAGTGTCCCCACAGTTAGTTTCTCATCAATCTGTGTCAATTAAGCCAGCCCTCCTTGCTGCCAAGGTAATTGCAAACAACAGTGCTAACACAGGCACTGTAGTCACATTCTAGTACTCGGTTATGAAGCAACCAACATGATAATCCAGATTATGCTTCTATTGACTACCTTTTAAAGGTTAATTTCAAAGTGAAAGAGACAACATTTTGAAATTCCCTAGGGTTCTGTTGACCTCGGTTTGAAAAACTGTCTTAAAGGATTTCTTCTTGTATGTATGCTTTCTACTTATTTTTAATATTCATCCTCTATCATCTTAACACATGCTAATCTAATCATACTTTACCAGCTTGAAAAAAACAGTGAAGGTTATCCAGGCAGAGAAGATGGCACTTGCCAAAATATGGAGGCAAGAAAGGGCAGAGGTGAACATGAGGAACACCCCATGGGAGTTTCTAGAACAGAAGTGCATGAAAAGTGGGCAGCAAGGGTGGAAAACAGTTGTGAATGAGTGAAGGGCTCCAGAGACATAGAAGGTGAGGGCTGTAGCAGGGTCACTGGATGGCCAGTTAGGAGCAGTATCAGGAGAATGGAGATGGGGTGGGGAGGTCTGTCTGCATGGAACTGAGGGCTGGGTTGTAGAGAAGAGACACCTGGGGTGGAATGCTCCCTTCTGGGTGGTCATTTTTGTTTTGATCCCATCTGCTTGCTGCACTCTGTCCCAGTGCTGTGGCTGCCTCATACATGCATGCATGTTCAGTCGTGACTGACTCTTTGCGACGCTATGGACTGTAGCCCACCAGGCTTCTCTGTCCATAGGATTCTCCAGGCAAGAATACTGGAACAGGTTGCCATTTCCTCCTCCAAGAGATCTTCCCCATCCAGGGATGGAACCCGTATCTCCTGCCTTGGCAGGTGGTTGCTTTACCACTAGCACCACCTGGAAGACAATGTCTGCCCTCATGGAGTTTATGGCCTAATGGTGGGCTGGACATTGCATAAGCAAGCAGTGCAGTGAGGTAATCATGACATAATCACGATCATGACAAATAAGCTTGGAGTGCTGAGGAGGAAAGAACAGAGGGGTGTCATGATTCTAACTGTAGAGGCAGGTCCTTTGCAAGGGGGTCAAAGAAACTGTCTTGAGAGGTGACTCTAAGCTGAGACTGGAGACAGAGAGGGAAGGCTTGGGAAAGAAATTCTGAGGTAGAAGGAACAGCAAAGAAAAAAAAATTCTGAGAGAGAGAGTTGATGGGCATGCTCAAGGGAAAGCAGGGAGGCGCAAGCAGCTGGAAAAATGTGTATAGTCTGGGGGCTGCTGACCACAGGGTGGGGGGTGCTCAGATTCATCTTGGCATGGTGGGGAGCCCTGGGAGGGCTTCAAGCAGGGAGGAAGAGCTCTAAGCATGCTTCACACTCCTTCTGGCAATGAGGAGGATTGGAAGCCGTGGGGTATAAGTAGAAGCTGGAGCCCAGTTCGCATGCTGCTGTGGTTCTCCAGGCAGGAGATGACAGAGAGAGAAGTGGGCAGACTGGGGAGGTATTCTGGAGGCGGAGATGACAAGGATGGCCCAGCATGGGACTTGGACAGACGTGAAGGAAAGGGAGAAATCAAGGATGACTCCTGAGGTTTTAGATTGAACAACTGGGTAGATGAAGTGGCATTTACCGAGATGGGAAAGTTAAGGGTGGAGCAGGTTTGGGGGAAGACAGATGGGCAGAAGAGCCTGCTAATGGTAAAGAGGAGAGAGCGACTTTAAGGAAGGAGAAAGTTGTTTTTTTATGATGGAGAAAAGGGAGTTTGCTTGCAATAGGAGAAGAAAGGACCACTGGACAAGTTGAACAGACAAGTATGAGAGGGGAGAGCTAATGGCCAAGGGGAACAGGGTGCTTGCCTGGGAAGCGAGCTGTGAAAGAGAAGGAATGGGAGGCTATTTGTGAGAGTGAGAACTGAAATTGTGCCCAGTCTTCTTAGGATGCCAAGCCATTTGCTGTCATGGGATGGAGTGAGGGGTTGCAGTGAAGATCAGTTTACTCCTTTAAGTTGTTGAAAAATGATTGGGTAACTGAGCCTACATTCCCATGATCACCTTACATCCTACCTGGTGTCGCGAGGGGCCTTCTAGTTCCAGCAAAGTAGCTCAGTTTTTTTCAAAGTGGACCTCCCATTCATTAAATACTTTTGAGTGCTTACTATAGACCAAGAATTCTGAAGGTTAGAGGATACAAACATAGCCGAGGTATTATTCCAGTTCACAACCTAGTTAGGAATGGTGGTAAGTGAATGAAAACTCTAAAACCAGGCAGGGAGGGAAAAAAAGCTGAGTAGGAATAACAAGGAACGGCTAACAGGAAGGGAAGTTACATATAATTCCCATGGGCAGAGGGTGGACTTGGGGAGAGGGGAAGGTCACTGGAATTTTGCTTACAGGTGAAGGAAGGGGCAAGGCATTGTAGAAGGGAGAACAAGGTGAGCAAAAGCGGACTCCTCAGGCCATCCTCACTGCACACAGCTGGGGAGGGGAAACTGCCAGGGACTCAAGTGGAAAAGTCAGGAAAACCAAGCGTTCAGCCTTAGAAAAGAAGCTTCTGAGAAAAGAAACCACGCAAAGGGATGGATGGGGCACAATCTCTTGGGGGGCCACATTGGGCTTCCCATTCCTGTCCCGCGCCCCTGAGATCACACAACTTTTCACTGCTGAAAACAGCTGAACGCTGGAGGACCCCGGTCTGCCTAGGACTTGAGGCTTTCCAAAGTGCAGTGGGGACTACGGTTCAAACTGTTTTCATTATTGTTACCATCATAACTGGCATTTCACACACTGCCTGTTATCTCCTTCTAGTATTTAGCAGCTTGGAAATGTTCTGCCGGTAATTTTTTTCATCTAGACAGAACCATTTACTTCAACTTCCCCTCCTCCCTGTGTACTTTGCTGCTTTCTCCTAAAAGAGAGCTCACCACCACAAACTTTTTCTTTTTAATTTAGCACAAAAGAACGGCAAGCGTATTTGCGAACATTATAACAAAGAAAGGCATTATGTGGCTGAATGAAAGGCTCTTAAAGAATTAGATAAGACCCCACATTCCTAAATTTTAAATCAGTCCCTCCCCTGAGAAAATACACTTGAGCGATTTTTTGTGTGTGCGTGAGGAACAATTCTACTTGTTCATAGGTTAGAAGGAGCTTTAGAAAAACACACAGACACACAATGCTCCCTTTTTTGCATATGCCAAACATTTTCACCCAGGGCGAAATCAGTTGCTATTTTAAAACAAATTGATTTTTCCAGAGGATGCTGTAAAAATATTATTGCAGGCAGAGCCAGCCTGGGGCAAAACAGTGTGAACTGAGGGAAGCTCGACTTTGGTGTTTTCCTGACTCCTCTTCTCTGTTCAGAGGCTGACCCCCATCAGCACTGGTCCTATCCTGCCCGCCAAGGATTCAGATCTGTGATGGAGAGGACGTGGCGTCTGGGAAGGTGGGGTCACCCCTGGCTCAGCCCCTAACCAAGTATGACCTTGAGCAAGTCCCTTCCCCTCTTTGGGACATAAAATGAGAGTATTGGATCACAAAGGATTAAAAAGTCAAATAACCCCAGGACAAAGCAGATCATGTAAATGGATGAAGCAGTCCTGGCAGAAGACACTAGGAAATGGTAGAGACTGGGGCAGAGAAGAGGAAACCTGCCATGATTTAAGGCCAAGGGCTGGCTCACCCCAGCCGATTGTTGCCATAGGTAGGCAAGCCTGGCATTGTCAGAACTTCTCATTTCTCAAGAGAACCAAAAATATGAATTTTATGTAAGAGTTTCACATCAAACCACTCTTCAGCCCACACAAATGTATCTCCAGACCAGAAAACTGTTATCCAAAAAGATACATGCACCCCAATGTTCTTTGCAGCACTATTTATAATAGCCAGGGTATGAAAGCATCCTAAATGTCCATCAACAGAGGAATGGATAAAGAAGATGTGGTATATATATATGTGTATATATATATATCTATGTATATATATACATAGATAAATATGCTAAATTTCTTCAGTTGTGTCTGACTCTTTGTGACCCTAGGACTGTAGCCAACCAGGCTCCATGGGATTTCCCAGGTAAGAATAACCCACATCTCTTATGTCTCCTGCATTGGCATGTATATATATATATATATGTATATATATATATATACATAAAATATTCTATTATATGTAATGGAATATTACTCAGCCATAAAAAATAGTACCATTTGCAGCAATATGCATGGACCTAGCAATTATCATACTAAGTGAAGTAAGTCAGTCAGAGAAAGACAAATATCGTATGATATCACTCATATGTGGAATCTAATTAAAAAATGATACAAATGAACTTATTTACAAAACAGAAATAGACACATAGACATACGAAACAGACTTAGAGTTACCAAAAGGGGAATGTGGAGAGGGAGGGATAAATCAGGAACTTGGTGTTAACATAACACACTATTTTATGTAAAATAGATAACCAACAAGGACCTACTGTGTCACACAGGGAGCTCTACTCAATATCCTGTTAATCTATATGAGAAAAGAATCTGAAAGAGAATGAATATATATATATATATATGTGTGTAACTGAATCACTTTGCTATATGCCTAAAATTAACATTGTAAATCAACTATACTCCAGTAAAATTAAGGCAAAACAAACCACGAAATACATCTCCAGGCTGTATCTGGCCTGCAGTGCTAAGTGTGTGATCACTGGGCTAGTAGTCTCTATCAGTGGCGATATCTCTGGCTCCATCAGTAGTTGGGAGAAAAGTTCTGCTGTCTCCACTGAGTATTTGAACTGCAACCTCTTACACTAAGAAAGCCCTGAGGGTGAGTGTCCTAATGTTGGAGCTGGATGTTTTATGATGAGTTATTGGGTAGATTATTTGCAGCTCTGTGCCTGTTCCCCTAACAGATGATGCCATCTTGGCAGTTTGGTGCTCTGCCCACACAAAAGATCAGCACTATGGTGATCCAGTCAGTGCAATCAAGTCCACATGCAGAGTTGGCTTTTTAGTCCAGAGTAACGTTTCAGGAGAAGGCAATGGCACCCCACTCCAGTACTCTTGCCTGGAAAATCCCATGGATGGAGGAGCCTGGTAGGCTGCAGTCCATGGGGTCGCTGAGAGTCGGACACGACTGGGCGACTTCACTTTCACTTTTCACTTTGATGCATCGGAGAAGGACATGGCAACCCATGCCAGTGTTCTTGCCTGGAGAATCCCAGGGATGGGGGAGCCTGGTGGGCTGCCGTCTATGGGGGCGCACAGAGTCGGACACGAATGAAGCGATTTAGCAGCGGCAGCAGCAACGTTTTAACAGAATGACTGTCTGAATCAGATGGGAGCCCCCTTAGTGGCCATGAAATGGGGAGTTCATAGAGATCTGAGTTATGAGGGGACAACTGTGGGGTGAGTCTTTGACTATATAATTGTACCCAACCAGAATATCTTCGTTTTAACTCCCTGCCCCAAACCCATTCACCATTACATATACTGCTGAAAACTCATCTTCTTGCCTTGGCACTCAGAAATTAGGAAAAATTTAGCTCTGCCCAAGGAGCTTCTTGCAGCCTTTATTTAGTCCAGATAAGAATAATGGTTATGTTTCTTAACTTTCATATCAAAATATCAACTTTGTCATATGTTCATGTCTGATGTCTGAGACACAGGACTCTGTTCATTCAACATTCTAGTATTTGCCAGTCTTCAGTATGAAAACAACTGCCTTTTAGTTCCACACAAAAGCCAAGTTGAAATAACTGATAACTTTTAAGTTAGATCAAAGTATACACCAGTCATTTATTGTTTAATGTTTATTAAGCTCTCTCCCTGACTCTTGTCGACTTGTTCAGGAAGCTGTATTCCTGGACCGCATTAACTTTGTTCCCTGCAGAAATATCTTCACCGAGTTGTGTTGGTTATAATGCCCATGACTTTTATGGAAGGCCATTTTAAGAATCAGCCAAATGAAGTACATTTTCCCATTTTCTCTAAAAACTATTGCGGAAGATATTGTCCATTATGTTGCTCAATGTTCCTGACACAATGATCCACGTCATAAATCCCTCTTAGAATTTAATATCAGGCAAATGTTTGCTTCTCTTGGCGCCATAGAATGCTTCTTCCTAAGCAATCATGAAGCTGCTGGATGTTAGGACTCCCTTTCTTTTATTGCCTTGGCTGCTGGGAATCTTAAAGCCTGCCTTTATGCTGGTGGCAGCAAGTATAAGTTTCCAAATTGGGCACAGAATTATCTTACTGCTTCATTTTCTTGGTGTTGACCGATTTTTATTTTACTTGTTTTCTGCAGATATGTGTTTTATTATATGTTGGTTAATGTAGTTTTGGAAGTAACCAGTACATAAATTATTCATACATTTCATGATCACTTAAAAGCATATGTTATTTTATTATTGTTTCCAAATTAGTTTATTTGTATCTCTTTAATCTTCTCAGCTGGAATTAGAATTTCTTTTCTTTTTTTTGTACAAAATCTTTCAATTGTATTTAACACAGATCTTCACACTCAGTTAGCACTCAATAAATACTTGCTAATTTGTTCACTTCGCCCTTGACTAATGACTCATTCCCAAGCCACTGAAAGAAGGAAGAAAGCTTATATCATGTAAAGAATGAAAGTTTATTCATCAATGTGAAGTGAGAGAAAAGACAGGTTTCATACATTTTCTCCCTCCTCTGCAAATGAGTATCGCATCTGACACAGCAAGAAGGGTCTTACCCAGAGAAGGCCTGGATTCTGGTAGGGATTCCCAATGGGCAAGAGTACTTCAAGATCAGAGAATGACCTCCTACTTACATAAAGATTTCCTGGACTTCCCTGGTGGTACAGTGGTTAAGAATCTGCCTGCTAATGCAGGGAACATGGATTTGATCCCTTGTTCGGGAAGATTCCACCTGCCACGGGGCAGCTAAACCAGTGTTCCACAACTACTGAGCCTGTGCTCTGAAATAAGAGAAGCCACCACAACAAGAAGCCTGCCCACTGCAGCTGAGAGTACACCCCGCTTGCCATAATTAGAGAAAGCCAAGCACAGTGACGAAGACCCAATGCAGCCAAAAATAAATTTTAAAAAATAATAATAAAACAAGATGTTCCATATTTTGCAAACATGTGTTGAGTATTTACCCTGTGCCTGGCACCATCCCAGTTGGGGGAAGGCAGAGATGAGGGAGACTAGAGATGGCCTAGTCTCTGGGGTTGCCCAGAAAAACACAGACCTCAGGGCCACGATTCACAAAATAGACCCAGGAAACTGCCATTAGGATCATCTCTCTCTTGGAGTTGCCTGTCTTCGTGGAACCGGGCGAGAGGGGCAGAGTAATGGTGACAATGGAGAATCAACCACCATTCTACTTTACAATGAATGTCCACATGCAGCTCAGGCTCTCTCCATCTTCCAATTGTTGGACCAGTAATCCAACCCTGCCGTATTCTTGACCCTTCTGCCTACAGCCATGATCTGGCTGGGCTGAGGAGAGACACAGCTCACACCAGAGATAGAGGATTGTATACTTCCTTGGAGCTGGGGATTACGATGATGAGGCACTGATTAGATCTGCGATAAACTCACCAGCTACCTCAAAGCTAAACAGTCTGCATTGCCGAGGGAGGAACGCCATTTTCTTGTGCCCTGTGTCTTTTAGTGCCCATTTACATAAATTGTTTACTGACCCTGTGGAGTACCATGACTACTTAGCTGCTAACACACCCCCAAATTTGCGGTAACAATCTCTTATTACATGGACGCTGTTAACTCACTAGGCAACACATATCTCTGACTTTGATTTTTTTAGTAATAATATTCTCGGGGAAAAAAGCGAATGATGGTCACAATTTATTTCAGAGAGTGTTTAGTCATTTAGCATACATCTGTGAAATGTTACTTAATCTTGGGTGGTCTGTGTGCATAATTATGTTTTAATTTGCACATGATTGCTGACTCTCATATCACTTAAACAATCAGGATGCATCCAACGACTGACTGTTGTCTTATAACATTTTGTTTTCCCCTTTGGAACTATTGGATAGAGACCATCACATCCCACAACCATCTGCAATATTGCATGTGTACAGCTGAATATTGAATAGATATTATGAGTATTGAATTTGGCAGCACTTCTGCAGTCATATTTTGATGTATTTTTCATTGCCAACTGAAAAGAAAATGAAAAGAAGGTGGAAAATGGTTAAAGTTCCCTGGGTTCTGCGAAATGCCCTTGTATTTCCATATCTTTCTTCTCATTCTTTGTTTTGTTTTTTCCTTTAATAATAATAATAATAGGATCTTACTTTTTTTGCATAGTACACATATTTCAAAAAGGTCACCCAGTCAAGTATGGTGTTTGGTCTTTACTGTGAAATGAGTGGGCTTATCAAACATTTATTTATGTATGAAAAAAACCAAGGCACAGGATGTTGGTGACTTACGGTGACTAATATCATTATTACTCAGTGATAGGGGAGATCAAGAACTCTAGGTGCCTACTGCCAAACACTTCCCACTCAGTAGCGCTGCTGTCTGACTACAAGATGATGTAGTGGGAGAACATTCCTGTCAAAACTTAGAATGTATCTCCAGGATGTCAAGAGTGATTATGGAATTGAATACCAAGGGCCAATATCTATCTAAAAAATAGCCTCCTTACAGGCGAAGGGCCAAGAATATGCATGTGTTTCTTTTTCTGGGTCCCTTTCTCTGATAGAGGACATTTGAATAGAGACCAAAATAAAATGAGGAAGGGAACTATGTGAACAGCTAGTAGAAGTAGAAGCTAGTAGAAGAACACTCTTGGCTGAAAGAAAAGCAAGTTTAGTATCCCTGGGATGGGAGTGAACCTGGAGGCCAGCAGAGCTGGGGTGGGTTCCTGGCCTGGGATCCCAAGTGAGGCTGGAGGTTAGTTAGCTGAAATGAGATTACAAAAGGTCTTGTGGGTCATTCTGAAGTCCTTGGTTTTTCCTTTGTATGAGCTAGAAAGCCAGTAGAGGAGTGACATGATGTGACTTGGGATTTAAAACAATCACTCCAGCTGCTAAACAGAGAATAGATGATCAGGAGGCAAAGCTGGAAACAAGGATGTCAGTTTCCAGGAGAGATGCTAGTGGCCCAGGCTGGAGTATGTGCAGTGGAGGTGGAGGAGTGATCAGGTTCTGGATGTACATTGTAGCTAAAGTTGCTAGCATTTGCTGATGGATTAGATACAGGTGTTGAGAGAAAGAAGTCAAGAAGAAAATATTTCCTTTAATGAAACTCTATGTTCCCATAGAAAGAGTAAGAGTTAAACGAAAACAACATAAGGAGAACTGATACTTCGGTTTAGAAAAACAATATTCTAGATGCAAACTAGTAGGGGTTATGCCTAGTTCAGCCTTGTGAGTGAGTGCTTTGTTGGAAGATGGACTCAGTCATAATTGTTTGTTACCCTTCCAATCAAAGGTGAGATCCTGCTAAAATATACAAGATGATTGGGTTACACTCTAATCTCAGCTAGCGGGTTTTAATGCCCTAATTTTCCCTTCTTCCAACATTCCAGTGTGTGGGCTTTTGTGACCTGCTACCAACTAGCTCAATGACAGTTTTTGTCTCTCTGCCAGCCCTGGGGCTGAGGTACAGGGCTGGGAGTTTTCTGAGTAGTCCTTCTGTGCTGAGAGCTAGCCTGAGGCCACATGAATAATAGCTGATTCAATGTGAAGCCATCTGAAGGAGAATTGGTCCAAGTGGCTTTGGGGGTCTTAATACAAGAACAAGAGAAAGAGAGAGAGCTCGACACAACCCCAGGAAGGGGGCTGGACCTTCTCTGGAAGTCATTGAGGAGTGTCTCTGACCAAGAGTGTCACAATTGTTACTATTGTTAATGACTGAGAGACCCCGTGTAATTCATTATCCTGTCCAGTTGAACAAGAGCACTTCTGTGAGGCATCTCTTCCAGCAGGACTCTGCATAAAAGGAAGTTTGTTCTGTCTCTACCATGTCTCGAGATCTCAGCATCAGGGCCCCAGGTACATTTCCAAAAGGTCTACTCTCCCTGTTTCACAAGAACCTGCCTCATAGCAACCTGGTTACAAGAGTTCTGCTTCCACAGAGAAGAGCAATTAGATGCTTGCATGCAACCTGACAAGTGACAGAGGAACCCTAGAAATCCAAGAGTCTCTTCTGAGATTCTTTGGAGATGGGGGTGGGGAAAGGAGCTTGTCACCTCTGGGGGAATGACACTCATTTCCCCCTCATTATAGTCAACATCTCCTCTGCAGAGCAGTATCTGATGGTGATCATGAGACCACATGTACAGATAAGAAACCGCCACAAAGAGATTTAATCCAAAGTCACAGCTGAGACAAGCTTTAGACAATGAAAAGGAGCCCAGACGACAATAGATTTGACATTTCCCCCTTAGCGGAAGATTTCATCTTGGAGCCACACCAAAGTTCACCCAATACTTCATTATCCGGGCACTGATTAACTGATACCTGGCTTCCTCTGGCCCCTAAAGATGAACCTATCACGAAAACACAAGTGTATTGTGTCTCACTCATTGTCTCTCAAGCATGATTAATCAGGCAGTGGATTATCCAGGGCTTCTCTATTTCTTTTTTTGTTTTTCTCTGTCTTTTGATGATTTTATAAATCAGTCTAACCTTCCTCCACCACAGGGTGGGTATGAGTTGAAAGAAGAGGTACAGCTCAATGTATAGTCCGTGTGTTTGGGAGTTAGGAGAAAGGATTTGGTGTGGCAGAAACTAAATGGCTTAAAAATGATATTGGATTCTCTTTAAGTTTTAATTATCCATGTTATCTCTGCTTTCATTATTATGGATCCCTGAACGTTACAGTAACGGCTGCACAGTTGATAACGGCAGCATGTAATCACGATGTCTGCTCTGTAATCATATTCCAGCGTGCCATTTATCAGGGACCGTTAGAACTCAGAATGCTGGGGAGTAGCAGAAATAAACTAAAGACAAGCTCAGAGTGCTATCTTAGATGTCCCAGCCATATTTTCATTATCATTTTCTTAAAAACTGACTCCACGCAGACTAAGTCTCCTCTTTCTTTTGAAAGTTCAGAATCCAATCTGTAAGATCCACTATGGAACCACACTTTCACCCTCTTCAGATTGAAATAAATCAGGTTGGTTTTAAGCTATACTCGATGCATGGGGTCGCAGAGTCAGACGCAACTGAGCAACTGAACATCTACAGTGCTTGTTAGCTAAGTTCCAGAAGGAGTTCATTGGTGGACAGCCTTGCCATCTTGTGATTACTTTTTCTAGACCCTGGTCTGAAGCATCAGGTGAAGCCCTGGGCTGAGACCTGTTCCAAGCAAATGTGGGTCTGTCAGGGCTGATGAGGCTCAGAGTCCAAACAGAGAGGCCACCCCAGTGAAGAGTCACACAGCACAAAGTGTTGTGGTTCCAAAAACAGAGGGCGGGGCTCCAGAAAAGACCTCGCATGAAGGAGTTTTAGAAATCAGGCAGAAGACAGTATAATTATTATGTGGGAATCTTGTCTATGGGTGACTTGTCCTGGCCTTGAAATTGAGGTGCAGGGGCAGATTTCTAGTCCTAGAAGAGGATAAGAAATAGCAAGGGAATTGGGCAGTTGGCAAAAATTAAACTGGCATTCAGTGCTGGGACCTGGAGCCTGGGAAAGAGAGCAGGAGCTCTCAGACCTAAATTGTGACTCAGCTGTTAGTGGAAGAGTTTAAATGTGTCTCTAAGTATAAGGTGCTTGTGTGCATGCTTGCGTGCTCAGACAGATCCAGCTCTGGGCCACCTCAGCTCTGTGCAACCTCAGAGCCCCCTGCCAGGCTCCTCTGTCCATGCGATTCTCCAGGCAAGAATACTAGAGTAGGTTACAATTTCCTTCTCCAGGGGATCTTCCTGACCCAGGAATTGAACCCATGTCTCCTACATTGCAGGCGAATTCTTTACTGCTGAGCCACCTGGGAGACAAAATGTTTAGAACATAGTAATAACGTATTAGTAATAGGGCATTCCTGGTAGCTCAGCTGGTGAAGAAATCGCCTGTAACGTGGGAGACCCCAGTTTGATTCCTGGGTGGGGAAAATCCCCTGCAGAAGGGCATGGCAACCCACTCCAGTATTCTTGCCTGGAGAATCCCCATGGACAGAGGAGCCTGGTGGGCTACAGTCCGTGGGGTTGCAAAGAATCAGACACGACTGAGTGACTAAGCAGCAGCAATACATAATAAAGCATTAGTGTCACAACCATTATTATTTTCATTCGACTATGCCAGGAATGCCACATCCTATTTCTGATGACAGAGGAGGCAGTGGTTAATAATAAGTACCTAGATCTCAGTTCAGTACTGGGTGATGGAATGCTAACCCCAGCTGTTGTGTGTGTGGCTCATTAGCTCCTGCCTTTCCCATCTCTGTGCTGATCTAGGAATTGGAGGGAACAGAAGGTCAGCTTGTGCGAAACTGGATAGATAGGTAAGAGGTAGGGCTGGCACCCATGAGGTGGACTGAAAGTAGCCTAAATGGATGACTCGGGCAATAACATGTAATAAGCAGCTCTCAAACACAAAGCATGCCTGATTTCTGTGTGGAGAAACATAAATCTTCTTCTATCGAAATTGATTTTTTGTTTTTCTAAAATAAACGTTCAGGGATTCAAATGTGGATAATGCTAACTCTCTTCCCAGTAATCTACAGGCCTCCGTGGACTGTAATGGTCCAAGATGAATAGATCTATTGTTTGATTGACGCTCTCCTGCAGCCTGGGTGGACTCAGCGTCACATGGGAGCAGGAACATTGGGATGATTACTGAGGACTCCTGTGATTAATTCTGTCTCTATAGAGTTAATTCAGTCTGAAGCCCACATGACCAGTTCCATCTGTATCGGTGCAACTGGGTTGGGGGAGTTTTTATTAAAAATTCTCAAATCAGTTCTGTACAAGAGAATTACCTCCTTACCACTCCATATCTCCTGCCAAGTACTTGATAAAATGTGTTCTACAAATGTAGATAAGAAGTCATGATAAGAAAACTCACTCCTGCTGAATATTGGAATTATCCGACTGATGCGGCCGGCAAATGTGAAAACCAGGACAAATCTCCACTGGAGAATTTTCAAGCTGTTAGAGGTCATCCATCGTCCTGGGGCAAAGTGTGAAGGAAAAATGAGAGACCCTTCAGTTTACCCACGTGCTGGTGAACCCAGGCTGCTCAAAATTGGATGACTTCCAAATATGTCAGGTCTAATCAAGACCTCTGGGTTGGCGCTGGCCTCTGAATCAGCCCCCACGAGCTAGGATGGGCTTCCTTCAGGATGAACCTTCTTGCATACCTGTAGCTTCAGCAGGCAGGGGATCTCTTGCTTTCTGTGGATACATCGTGTTAACTGAGGAATAAGGCTAAGGATCCTAGCCAGCCACACCAGCACCTATGGGGGGGGCAGAGGAGTGTCAGAGTAGGAAGTAGGGACAGTGCTAAGGAGTGGTGACAATAGGGGATTGGCAGGGGAGCATTTATTTGCCTTTGAGGGAGTGAGGAGGGCTGGGCAACCTAGAACAGAATCTTTTCATTTATTTATTTATTTTAAAAATATTTTTTGGCTGAGCTGGGTCTTGGTTGCTGTGAAGGCTTTTCTCTATTTGCAGTGAGCTGGGGCTACTCTCTAGTTGTGATGGGCATGCTTTTCATTTCGGTGGCTTCTCTTGTTGTGGAGCACGGGCTCTAGGGCTCAGGGGCTTCAGTAGTTGTGGCACATGAGTTCAGGAGTTGTGGTTTCCAGTCTCCAGAGCACAGGCTCAATAGCTGTGGAGCATGGGCTTGGTTGCTCTGAGGCATGTGGGATCTTCCCGGACCAGGAATCAAACCTGTGTCTCCTGCATTGGCAGGTGGATTCTTTACCACTGGGCTACCAGAAAATCCCAGGAACCTCTTTTTGAGTGTTTTTGTCTGAAGGATTTTTTTGGGAATAAGTACCACTCCCTGGTGTCTCAGGGGTAAAGAAAGTACAGAATCTGCCTGCCAATGCAGGAGATGCAGGTTCAATCCCTGGGTCAGGTAGATCCCCTTGAGAAGGAAACAACAACCCACTCCAGTATTCTTGTCGGGGACATCCCATGGACAGAGGAGCCTGGCGGGCTACAGTCCACGGGGTCACAGAAGACTCAAACATGACTCAGCAACTAAACAACAATGAATACTGTATAAAATTACAACCTGCCCTGAAAAAACAGTGGTTTATCACAGCAAGGACATCAGAAGAGAAGAGCAAACGTTGGACTGACTCCTGGTGCTGGAGGAGTCATTGCGCACAAGTGAGGCACTTTCCATCTCTCTGCCTCGGTTTCTAAACCTGCTCCTTAGAGCAGGGGAGGAGCGGAGGACGTGTCAGGACCGTTCTGACTCTAACAGGTCAAGTCCCTGAGTCCTGTCCCTTGCCCCATATATAAAGTCCCAACAACACCCAACTTTTCACTCCACTGAACACTCAGATTTCCTCTGATACATTCTATTCTTCACACACACGTGGGCCATGGAGATAAAACACTTGCCTGAGATAGACAGAATCATTTAGCCAAGAAAACAAAATGGGAAGGAAGATGAAGGCCCATCAGCAGAACAGATGGCTCTGCACACAAGGCAGAGAGACCCACAGGTGAGACAGAGGGCACGGCTGATGGGGAAGCGGATGAGAGGTGTCGGGAGGGTAGATGGATGGAGGGGAGGAAGGAGGCACAGCGGTGACAAGTGGAACAAGGGTATCATCAGCACCGGTGTCATCTTACACAGAGAGACAGTCATTCAGGGCAATCGGAACGCAGGAGCATACAGCCCTGCCCTCCTCCCTGGCTTCTTCCCTGCCCCCAACTGAAACAGCAAGTGGTTTTCAAAATCAAAGTGGGGCATTGCCAATCACTGAGGGTACCATCGTTCACTGTGTCAAGTGGCTTACATCTATTAGCTATTTCATCTTTCCAGTGACCTCATGGGTTGGCCTTATTTCTATTTTTATTATTATTCCAGTTCTAGGAATGAAAAAAAAAAATAGGAAGGTCCACTCAGCTAGTAACTGCTGTTACTGGGCTCAATTTTTTTTTACTTCATTGGGTCATAGCTGTGGCACACAGGCTTAGTTACCCTGTGGTATGTGAGATCTTTGTTCCCTGGTCAGGGATTAAACCTGAATTCCCTGAATTGGAAGGCGGATTCTTAACCACAGGAAAGTCCACTGACCTGAGCTTGGCTGACTCTTAAGCCCACGTCCTTCTCACTGTCTGCTCCTGCAACCAGAGCAGTTCCCGTCTGTGGCACGTGAGCTCTGGTCATTCCCTTGTCTCTCTCTCTCTTCCTTTTCTCCCCTTTTCTGAGACACAGGCCCCAGCAGACTGGAGCATAAGGAGATCTCTGCTTCAGTTTTTCCTCTTCTTCTCTGCCTCCCTCCTTTCCTTTTCTGGCCAAGGGTCCCATTTATAACACAGAATGTACCAAGAAAACACCCATTCACCACTTCCCTAATTTTCCTGGCATTTGTGATTAAATCAACTCAGAGGCTGTGGGAAGCTTTGGTAATTAAATAATTTGGGTAACAGAATATTTAATTAATTGCAATTACACATGCCATCTTGAAATTCATTTCTATTTTAATTTTAGCACAAACTGGATTGTACAAAACATGTTTTTTTTTCCTCTTTTTTGCCACCAAAACCTGTCTGTTTCTTCCCATCTTTCTCACCATTCCTCTTAACCCTGAAATCTTTACTTCCTTCTTTCCTTGCATTTGGAGGCACAGGCAGTCAACGGGTACCAGTTATACCGAAGTTCTGCATACGAGGGGTAATGGAAACCACAAAAGAACGTAAGTCATAGTCTTGGCCTACCAGACGCATATGATCCAATGGAGGACACAGTCCATAAATGCATAAAAATGTGAAGAATACAAAGGGCCCCAAGTCCATTGTGCTGAAGAAGGTGGAGATGGATTTGAACCTCCTTTGAGATGTGTGTAGCATTTGTACAGATAGAGAAATAGGAGCAATAGTTCCTAGGAAGAGGAGGTTTTTTATTTATAATTTATGGTTTGTATTTCTTTTCTCTTAACCCTCTTCTTCATTGATTCACTTACTCATTCACTCAACAGAGATTTTTGAGCATCTGTAGATGCCAGCCAGTGGTCATTAAAATGTCTGTCTGGAACCCAAGGAAACTCCCTGCCATGCTCTGGGTCTTCCCATCTGAGCTCGATGGGGACAGCCCAGCCTTGCCCTGCTCTCCAGGAGTCTCTGGCAGGCCCAGCACACCTCCAAGCCCCCCGACATCATGGCAAGCTGAGTTGTCCACTGTCAGCTGTGATTGTCGTGGGTGTGTCCTCACCTGACTGAGGCAGAATCCTGCGTAAGGAATACGGCTTAGCTTACAACTGTATAAGGACCACAAGAGGGCACACCCACCGAATGGGTCCCAGGCTTTCTTCTACTCCACTGCTGAGCATCTTTCTTGGGCTCTGATGTTCTAGGGCTTTGGGAGACTCCCTGAGGTGCTTTGTCTGGAATGCTAAGACTTGACATCCTATGTTATCTGGCATTAACCTCATCTCAAAGTCAGACTCTGAATTGGCTCTGGGGCATCTATATTTTTCTGGTTTTCTCTCTACCTCCCCCTAACAGAAGGAATTCTGGTTTCATTCTAAAAGAGGACCTGAGCATGGTGACTGTCATTGGTTTGTTTCATTTATCCATTCATTAGTCCATCAACCATGTGTCAAGCAGCTTCTGTGTGTCAGGTCCTGTGCTGAGCTTTGTGGGACATAAATGAATACATGGTTCTGTTCTCAAACTCTTTGGAGATGGATGGAGTTTGCCACATGTGAAAAATCACACAACTCAGGGTAAGCTAAGTTCCTCCACAGTACAGGATGACGGAAGATATGTCTAACTCAGTCTGGGGAGCAGAGCCAAGTCTTGAGATGAGTAATACATTATTGTAAAGCAGAGAAAAGGAACTGAACATTCTAGATAGAGGGAACAGCTTGTGCAAAGGCATGGTGACAGGAGCTTGGGGAGGGGTGGGAGTTTTTTCCCTAAAAGGAGTTATATGGCCAAGAACTAGATCCAAGACTATGTATGTGTCTATCTGAGGAGAGGGTCATCATAACCTTGTATGGGAAAAGCAGCATGGAACAGTGACAAGTCCCAATTTAGTATTAAAAGTTCTGGATTTGTGTTGCAGACACCAGATGCTCTGGGTTTGAATTCTAGCTTCGCCATGTACCATCTGTAAGCTCAAATTTCCCATTTCATTTTTGTCACTTATACAACAGACCAATCTGATCTTGCAGAGCTATTCTCGGGACTAAATGAGATAAGATGCATGACACTAAATAGCATTTAACCAAAGTTAATATTAAAGTTACCTTTATTTTTAATAAAACCTTTGTGAACAATTAGGTGCTTCAGCAATATAAAGAACTGCATAATCTCTGCATAATCTTGCCAAATTTCAACCCTAAATTCATGGTACCAGCATTTTTAGATTTTAGCTAGTCTAGTGGTTTGACCTTGTGTAATCCTACACACCCTATTTCCCAAGTGAAATCAAACAATTTAATGTTGAAATAGGAATTTGTGTTAGAGTGGGGACAACATCTATGATCATGTCGTGAGAGCCTGAATCTCCCACTTTCTCAACCCACCCAAGTGGCGGTGTCCTTCACAGTGAACTGATGAGTCTTGGAAACAGAGAAACCAGCTCTGCTCACATCACCTATAAGGATGTGATTTGCTGAGCACTTTTGCCAAAGCTGCTTATGCCTTGTTGTGAAGCCTGCTTTTCTTTTGATTGCAAAGTTTATCAAGTGAAGAGGCTCCATTGATGATGAAGCTGCATGAGTATGTTTGCTAACCAGCCAGCTCTCCAAGGGCTTTGTTGAGCTCAGGTGATGTTGCATTTGGAGGTCCAGGCTGAGAAACTTTCACAAACCTGAGATCCCTCCTCACAGTATTATTTATGTCATTCCCCGCCCCCCCCCCTGTTTCTTCTAGACTAAAATTGTAACAGTGCAGATCACGTATTGATACTGTTAACAGAGATGGGGCAGCAATGGCCATACATGCCTCCTGGTTTTTCTAAATAGGTTTAAGCACAATTTTAAAATTTAATTTTTGAACAAAAACATTCTGTGCTTTTCATAATGTGTAAAGCAGTGTAGAGCTGTATAAAGAGAAAGTTAATATCCTTCTGATCTTTCTGGTTCCACTCAGCTGAGATCATAGTTCAGTGCCTGTGTCCTTCCACAGCTCTCTCTGTGTTCAACAACACACACGCTCATGCACACAAACACACACACTTTTTCCTATTTGTTTGATTTGGTTAGTAGGATAATTCATTACACATAACCCTATAATTTGCCCCCAAGCTATAACCCTATAGGTATAACTCCTAGACCTATACATACTATACATTACATTCACACATATTTCTGGGATAGGGATTCATAATGAGGGGTTGCTGTGCAATTTGTATAGGACATCCCAGGCCCTGTTCCACAAAGACTGCACTGTCAACATTTGAGAAGACCCCTTGCCCCGCTTCCTTCCTGGTCTCGGATAGTATCAGTTTTTTATTTTTTACAAATTGGCAGAACTAGACATTCATGAAATTAATCTTCTTCCCCCCGCCCCGCCCTCCTCCCTCCAGGGTAGTCAGATGACCATTGTCTGAGTGTCAGTAGATCATGCAGAAGCCAGGTCCTGTCCTGACTCTCTTGCTTGACGAGAATTCAGTCCGTTATTCACAAGCTGTTCAGCTCACCTTTGCTTTGCTGGCAAGGCTCAGCTGAGTTCTCAGGAAGAGTTAGAAGCACAAGTACATTTAGTGTGAAATAGCCCTGACAGCTCTAAAAGGTTGTGTTTTATTCATTAAAAGGAGGCCTAACAGTGAAGCTAAATACCGTGGTAGGGAAGGATTCCCTAAACACCTGAGGAGACGTTTGAAACAGAGGCCAAAACTCCTTTATCTGCCAAAGCCTCTTATCTGCTGAAGATGAAAGAGAAAGAAAGAGAGGAGGAGGGAGAGAGAACGGATGAGTCTGAAATCCTGTCCTGAGCCCTTGTAGGATTGTTGTCGGACCCTCAGTGCCATATAAATCACCTAATTTCAGGCCTGCTAGGGCTTTTCTGGTGGCTCAGCTGATAAAGAATCCGCCTGCAATGCGGGAGACCTGGGTTCGATCCTTAGGTTGGGAAGATCCCCTGGAGAAGGGAAGGGTTACCCACTCCAGCATTCTGGCCTGGAGAATTCCATGGACTCTATAGCCCGGGGTTGGGGCGGTCACAAAGAGTTGGACACGAACAAGTGACTTTCACCTTCCAGGCCTGCCACATGGTCAACACTTTGTAAATTGTGATGGCTGTTATTATTACTAAATAATAAGAACAACATAACATTTTCAGTTTGTGATTTGCTACTCATAGGCACTTCCTCAATGAGCTATGATTTCAGGACAGTTTCTATTAAAAGGTTTTATTGATTTGTAGTTTCTAGAGATAGGATAAGAGCCTGTCTCTCTTTTCTGCACGCCTCAACCAAAGGCTCTTCTCCATAAAGCAGAAGGGGATCTTGCTACTTGTCAGATCTGTCCTCCAAGTCCATGTTACCTTTCACTCCTGATTATTACTATTATTATTGTTTAGCCACAGAATCCCTAGTTCTTCTAGCTGAAAGCCCCTTGTTCTGAGATAGACATGCTGTTCGGCAGCCTCAGCAATGATGCCACCAGGGCCCGAAGGGCTCTTGATATTCAGGGTGTCCTGGGGAATGACCCCTAGGCAGAGGTCCTATCAGAAAGTCCCACCCCAGGACTTACTATGCACCTGAAATTCATTCCAAAGAGCTGATAACTTATCTACACAGTGAGGAACCATGTGCTCAATGATTGCCACTTTTATTTTCTATACATCCCTTTTTAACTTTCTCTATACATATTGTGTGTACATTTCCATTCACTCACCCTACTAATAATTGCATCTGCTCTGATTTAGCTTTTAGGATCCTGCAAGAATAAAGGTGAGTTTCCAGCACTCCAAAGCTATTTTTCAGCAATCATCTGGTTCTTGCTTCTAACTTTATTTTCAACCCATAAAATGTCTTGGCTTCCCGATCTCAACACTGGCCCTTTAACCATCGCGTTGGCTACGGCCTCTCAGTGCAGGCAGTGAAGTTCCCCCAGGCCCTCAGGCCCCCGTAGCCCCTTGCTGCCCCTTGGCCCTAACCCTCTGAGGTTCAATGCCTGACTCCAGCCTCGTGACACATTGCCATCTGTTTAGATGAAGGAAAATTTTTCTCAGCAATAAAGTGCATTGGCCAGGTCACTCTATTTCGTCTCTGCCATCCTTCCATCATATTTCTGCATTTCCCGTGTCCATGGACTGTCTGCCAGGGACCTCTTACTGGCACCATCATGGCCTGCCATCCTGTCTGCTTCTGGAAGCCCAGGGATGAGGACTGCAAGCCTGGCATTGTTTCCAGCAGTTAGAAACTTGAAAACAACCCAGTTACCCCTGAGAATCGGTAAGAGAAACATCTTAGCCTAGGTCTGTAGGACCTTTCTGGTGCCTCGGTCCTGCTGACCACACACTAAAGCTGAAGGACCACAAGATCAGCTGCTGGAGAGGGAGGAGAGGCAAATCATCTTCAGTCTCAGAGTCCCCGATCCGCAGACAGCCGGGCCGGATGTGTGCGCCATGCAGGAGCTCGCGGGCGCTATCGAAAATCCAATCTGATCCACTCCAACGGGGCTATTACACTCCAGTCCTGATAGGATCGCACTCTCACAGCACAGGGTAAAATTAAATTTGAGAGAAAATGAGATTCCTTTTGTTTTCTGCAGAGTCCCATAGATAAGTGTTCTCCACGACTTGACCTTGATGGCTGCAGAAGCCGTGTTGCAGGCCCAGAGGGATCTGATAGACAAATGGAATGAATTGGTGATTCCTTTGCTCGCGTGCTTGGCACTACCACTGGGGACAACGGCTTTCTCTTTCCATCTCCCTCTAGGCCAGATCTGGGCAAAATTGCAAAGAGCTACAGAGGACACTAGTCTCCATCCCTGCTCTGTGGCTCCTCCTCCCTCCCTTGTCAATCAATCCCTGCTCCTCAGCGACCAAATGCAGCTGCAAGCTCCAATCCCAGGGCTCCCTTTCACTAGCTTTCAGCTAGACCTGACTGTATCGGCTCGGGTCATTCGAGCAAAAATATTAACAGTGGCATTAAAAAAAAGGGTTAACTCTTTACCTCTTCACTGTAAGTCTTTTTAAGTGGCCTTCAAGCAAGGGATATCTAAGCCACAGATTTCAAAGTTCCTGACAAGACTCTAGGAACCAGTGGGAGAGGTTCCCCTCACCCCAAGTCACAATACTTGAGCCCCCTCCTTTGGGTGGAGAGATAAGCCCTGAATGCATGCTTTCATTTCTGAGTGTGAACTATAGCAAGCTGCATCAGAGGCTCCTGCGATGCTGGTCAAGTGCATTTTTTTCTGTCCCCTGCCCAGAGTAAGTCAGAATCTCAGCCATGGTTTCCAAGACAGTAACCTTTTAAATCTGTCATCCATGAGATTCTGAGGCATATTTCGAGAGTCACTGGCTATAGAGCTGGAGGCACTTCTCCCAGTGATCTGAGTCTTTCAGTAGTAGTGGTAGTATTAGTCACCCAGTTGTGTCCAACTCTTTACAACCCTATAGACAGTGACCACCAGGCTCCTCCGTCCATGGGATTTCCCAAGAATACTGGAGTAGGTTGCCATTCTCTTCTTCATGGGATCTTCCCCACCCAGGGATCAACCCCAGGTCTCCTACGTTGCAGGCAGATTCCTAACCATCTGAGTCTCCAGGGAAGTCCATTGACACTTTCAGACCATCACTTATATAATGAGTTATTTCAAGGGTGTCGGAGACAGCCTGCTCCTTTGGTCCTTAGAGATCTCCCATTATTTCCAGTGGCTACTATGGAAAGGGCCAAGGACTTTTTAGAAATCTGCAGTTTCCACTAAACCAGTCTTTTGAGACTCTCTCCAAAAGGAGGAATTGAGTCTTTCCAGAGAACATATCTAGATGTGTAAAAATGTCAGGAGAGCAGGTTAACTTGAAATATAGGACTGATCTTATTTATAGGTGGGCAGTGCTGATGATACAATTACAATGACCATTTTTTAGAATTATATTTTCATTTCATTTTTTTTTTGGCTTTGCCAGTTCTTAATTGAGACACTGGGGGAGTTTTTTCTTCACTGAGGCATGCAGGATCTTTAGCTGCAGCACATGGGATCTAGCTCCCTGACCAGAGGTCGAACCTGGTCCTCCTGCATTGGGAGCATGGAGTCTTAGCCACTGGACCACCAGGGAAGTCCCTACAATGACTATTTATTTAAGGCCTATCAAATTCTAGGCCACGTACAGACCATTCATAGTGATGTGCTTAGTCACTCAGTCATGTCTGACTCCTTGCAACTGCGTGGACTGCAGCCTGCCAGGTTCCTTTGTCCATGGCAATTCTCCAGGCAAGAATACTAAAGTGGGTTGCCATGCCCTCCTCCAGGAGATCTTCCCAACCCAGGGATCGAACCCAGGTATCCCACATTGTGAGTGGATTCTTTACCATCTGAGCCACCAAGGAAAGCCCATTCATAGTTATAACTTCATTTAATCCTCATGATGTTCTTACGAGTATTATCATGCTTTATGTCTTTTTTTTTACAGATGAGGAAATGGTGGCTCAAAGTCACATATCTAGTGACTATGCAGTAGTAGAATTTGAACTCAGTTCAGTTCAGTCACTCAGTCGTGTCCAACCGTTCGCAATCCCATGGACTGCAGCATGCCAGGCTTACCTGTCCATCACCAACTCCCAGAGCTTGCTCAAACTCATGTCCATCAAGTCGGTGATGCCTTCCAACCATCTCATCCTCTGTTGTCCCCTTCTCCTCCTGCCTTCAATCTTTCCCAGCATCAGGGTCTTTTCCAATGAGTCAGTTCTTCACATCAGGTGGCCAAAGTATTGGAGCTTCAGCTTCAGTATCAGTCCTTCCAATAAATATTCAGGACTGATTTCCTTTAGGATTGACTGGTTTGATCTCCTTGCTGTCCAAGGGACTCTCAAGAGTCTTCTCCAACACCACAGTTCAAAAGCATCAACTCAGCTCTGTCTGAATACAATAATCCTTTCTAGACATACACAAATGTACAGAGCCAAAGTACTTTCTTGTACACATTCCTGATTTGAGCTTTATGCCAAGCCTGGGAGGCAGACAGCAAGTTTTACAATTGGAAAGCTGGGGATTGGAGGAGTTCAATCATTCCTGGCCAGGTACTAGGAAGAAGCATGGTTGGAATTTGAACTCAGGGCATTAACTTTCCATTCAGGGTCTTTTCTTTCGTGATACTCTCCTCTGTTCTCCTGCCTCATGCATCTCAAGTTACATCAAAGAGACAGCAATACTACTGCTTTCGATTATCAAATGTGTGAGGTTCCTTGGGCTGTCATAACAAATTGCCACAAACTCTGTGGCTTAAAACAACAGAATTTAATTTTCTCACAGGCCAGAAGTCCCAGAATCAAAGCGATGGATTCTGTTTTCTCTGAAGACTCTAGGGAAGAATCCTTCCTCGCCTCCTCCAGCTTCTGTGGGCTCCGGGCCTTTCCTGGTTTGTGGCTGCATAACTCCAAGCGCTGCCTCTACCGTCACATGGCTCTCTTCTCTGTGTTTGTGTTTTCTCCTCTCGTCTCTCTTACAAGGACACCTGTCATTGGATTTAGGGTCCACCTGGATAGTCCAGGATAATCTCATCTCAAGATCCTTAATTACATCTGAAAAGACACTCCTTTCTAAATAAGGTCGCACTTGTAGGTTTCAGGGTTTCGGACATGGACATGTTTTTTGGAGGGCCACCATTCAGTCCACTATAAGTAATTAGTATTCTACGACACACATACTCTAGGAAGCATGAATATACTGAGCTGATTAGAAAGCATATACAGTTCTTCATTTTGATTCATCTGCCAGTTTTCTTCCCAAGTGCCAAGTAAGGGCTGCCATGGAGAACAATTAAAAAAATTTTTTTTGTTTATTTGGCTTCATCTTGTCTCATTTGTGTCACTTCGGACCTTTTTCGGGGGGGGGCAGGAACTCTCTAGTTTTGGTGTGTGGGCTCTAGAGCATGCAAGCTTTGGTAGCTATGGTGAATGGACTTTGCCCCACAGCATGTGGGATCCCAGTTCCCTGACCAGGGATTGAACCCACATTCCCTGCATTGTAAGGCAGATTCTTAACCACTGGACCACTAGGAAAGTCCCTGGAGAATGATTTTTGGTGAGCTTTGGGAACAGGGAAGGATTCTTTTGGCACAAAAGTCTTAAGGTTACTGCAACCTGGGTAGGTGGCTCACAAGGTCAGAGCCCAGCTAGAAGGCAGAGGAGAGACGATGTTATCTCAGTGCTGATGGAACTGTAGAGAGGGAGCTGGGCATGGGCAGGATGGGCTAGCTCACTGCCATGCCCTGCCTGGTTGGGATTCTTGGGGCTTTTACACAGCTCTGGTTACTGAGGTCTATGCCTGGACTGGAGGAGGATGGAACAGAGAGAAGACAAATGCCACCATCTTACTCTTGTTCCAGTTTCAGATCACAGCATCCCACAGGGGAGGTCCCAGGAGTAGGGGTGATGTCAAGGAGGTAGAAACCCCAGCAGCCTGTGCTGACCACAGAGCCAGGCTCTCTGCTGAGGGCAGACAGTCAGCTGAGAGCTGCTCGGAGTCTCCTCTCTGTGACTCCTCTGACACCCACTCTGGGAAGGTGGGAAGGCTGGAAGTGGTGGGGAGCCCCTTCACAGCAGTGGGAACATTCTCTGGGGGAGTGTGGGATTGCCACTCCCTTGGGGAGGCCCTAATCAGAGGAACCGGGGAGCCTGGCTGGGGAGGGCAGTGCTAGAGCCTCTGGGAACTCCCTATTCTGGGCTCTTGCAAGGAATGAGGATGACCTATGGGCCAAGAAAACTTTTTTCCCCCAAATGAGACTGGCAGATGCAGTTAAAGCCTCCACAGAGAGCATTCCCTACCCATCTCCAGAGATGGGCCACCCTGTGTCTTCTTTTATCAGCATTTATATGTTCCCTGTAGTGAGAGAAAAAGCTGGTTTAAAGCCCAACATTAAATAAAACTAAGATCTTGGCATCTGGTTCCTTCACTTCATGGCAAATGGAAGAGGAAAAAAAGATTTTATTTTTGTGGGGGCTCCAAAATCACTGTGGAAGGTGATTGCAACCATAAAATTAAAAGATCCTTGCTCTTTTTAGCTCCAGGAAAGCTATGACAAACATAGACAGTTCATTAAAAAGCAGAGACATCACTTCACTGACAAGGGTCTGTATAGTCAAAGCTGTGGTTTTTCCAGTAGTCATGTATGGATGTGAGAGTTGGGCCATAAAGAAGGCTGAGTGCCAAAGAATTTATGTTTTCAAACTGTGGTAATAGAGAAGACTTTTGAGAGTCCCTTGGACAGCAAGGAGATCAAAGCAGTCAACCCTAAAGGAAATCAACTCTGAATATTCATTGGAAGAACTGATGCCGAAGCTGAAGCTCCAATACTTTGGCCACCTAATGCAAAGAACAGATTCGTTGGAAAAGACCCATGAACTGTAGTCCTCCAGGCTCCTCTGTCCACAAAATTTTTCAGGCAAGCGTACTGGAGTGGCTTGCCATTTCCTACTCCAGGAGATCTTCCTGACCCAGGGATTGAACCTGAGTCTCCTGTGTTGGCAGGTGGGTTCTTTACCACTGAGCCGTCAGGGTGAAGCCCCACAGTTCGTGGAGCTGGGGATAACTAGGAGACAGGAAGTGCTCTCCCCTTTGGGATGCTAAAACAGAAGGCCCCACACTATGACTGTGAAATGGAACACAAGTGTCTGAATGCTATTTCCTTTGTTATTTTCTCCATGTGCCTCTCGGCAGCTCCCCACCTCCCACCGCAGAAACCTACCCTCCAGCTTTCTGTGTGAGTTTCCTGAGGTCGGGGTCACAAAGATCTGATCCCTGCTTACCCCACTAGCCGCACTCCTGTCTCGGAGGGTCTCCTAAACATGAATGAGTTCTGAGGATGCCCCCTGTCCCAGTTGGGCCATGCACCTGCAAACACCTGTTCCATGGCTACAGGCGAGCATTCGGCAAAGAACCGCGAGCGTGGAAAGCTTGTCTGCTTAACCTTCTCTTTCCTTACAGAGACTCCAAGACTCATTTATTCTCCAAATATTTGTTTAGTGTTCGAAGTTCTCCACTAGGTATGTAAGCTACAGAAATGTATAGTAACAATAATTCTTAACATTTACCCAACACACATTATGTACAAAGCACTGTGCTTAGTGATTTACGTGGATTATCTCGCTCAATGCTCTTAACAACTTCGGGGGCTGAATAACATTATTATCCCTATTTCACAGAGAAGGAATCCAAGCCTGAAGAGACTAAATAACTTGCCTGAAGCGTTTCATCCAAGAAGTTGTGGGTCTGGGATTTGAACCAGGGCGGACTCAGTCCAAGATCACACCCTTAACCTCTGGGTCATACAAATCTGTGTCTCCAAGGTGCTTATGACCTAGCAGGAAACACAGGAGTACCAAGACTCAGAGTATGTCAGAGTTTCTAAATGCTTAGAGAGATCATAAGGTGGACTGGATATAAGTTTCTTGTGTGCATGCTCAGTTGCTTTAATCGTGTCCGACTCTTTGCTATCCCGTGGACCCTAGCCCGCCAGGCTCCTCCCTCCATGGGATTTTCCCAGGCAAGAATACTGGAGTGGGTTGACATTTCCTCCTCCAGGGATCCTCCTGACCCATGCATCAAACCCGGGTCTCCTGCATCTTCTGTGTTCTCCTGCATTGTAGGTGGATTCTTTACCGCTGAGCCACCGGGGAAGCCCGGATATAAGGTGGGGAGCAACAAAAGAGAAGAGAAGTTTTGAATGAGGTCAGATTTGAACCAGACATTGAAGAGGAGGTAATACTTATTCACAGAAGCTTATCAAACACTCTCCATGCATCACATATTGAGCTAGTGTTTTATATCACAGCCTTATGACTGTTAGTAACTCATTTACTAGATGAGGAAACTGAAGGTCTAGAAAAGTTGAGTACTGTTTCCATAGATGCATCTGGGAAGAGGGGCGATGGCCGGAGGGAGGAAACATCCTGAAATGCACAGAAGTGGGAACCTCAAGGGTGAGTTTGAGAGCAGTAGTCACTAAGGATGGTACAAGTGTCAGATCCGTGAAGGGAAACAAGAAAAATCAGATGGGGCCAGATTACGGCCAACAGGAATTTCAAGCTGAGGGTTTGAATTTAATTCCGTAGGCCGTGAGGAGGCATTAGAAAAATTTAATCAGGAAGATTAATCTGGCGGCAGGATTCAGGCTGAAGCGAGAACAGGCATAGATATAGACAGGGAATCGAGTGAGGAGCCTGTTAAGGTAAATCATACCCACCATTTGATCCACAATATATATTGTGTAGCTACAGTGGGCCAGAATAGAGCGGTCAGCCAGTTCTCTGCCTCCTGACAGTTGACAGTCAAGGACAATGGCAATGAAGGACTGAAGCCAGGCAGAGCAATGGTAGAGGGAAAAGTGGTGGGTCATGACAGTATTTCATACCTAGAATCAACAGGACGTGGCAACTGAGATATTCAGACTGTTCTCAGCAGTTGGAAAAAGGAATCTGCCTGTGGGATAGGGGAAAGAGACTGGAAAGAGACTAAAAACAATTCAATTGATAAGGCAAGTTGGAGTTTAGACAGTATATTTTCTTACTCACATTTGTGTGAGGTTGAGCTTCCATGAAAGGGCATTCCACACACCTGCCCACCTCAGCAAGGGGCTCCACCACAAGGGTGCACTGGACCCCAGGGGCCAGTCTCGTGCATTGCAGGACCTGTGTGATCAAGTTTCATGAGCACGTTCTAAGCACTTAGTCTCTGAACCACCTACTCACCCTTGCTCTCTGCCTGATTGTGCAGGTTTGGCTCATTCAGCCCCTTTGCCTACTGTGGACTTTGGGCTGTATTTCTGCTCATTGGCTGCTCTGCTGGAGGTGGGGCAGGGGTAGAGAAAGACTCCAGAACTTAGCCTCTCTTTGATGAAAGCCAGGTGGGAGGAAGAGGATGGGATGGGGTGAGGTCCTGGGTCAACTTTTCCCCATCATTACTCTGATCTGGGTATTTTATATCCTCCTCCCAGCTCTCCCTACCTACCCAATGTATACATTTACTTATTACTCTCTTGCAAGCCAGGGGAAGGGTTCTATGCCAGCATTTACCTCTGGGGCCCTGAAATCACTTTTTTGGACTTTCATGCTCATATAACCAAAGGAAGACTTATTAGCAAAGATGATGCTATCTATGTGAAATTAAGTATGCTGTTTAGTCACTAAGTTGTGTCCGACTCTTTAGCAGCCCTATGGACTGTAGCCTGCCAGCTTCCTCTGTCCATGGGTTTTACCAGGCAAGCATACTGGAGTGGGTTGCCATTTCCTTCTCCAGGGGATCTTCCCAATCCAGGGATCAAACCAGTGTCTCCTGCATCACCTGCATTGCAGGTGGATTCTTTACCACTGAACTACCAGGGAAGTCCAGATAGCACTTTACTTTCCATTTAATTTCTGTTACTATTTAACTGGTGAGGTAGGTTTTATTATTCCCATTTTATAGATGGGTAAATTGCAGTTCAATGACTTATGCAAGACAGCTGAGCTATAGGGTAGAAATGAGCTAATGTTTTCTTATTCCAATGCCACAATTGTTTCCATTCTAATACACAGTCTTCTTGTTTGCCCTGTTTTAGCAGTGATTGGCTTTGTTATTACATTTTCTCTCAAAGCAAAGAACAGGGACATATATTTGACAACCACCAATTCCCTGAGCATCACAGTCCTGGGCACTCTTCCTGGTGCAGCCCCAGCTAGTGTGGGATCTTGAGAACAAGTCTCACAACATCTCTGGGGCTCTGTTTCCTCGTCTGTAGGATGGTGGCTTTGAATTGGATCATTTCCCAAGACTCTTCAGGTTCTAAAGTGTATGCTTCCATGGTTTGTATTGGTTCACTCCTTTTAGGTCCAAAGCTAGCTGTAGGCAATACTTGTTTTCTCTCCAGTCAGGCCAGCACACAATAGACTGATGCACCCAGTTAGCTCTGTTCTAGCCCATACATTAAGTGGGTTATCCATGAGACTTTTCTGGTCTCTTGAAATTAAAAATGGTGGTGCAGTAATAGGACCCTATAATATACTTGCTGCTCTAGACAAAGTCCTTAAAGGCCATTCCTGGGCTGGGACACCTCCCAGCATTTTGTGTTCTGCAAACTGGTAAAGGCTTTACAAATACCAGATGTTCCCTTTGGACCATTGGGAAGAAAAGGATGGTGGGAACAAGAGCAGAGGCTGCCAGTGGGGATGCACTCATGCCTGAGCATTGTATCATCTTCCACTAGGAAGCTGGACAGCCTGAGATGGCCCAGGAGGGATGTGGAGTAGCAGTCTGTGATGGAGGAGGGGACTGAAGGAAATGGGCTCTTGGTCACGAAGAGCCCCTCCCAGCATCCCAGGGCAGCAAGGTCTCTTCATGGAGTCCACTTCCTCCCTAGTTGCCTGAAAAGTTGCCCTTCCAGCCTAAGCCAGCTGGGCAACAAGGCTGGAGAGGCACAACTGTGCACTAATGATCGGCCAGATGGAAAACCAAATAGGCACATCGGTGTCCAACAGAATCCTCCGCTCTCTGAAATGAATCACCACTTGTGTGCCAGGTGCTCCCAGGCAGCAGGTGAGGGCAGTGTTTGATGAATGCCCAACGTGAAACCTCAAATAGTCTTTGTACCCAGGTCAGCTGTTCCCCCCGCCCCCAGGCAATATGTCCCTGGAGGTGACAAGCAGCTTTGGGATCCTCAGTAGATAAAAAAGCAGGTGCATTCAGGACAACCAGGTTGGAGGTTCCCATTTCCTGCAGAAAGCAATGACCCCGTGGCTTCCTGTGAGAGTTCTCCCAAAGTAGAGCTCCCTGGCTTGAGAAAGCTGTCTCTACAGGGTGGGCAAGAGCAAATAAATGGCTTCCTCTTAGCCAGCTGGGACCGAGACCCCTTGTGACACAGAGCTGTGGTTTAATGACATGGAACAAAAGCAGCTAAGCTAGCTGCCAATAGCATCCAATTGCATCTGGAAACCACGGTTAAAAAAAAAGGAGGCAAGGGAAAAAATAACCAGCCCTGCCTGGTTGATGCATAGTGTCTGCCTGGACACCGCATTTGTATTCGGGGTTTCTCTGTAGAGGAGGAGGTGGGCTCTCATATCATTTTCAATCTCCAGGCCAGAGATATAATCGAGTGCCATTACTCCTTAATTACATGGTAACTACCAGGCCATTACTTTCTAACTCCAGTCAAATTGCAACTCACTTCTGATTAGTGGGCAATAAACATTCACAAACAGGGTCCAAGATCTATTTCCATAAAGCCTACTGCAGCTTAAGAGAAGGAATGCAAACACATAAATTGGATGACTGCGGGGAGTCTGCCCCGATAATTATCGTAAAGAACGTTTGAATGATAATGCAGAAAGTTGAGGTTTGGAGCCCAGAGTCTTGAATTCGGATTCTAACTCTCTTAGTCACAGGCTCTGTGATCTTTGAAAAGTGTTAGTCACTCAGTCATGTCGGACTCTTTGTGGACTGTAGCCAGCCAAGTTCCTCTGTCTATGGAATTCTTGCCCAAGGCAGAGCTCCAGGGCTTGAGAAAATTGTTCCCAGAGGGTGGCAGGAACAAATAAATGGCTTCCTCTTAACCAGCTAAGACTGAGACCCCTTGCAACACAGAAGTATGGTTTAATGACATGGAAAAAAAGCAACTAAGCAGGCCCCCAATAGCATCCAGTTGCATCTGGAAACCAAAACAAGGAGGCAAGAATACTGGAGTGGGTAGCCATTCCCTTCTCTAGGGGATCTTCCCCACCCAGGGAAAGACCCCGGGTCTCATGCGTGGCAGGAAGCTTCTTTCCTGTCTGAGCCACCTGTGATCTTTGACAAGCACTAAATCTTTCTGGGTATCAATTTCCTGATCTAAGATGGGTAAAATAAACAAAAACTACCTTGCAAAGATAAAGATGAAAAAAGATCATATTTGTGACAAAGCTTCGTGAAATTAAAAAAAAAAAAGAGGTTGTGTGTGTTAATTATTACTATTATTTTCAGGGTGAGGAACATTCTTTGATAATGTAAGAATATAAAGCCATTATTTTGAAGCCTTCATCTGGTGCTTCTCAGAATTTAATGTGCGTGCAAACCTCCTGGGGAATCTTGGATTCTGATGCAACTGGTCTGGGGGGATGCTGAGATTCCTCATCCTATGAGCTCCTGAGTGGTGCTTATGCTTTTGGTCTGTGGACCACACTATGAGTAGAAGCTCCAAGCCATCCTGAGTCAAGCAACCAGCTGTGGACTATGAGAGGGAGGGCAGAGTGATCGAATAGTCCCTGGAGGGAACTAGCACCCACTATGGCCTCTCTTCCCGGTGAGGCCAGTAGTGTTGTCTCAGAAAATCAACACATGCGGGACCCCAGCATTCACATCTGACCCGGGGTCAGATCCTCAGTGTCAGGGGCCCTGCATCTGAAAGGGTAAATCTCCATGGAGAGAGGACACGGAGAAGGTTCTGAAGGAAAAAGATGGCTGATGACTGGCAAAGGTGTTCCCATATCAGAAAACTCTCAGTGGATGAGACAGCATGGTGATCTTGGCCAGGGGCTCCAGAGGGACCACTCCATCCTCAGAGTCTGACCGTGCAATAGGCTCAGTTGCTCTGTAGTGGAAGAAGAAGAGAAGGAAGGAAAGAGGATGCAAAGGAGGAAGAGGGGAGAGATGGAGGAAGGTAATTTTTTGGGGAGTGGTGGAAAGAATACTTTGCCTACTTCACACTTCCGTTAATGGTCAGCACCGCAAACCCCAGAATTATGGATGGTTGAAGCTGACAGATGTCTTTGAAGTCATCTCTTTCAACATTTCATTTCAGCCCCAAGCACTAAGTGCTTTTTCCTGCTGTCACACAGGGAGTTGGTAGTCAAGCTGGGACTAGATCCCCACTTTCCCATTTTTCAACCCTGTCTTATTTCTCACGCTCCTCATCCTAAACAAATGAAACTTGCTTCATGGAATGACCATACACACCCAGAACGTAGAAAGAATGGCAGCTGGAGTCCAGCTGGGACCACTAAGGACCACTCCCCTCCTTGCCTCCCTGCTAAGTCTCTTGGTTCCCTCAGCTCTGATCACCACCAATTTGATTTTTGAGGGAAGGCATTGTGCTCCTTCTGGCCCCATCTTACAGCAGAGGGAAGCTGGCCACCCTGAGCCCCACACCTTGGAAGTTCTGCTTAGACTGGTGCTGCCTTTCACATGCCTGGGCCCCCTCAGCACACTGGCATCACCTGCCAGCAACCGGAGGTGTGGGCTCACGGAGAGGGGTGTAACACAGTGCCACTTTCTCAAGGAGACATCTGTCTGTCCCCGAAGTGCTACAGCACATCTCTGGCAAGGCATCCGTGCCAGGTGGTGGGACGCCCTGGCAGACCAGAAGGAGTGCTTTGGCAGTGAACTTGAGGGTGTGGTCACAGTGAAGGACAAAGTGACCGGATAAAAGCTGCAGCTCTAGGAGAACACTTCTGAGCAGAACCCTTAGAATTCAGAAACGCCTTTCAGGATGGCGTGGGGATGGACCACCTCTCCCAGAATATGTACTGGGATGCCAGCTTGGCCTGTGACTTGCCTCTGAGCGGGCTCCTCGTCCTATGTAGGAAGAGTCAGGGACCCTGTGGTGGAGCAGAGCATAGCAGAGCATCTCTACATCCATTGTTTAAGGCATTTTTAAAAATAACCTTAATCTATGTCCTATAATGTGTACAATAGGTGAGCAAATCTAATAGAAGCTCATATTACAACATTACTTTTGAAACTCCTGGTGTTGAGCACGGAAAGTCATTAAATATCCTTTTTGCAAAGACTCTGGTGAGACTCCTAATGACTACGTAGAAGAAAATATAAATATACATAACTGTGGATATTTTAGAAGCCTAACTGAAGGGTGCATACTTTGATTGTGGTATAGACTGTAAACAAGAGTGTTTAAAGTTTCAAGTTTGTTTCTTATCTCTATTCATTTCCACCAAACATGTCATTATGGAGAAAGCCAACTCTTTTATCTTCAAGCTCCTCTCTCTACACCAGCTTCACTGTCAACTGCTCACATAGGAAGATGCTGGTGATCAGGCAGATCAGGAGGCTGCCTGGGGTGACTCAGTAAGACAGAGTTGTCCTGGCCCAGAGCTCACAAACCTCTCAGTTTACAACAGCAGTCGGGGCCTGAGCGTGGACCTCAGAGGTGACGCCCTCCAGGCGTGGGGTTCCTGCCTGCATTAGTGAGCAGGACTTGGTGACCTAAACACCACCAGGACGTCTCCAGGCCTGCAGACTAAGTCCAGCCTCTCCTGTCCCAGGCTCAAGATTTAAAAGCAGATATTCTGAGTAAAGGCCACTTACTGTTTAATCACCTGCCCAGGCCTGATGTCCGGGCTTGGTGCTCAGGGTTTCTTTGAGTGGAAGCTCATAGAGCAAACTTATTGAAGGAAAGAAGGTCCCAGAATCCCCTCTTCTGTTCAGTTGGGAGATGTCAACCAGATGGAAATAGAATTTGACTGCAGTCTATTTAGGCTCCAGGTCACACCAGCCTCATCTGGAGATGAAAGGTTCACAATCTGATAAGGTGCTCTCTTGGTCCATATTGACCCCTTCTGTCCTTTCCTTATTCTCGATGAACGTAATTAAGCCATTTCCCATCCTTCTTCCCCTTCAGTGTCAGGAAGGAGGCTATTTTTACTGGCTAGGTGCAGGATCTCCAAAGAGACCAGATGGCTTATAGCAGCCACCCTTCAGGCTGTCTGCTAAAGAAAGGGAGCCCCGTGGCTTCTTTCTTTGCAATACTTCTGCTCAGTTCAGTTCAGTCACTCAGTCATGTCCAACTCTTTGCAACCCCATGGACGGCAGCACTCCAGGCTTCCCTGTCCATCACCAACTCCCAGAGCTTGCTCAAACTCATGTCCATCAAGCCTGTGATGCCATCCAACCACCTGATTCTCTGTCCTCCCCTTCCCCTCCTGCCTTCAATCTTTCCCAGCATCAGGGTCTTTTCTAATGACTCAGTTCTTCATATCATCAACTTTTGCTCATTGATCAACTTTTGCTCATTCGCATCGATAAACTTTTGCCCATTGCCCTGTTATCACTGCACACATAACCTGCAGGAGAAACTGCATGCTGAGTACCTGTGTGTGCTCTTGCCCAGCCAGGATGAGACCAGATTTTTCTGAGGAAGCCCTCATGACAGGCCTTCTTTGGTGGTTCAGTGGTAAAGAAGCTGCCTGCCAAAGCAGGAGCCGCATGTTGGATCCCTTGGTCAGGAAGATCCCCTGGAAAAGGGAATGGCAACCCAGTCCAGTATTCTTGCCTGGAGAATCCCAAGGAGAGAGGAGCCTGGTGGACCACAGTCCATGGGATTACAAAGAGTTGGGCACAACCTAGTGACTAAACAATAGCAACAGCAGAGACTCAGCTGTCTGGAGCGGTTCACAGGAAACTGGAGGACTCATGCCCTTGCATGATGGTACTTCCTGACTGGAGCACCATTCTAGAAAAACAGCTCTGGTTTAAACAATCCCAGAGGAGAGTTCCTTCCTGCAAGGTCTCACCTGATAATCCTTTTACTTGTTTCCAACTCTCATAAACATACAGCTCTAGGTATCTGAACTGAATGCCTAGACACAAATTATTGATTAATCCATTAATTTGCTATATATAGTTTTGACTTCCAAAGTGTCAGGCACTGTGCTGGACCCATAAAGTCTCTTGTCTCTCTTGGCTATCTTGAGAGAAGCAGTCATCCTCATACCCCAGCACATAATACTGTACCAGGCATGCTCACACAACGTGTATATTTGTTGAGTAAATGATTGGAATCCAGCTTCTTCATGAAAAAAAAAAAACACATTTTAAAGGAAAACAACATATCTTCAGAAAACTAGGAAGAGTTTATATCGTTTTCACACTGTCTGATTCTCTCTTACTCAGCTTTTTTCTCATCTCCTAAGTGGATTGGGACTTTAAAGATATCACAAAAAGATTAAGGGTACATTTGTCAAGGTTAGAAGGTCCTTAATTTACTTGTAAAGCAGCTGAATTATTTTATATATTTTGAAAAGTCGACTTTTTTTTTCTAGTTGGAAAAAAAAACAAACAAAAAACCTACCAGTGCGAGCAGTGCAGGGCTCAGAGGGGTGGAAAATCCTAACATTTAGCTCTGCCTGTGGGCCAAGGCTTTGAATAACAGAGCAAAGTTCCGATGAAAGAGGCCACTGCCTACAAACGGAATTGCCTCTGCAGTTGAGTGATGTTCCTATAAAAGTCACCAGATGTGCAAAGATAGGACAAGAAAGAAAGATACTCAGATCTCTGGGCAAAACCTCGTGGATCATTGAAAGCCTGCAGGGCTGCCTTTGCTGGAACCCCTTTTAGTCCAAGGTTGTGTACAAGACAATGACTGGTGGGATGGGGCCCTGAGGTGATCCTGCTCACGCACATCTCTGAAATCTAGTTAGGAAGGTCTAGGAGGGTGTGGTCAGGGCATTCAGGCCAGAGCTCCCCCTGGTGGTGGTTTGGTCCCGAAGTCGTGTCTGACTCTGTGACCCCATGGATGGTAGGCCGCCAAGCTCCTCTGTCCATGGGATTCTCCAGGCAAGAATACTGGAGTGGGTTGCCATTTCCTTCGCCATGGGATCCTCCTGACCCATGGATCGAACCTGGGTCTCCTGCATTGGCAGGAGGATTCTTTACCACTAAGCCACCTGAGAAGCCCCAGAGTTCCCTCTACTTCTCTCACAAAACCCACTGTGAGCTGCTTCTCCATAGTCAACACTGGGTGGGTTTACAAGCTCCTTCCTAGCAAGGATTCTGTAGCCAATGCCTAACAAGTAAAGAGATACATTATCCAGTCTGTGACCTCTAAGGAAAGAATCATCTAAAGGGCCTCAAGGAAGGTTGAGTATTAGATATAAAACATGAAACGATTTCAACTGTTACTTGTCTGTTCTTTGTCATTCTCCCCACCCCTGCCACATTGATTTAAACTCAATACACAGCAGTTTATTATTTTTTCATATCTCTATTATGGGATGAGTCGTGTTGCACTATATTACTTTATTTTGTCTGTCTCCCCTGCTCTCTGCCAGCTTCTCAGTGGCAGAGCCTGTGAGTCTCTTGTTTCCAGTGCCTGGAACAATCCTGAGATACAGATCATGTCCTACATATGCTTGTGTAGTCAGTGAACCAGTTAATTCATTTGTTAATGGGTCAGGGCAAGGAGAAAGAAGGGAAGGGGATGGAGACTAGGACAGGTGCTTAAAGAGCAAAAAAAAAAAACAAAAAAAACACACCTTAGAGAAGGGCCCTGGGTGGACATCATCTGCACCACATGAAAAATTACAGACCAATCCCCAGACGACCACAAGGCTCTTTCTTCACAAATGCAGGGCCCAGTGAAGTTACTTTGCAACTTTTTAAGTTTAAAAGAAGAGTATAAGTGAAGAACCAAGCAAAGAGAAAGGAGGGAGGAGTGAATTTTCAACCGAAACATCGAAGGGTGACTTTTAAAAAAATTGAATTACAGTTGCTCTACGATAGTGTGTTATTTTTCAGGTTTCCACAAAGTGATTCCATTATACATGTATCTATATATATTTATATAAATTTATTTCAGAGTCTTCTCCATTATAGGTTATTATAAGATATTGAATATAGTTCCCTGTGCTAAACAAAAAATCATAGTTTAATTATTGTGTATATGTATTTATGTTCTGTTACTCCCTTTACCCCTAATTTATTTCTGCCCTCGCCTTTTCCCTTCGGTAACCAAAAGTCTGTTTCTACATTTGTGAGTCTGTTTATGTTTTGTAAATAAAATCATTTGTATTATTTTTTAGACTCCACATATAAGTGATGTCACAAGATATTTGTCTTTCTCTGACTTATTTCACTTAGTGTGATATTCTCTAGGTCCATCCATGTTGCAGTAAATAGCAATATTTCATTCTTTTTTATGACTGATTAGTATTCCACTTTGTATATGTACCACAGCTTCTTTGTCCATTCATCTGTTGATGGATATTTAGATTGCTTCTGCTGCTGCTAAGTCGCTTCAGTGGTGTCCGACTCTGTGCGACCCCATAGATGGCAGCCCACCAGCCTCCCCTGTCCCTGGGATTCTCCAGGCAAGAACACTAGAGTGGGCTGCCATTTCCTTCTCCAATGCATGAAAGTGAAAAGTGAAAGTGAAGTTGCTCAGTCGTGTCCAACTCTTAGCGACTCCATGGACTGCAGCCTACCAGGCTCCTCCGTCCATCGGATTTTCCAGGCAAGAGTACTGGAACGGGGTGCCATTGCCTTCTCCGTTAGACCGCTTCTATTTCTTGACTATTGTAAATAGTGTTGCTACAAACTTTAGATTGCATGTATCTTTTTGAACAAATTTTTATCTTTTTTAGATATATGCTGAAGAGTGGGAATGCTGGATCATATGATAGTTATATTTCAATCAGTTTTTTAAAATTATTTATTTATTTGGCTGCCCCGGGTCTTAATAGGCGCATGCGGCATCTGTTGTGGCATGTGAACTCTTAGTTGCAACTTGTGGGATCTAGTTCCCTGACTAGGGATCAAACCCGGGCCTCCTGCATTGGGATCAAGGAGTCTTAGCCACTGGACCACCAGAGAAGTCCCCATTTTTAATTTTTAAGGAAACTCCATGGAACATTGAGCAGACTAGGTGACAAAGTAGTGCCCACAATATAGTCCACAAAAAGGGAAAACTCCACTGAGGCATCCAACTCTTGCAGAGTACTCAGGAATCTCCCCCCACCCTGCTTCTTTTCTGCCAGACTTAGAGTGGATGGTAGCATCTTCTCCAGAGCACTCAGAGAAGCTTGCAGAGAAGCTTCCCATCTATGAAGAGGGAAAATTTAAACTATCCCAACTGGACTTTATTAGAAAGGACTACTTCAAGGGTGGGGAAAGGGACTATTGAAACAGGGAGACTGCTGTGACTATAGACCTGCAAGCATCCTGATGGCATCAAGAAGAACTTTTCTTTATTTCTTTTTTTTTTTTTTGACCACGTGTAGCTTGTCATGGGGCTTCCCTTGTAGCTCAGTCAATAAAGAATCTGCCTGCAGTACAGGAGACCCAGGTTTGATCCCTGGGTTGGGAAGATCCCCTGGAGAAGGAAATGGCAACCCACTCCAGTATCCTTGCCTGGAAAATCTCACAGACAGAGGAGCCTGGTGGGCTGCAGTCCATGGGGTCACAAAGAGTCAGGCACGGCTGAGTGACTAACACTTAGCTTGTCACAGATAAACAGGTGGGGGTGTTGGGGGAGGCACCCTTGAGTCATATCTCAGTCATCTGGACTAGGGGGATCTTTCTCAGGAGAGGAAGGGATGCAGACATTTCTTACATTCACTCTTTTCCAGGATCATGGGGCTCAGGTAAAAAATCAACATTGCCCAGTGTGAGATGTCTTCTTTGCTTTTATTCCAGTTTTCAGAGACCAGGGCAGTTTTGTTGTCAGAGATAGGTTTTTCCTAAGGTGGTTCAGTTCAGCCACTCAGTTGTGTCCAACTCTTTGTGACCCCATGGACTGCAGCATGCTAGGCTTCCCTGCCTATCACCGACTCCCAGAGCTTGCTCAAACTCATGTCCATCGAGTCGGTGATGCCATCCAGCCATCTCATCCTCTGTTGTTCCCTTCTCCTCCTGCCTTCAATCTTTCCCAGCATCAGGGTATTTTCCAATGAGTCAGTTCTTCGCATCAGGTGGCCAAAGTATTGGAATTTCAGTTTCAGCATCAGTCCTTCCAATCAATATTCAGAACTGATTTCCTAAGATTGACTGGTTTAATCTCATTACAGTCCAAGGGACTCTCAAGTGTCTTCTCCAACACCACAGTTCAAAAGATTCAATTCTTTATCATTCAGCTTTCTTTAAGGTCCAACTCTCACATCCATACATGACCACTGGAAAAACCATAGCTTTGACTAGATGGAACTTTGTTGGCAAAGTAATGTCTCTGCTTTTTAATATGCTGTCTAGGTTGCTCATAGCTTTTCTTCAAAGGAGCAAGCATCTTTTAATTTCATGGCTGCTGTCACTATCTGCAGTGATTTTGGAGCCCAAGAAAATGAAGTCTGTCACTGTTTTCATTGTTTCCCCATCTATTCGCCATGAAGTGATGGGACTGAATGTCATGATCTTAGTTTTCTGAATGTTGAGTTTTAAACCAGTTTTTTCACTCTCCTCTTTCACTTTCATCACGAGGCTCTTTAGTTCCCCTTGCTTTCTGCCATAAGGGTGGTGTCATCTGCATATCTGAGGTTATTGATATTTCTCCCTGCAACCTTGATTCCAACTTGTGCTTCATCCAGTCCAGCATTTTGCATGATGTACTCTGAATACAAGTTAAATAAGCAGGGTGACAATATACAACCTTGACGTACTCTTTTTCCGATTTGGAACCAGTCCATTGTTCCATGTCCAGTTCTAACTGTTGCTTCTTGACCTGTATACAGATTTCTCATGAGGCAGGTCAGGTGGTCTGGTATTCCCATCTCTTTAAGAATTTTCCATAGTTTGTTGTGATACACACAAAGATTTTGGTGTAGTCAATAAAGCAGAAGTAGATATTTTCCTGGAACTCTCTTGCTTTTTCTATATACAACGTATATTGGCAATTTGATCTCAGGTTCCTCTGCCTTTTCTAAATCCAAGTTCAACATCTGGAAGTTCCCAGTTCACATACTGTTGAAGTCTCACTTGGAGAATTCTGAGCATTACTTTGCTAGCGTGTGAGATGAGCGCAATTATGCAGTAGTTTGACCAATGACAGAGACTGTCTTTAAGCCTGCAAAGTAAAAGCCAAATCCAAAAGTGTGGGGACATCTTCAGGATGTCCCCTGATGATGGTACCTTGGATGATGCTACAACTATAGCCTAAGGTGGTTGGCTATACTATTTGTCTGGAGTCAAGCTTCTGCTTATGTTCATATTTGTTTAGGTCTCAATCTCCAGCATCTAATTACATATTAATACATGTACCCAAATTACATATGTTCCCATTAGCAGGACTATCCCTGTCACGGATAATCCCTCAAAATCTCAGTTGAGTGACTTTTAACAAGATTGATTAAATTCCTTCTGCTCTATCTCTGTCGCTATCGAAGAAACCATCTGATTAGGAGTTGACTTCTCCTGTCCTTTGACTGTAGAGAGAATGGACTAATCATATGGCATTTAGCGCTTTGGTTGTATGACAATTACCTCTCATTGTAATGTAATCAGTTGGCCTTCTGATTTTAACTCTGTCTCACATGTAATCTCAGTTGCCAGCCCCCAGGACCCAGTGTCACTTGACCAATGACAGAGACTGTCTCTAAGCCTGTAAAGTAAAAGCCAAAGCCAAGAGTGAGGGGACATCTGCAGGATGTCTCCTGAGGATGATACCATGGGTCAAACTTCAACTATGTCCATCTGCCACTTTCTGAAACCCGCAGATCTCTTCAACCAAAGGCAATTGATAGATCTATCCCCCAAATCAGTTGGACCTCAGCAGCCACTGAAAAAGAGGAAACGCGGACCCCACTCCCAAAAGGATTTTTTCCCCTTCTTGTTGTTGATTTGTTATTCCCTTTTATTCTCATTCCCCACTCCCATTCTCTTATTGCTTAGCCTATGATTCCAACATGTTTGATGTGGTTGTTGGTGGTGGTATAGTCTCTAAGTCATGTCTGACTCTTTTGAACCTGTAGACGGTAGCCTGCCAGGCTCCTCCGTCCATGGAATTCTCCAGGCAAGAATACTGGAGCGGGTAGCCATTCCCTTCTGCAGGGGATCTTCCTGACCCAGGGATCAAACCCGGATCTTCTGCATTGCAGTCAGATTATTTACTGTCTGAGCCCCCAGGAAAGCTCATAGTTTAAACTGGTGCCTCATTATTTTATTTTGCCCATTTCTGATTACTAATGTGTTTGAGCAGTTCTTATGTTAGCTTTGGAGTTTAGTTTTTTTATTTTCTATTCTGATCCTTTGCCCATTTTTCTGTTAGATTATCTGCCTTTTTGCTGTTGATTTATAGGCACTCCTTATACATTCTATATATCAGTTTGTTGCCAACTTTTGATATTACAAATATTTCCTTCCAATATCATCTGTCAAATGTATCCACATTGTCCATAAATCCTTAGTTTTCAATCAAATTCAACTTTTTTTACATCACGCTTTAGGCTTTTGAAGTTTCATTTAAGCTATCTCTCCCCACCCCAAGGTCACAAAGTGATTCTCTTGCATTTTCTTCTACTAACCTTCTATCAATCACAGCATTTGCTTCTTTAATCTGTGCACGTTGTGCTCTGTGTGTGATGCTCCCTTAAAGGAACCCAGTTGTGTTTTTCTCCAGAAAGATATCTGCAGCAAATGTCTAAGTTAAATAAGTTCCTGAAATCTGCTAGTTTTTCAACACCATCTTCTAAGCAATCTATCATCTCCCCACTGATCTCTAGTGTCATCTTTATCATACAGTACATTTCCATAGCACTGTGTACTCTCAGAAAGTTTACTGATTAGATTCACTTGCAAGAGAGTAATAAGACTTCAGAAGATTTCTTGAAAATAGGAATGACAAAGGCTTCTAAAACTTCAGAGTGAGCTGTTATCTAAGGGAAAGCTTGTGCAGACAGCAAAGCTCCTTGGCACTTCCCAGGGAGGCATCGTGGCTGGGATGAGGGCTTCCGCTGTCTTTTCTCTGACTATAGAGCTGACTGAGCTCCACAGCAGTCAGTTTTAGTTAATTGGCTGCAGTGTGTTTGAAATGTTCACAATCCCTCTACGTATAATACCTCACTTACCTTAGGAAAATCTCACAAAATGGTTAATTAGTACTATTTCAATTTTACAGATGAGAAAAGAGGGTTGCAAAGAGGTTAACGTATGCTTGTCTGCCTAGCAGATATAAGTCCAGGAGCTCAATTTGAACCTTAAGTCCATCACGGATGACCCTTCCATGTTACACTGTTCTTCACATCCATTCCTGTTCTTTCAGACAGTGTCTCCTGAGTTCTGTAAGAATTGTGAGACAATGTGCTTGATGCCAAAAGGTTCATATGATGAGAATTCCGTCCACAAGGAACATTCAACCTAGTCCGGAAGATAACATGTGTCCATAACAAGTACAATATAGTTTGGAAAAGTAGTGGTGCCTTAGGGGACTACTGAGTTCTGTAGTTGCTCAGAATTTGGAGGGATGTTTCCAATCCTCCCCCTTCCACTTTTTTTTTTTTTTTTTAAAGAAGTACCCATCTCACTTGAGTATGATACAGTTACTGTCTTTGGTTGGAATTTCAAGAATATTAGTCATGCTTGTATTGGGAAAAGTAGCTCAGGTACGCCTTGTGAAATTGAAATTGAAATTTTAAAACTAGACAGCGTAAAGGTACTTATATGTTGCTGTGTATGGTAAGAACCAGTTTTAATGCATTATGTATGTGATTACTAATGATTTTTATCCCCTTTTATAGCACAAACATAAGATTTGAGTTCTAAACTTACTTAAAAAAGCAAAAGTACTCATCCCATTAAACTTCCATGCATCTTGTAGTCACAGCAAGTTTGGATGTTAACTATCAGATTGAATAAATGCTTAGCAAAACTGTAGTGACAGAGAGTCATTCTAGGCTTTCAGGAATTAAAGATGATCTTGTAAGAAATGCCCCTTTAACTGGAACCACTGCAAGTTTGGTACTTCCCTTACCACCTAAAAGCCTCTCCAGCTCAACGATTCTCCATCATTGGCCAAAGGAAAGTTTACTTATAGGTTGGCAATATAGGAGATGTAGAAAGAGAGGGACAGGAAGGAAAAAGATAGGTAGATATTTTATTAACAGAATAAACTCCATTAACTTTTCAGGTTTGAAAAGTGTCATAGGGTCGTTCCCTAGAGGCAGATGCCAGGATGAGCATTCGTGTGAAAGTAGTTAAGGGAAAGCTAGTGTGTGAGAGAGAAAAGCAGGACCAGGGAAGGACTAAGCCGAGCAAAGGTGATGTTCCAGGCACAGTGTTGGGCTCAGCCTGACCCTGCAGGGGAGCTCTGGTGTGTGCAGACATCTCAGAGTCTGTTCAGACTTGAGTCAACATTACTGAAGTTTCTACCCTCCAACATAAACCAGGCATTGTCTAAGGACCAGAGGGAGATGTGGTGATGAAAGTAAACTCCGGGGTAGCTCCAGTGGTCCAAGGGCCATCCCCAGTAGAGGACTGAGCACTGATAAGTAAAGGCTCACAGAAGCTGGGGGAGCAGTGGGGCCCGGGCAAAGCATCTATACTGCCGCTGTGAACAAGGGTCTGCAACACACCTCTAAATCAAGTTCAGGAATTCTGCCAGCTTGTCGCCATTCCCAGGGAGTCTAGGAGTCCCCCTCAGTTTGCAGAAGAGAAAGCTGAGGCATAGATAAGTTAAAGTACTTGCCCAAAGAATTTCAGTTTGGGGGCTTCTAAATTCAAGTCCAGGTCTCTTTCAAGTACCTCTCACCACGTGGCTTTCTTGTGATGACTGCAGCCCTTTGAGCTTGAAGGAATATGTGCCAACATAGTAGATCAGATTTTTCATTTTATGTACACCATTCTCTGCCTAGCGTCTGCCTTCTTCTAGGCTCAGCATCCATCGTTGCAGGCCCCTCCTGGCCCACAGAGCCTTGCTTGGCAGCCCCATAGAAAACAAGACTATTCCCTTGACAGAGGACCCAGCAGTCCTCTGGAAGACTTATCTGCGTAGTTAAGGAAACCTTAGCGCCTGAAGAAGGCACTCAGAAGATGACAGGTCTGAATAGTCTGACAAATTTTTATTGCCCCCAAATCTCCAGTCCTGTAAGTCATGAAATAAATCTCTGCCCACATCAAATAAATTATTGTCTGTTTAAAAACGAAAGAGTGGAGGAAGCAAAGAGCTCACAATCTGCTTCTGCCTCTTCTTCCCCTCAGCTCAATATCAGAGCTCTGAGTAACTCTTCCCAACACCAGATCTTTCCTGCCAGCTCTTCTGATAGACATCTGGACCAGATAGTGGAGAGCAGTCAAGGGGTTAAGTCTACTTTTGAAAAATGGTGCAGATAGCCAGGCAGGGAGGAAAGAAGTGCTGAAAGATGAGAAAGCTGTCATGCTTGCTGGTTGGGCACATGAAGTGACCAGCAATTCCTTAGAGCATGAAAGATTTATCAGCAAAACGAAAAGAAATAGTCAGTTGGCCAGATAATCTTAGAAGAAGGAAAAAGAAAAAAATAATGCAAGTGACTAAAGGGACAGGGAAGGAAATTTTAAGAATAAAATAGGGATGTTTTTTTCGGTCTCCCATGACACCATCTGTGCTTCTTTCATCCTCGTATTAAGCAGACTGAATTATCACTGCCCACTTGCTTGTCTATCTCCCTGGCCTCAATGCCGTCTTCCTGATGATAAGGACTCTGTCTTTTTTGTTCACCCTTGATGTATACCAGGCTTAGCAAAATGTCTAGTACATAATATGTTCTTTATATATTTCTTGAATGACTAAGAAACTAAATGAAGGGTCACTATTGACCGAGGCCCAGTTCTAGACATTTGACCTCCTTGAGTCATCTAAATGTTTCCGCCCTGAGATAAATATTATCATAGGCATTTTGCAGATAAGAATGTGGAAATTCAGAGAGGTTACATAACTTTCCTGAGGCCAGACAGCTAATAAATGGAAGAACTGGAATTCAGGGCAAGGTCTATGTGACTCTGAAGTCAATGATGTTTGTTGGATTTACTCTTTATGTCCAGACAGTCTTTTAGGATGTGAGGTCTGGCTGTTCCACCTGAGAATGAGCTGTTACCCTCCTCCCGGTTCTGCCCTCCGTTTTGTCATTCTCCCCTTCGCCTACACTTCCTCCTCTTGGTACACTGGAGAAAGAAAAGAGGTGGAATCCAAGCCAACCCATTAATTATACCTTGTCAGGCTCTTCTCTCTGGATGTTTCATTTAAGTATGTTTCTTCTCCCCTCTAGGCTGCACACTCTTTTGGGGGAAAGAAGCCACATCTCATAGGTCTCTGGCTGCTCCTCCTCTCGGCACTTGTAGGTATGATGAGGGTTAAAGGTGGCTGTGTCACCTGGTTGGTGTCACAGAAAAAGGTGACAGAATGAGGGCGCCAGGGACTTGGCGGGGGGGGGGGGGGCCGGGGTTGTGGTACATAAACAGGAAGTGCATTGGGACTGCTTTTCAAAGCCCCGCTGAAAGCAGAATCCATCTGTCAGGGGTGCACAAAGCAGACTAGTTCTCGAAGGACGGACAGGACTTATAGGGAGAGGAAAGAAGAGGATGCATAAACACAGGTTCTCAAAAAAACTGGAGCCCAGCGGAGTCAGCCAGTCTGTCTCTAACTCCCTCTCCTCTCTAGGCAGCCAGATAGCATCGGGCATGGAAGAGTGGTTTTGTTGTTGTTGTTGTTGTTGTTACTTCCCTGTCTTCCTCCTGTGATCCTGAGTGACCTTTTTCAGCCTGAGACTTCCTGGCTGTAATAGGGGTGCAGGGCTCCAACCCAGACCTCCTGGGAACCCTCTGTCAGGACTCTGTTGTAAC